>NC_138340.1:111499409-112099409 GCF_046562875.1 Panthera onca
CGAATTGGTAAAGCAGCAGCAGAGTTTGAGAGGATTGACTCCTGTTTTGAAAGAACCCAATCCTGTGGGTAAAATACTATCAAACACCACATGCTACAGAGAAATCCATGGACAAAAGTAAAAGTCCACTGATGTGGCAAATGTTCCTGTTGTCTAATTTTAAGAAATGGCCACGGTCACCCCAACCTTCAGTAGCCACCACCTCAGTCAGTCAGTCAGCAGCCATCAGCATCCAGGCAGTACCCTCCACCAGCAAAAAGGTAATGCCTTGCTGAAAGCCCAGATGGTCATTAACATTTTTTTTGGTGATGAAATATTTTTAATTAAGCTATATACATGGATTTTTTAGACATAATCCTATTGCACATTTAATTAACTAGTTATAGTGTAAACACCACTTTTATATGTACAGGGAAACCAAGAAATTCATTTGAGTAATTTCATTGAGATATTCACTCTTGTAGTGTTCTGGAACTAAATCCACAATATCTCCGAGGTATGCGTGTTTCATCCTAGGCTCTGAATCCACAAAGTTGGGTTATGTTTTAAGAGCAGGGATTGCAGAGTCAGGGGATTCAAATCTTACCTGTGCTGTTTTACCTTAGAGAGTGTACCTAATCTCTCTGTTTGTTTTCTTTTCTACAGTGACAGTAATGATAATAACTTCTGGGGGGGGGGGTGCTGGGAAAGGGGTTGAGCATTAAAGAAGTTGTAAAGTGTTTAGCACAGAGACTCTGCTGCACTAAGTTTTGTGTAAATTAGCTGTTATCACACATTCAGCCAGTCTGCTTTATGTCTCTCTACTATTTATGTATCAGTTTTTAATTAACCTAATAACAATGCCCAACACTCTACTAGGCAATGGATATACCAACCCAAGAAAGAGATGGTCCCTGTTTATACCCTGTAAGGGTGAACTCACAAATTAAGTAGTATATACAGAAAAATAAGTATGAGGAGGCACATAGGAATAATTCTTTACAGTGGTTTTAGGATGTTGCTTATGTTGAATTTAAAGGATGAGTAGGAGCTGACTTAACATGGACAGCATATTTCATCAGCAGAAGCTCATATTTATGGGCACTATTTGATTCATCAAACTGTATAGATAGTAATCTCTAAATCAAGGGAAGACTAAATGTCAGGGAATGGCAGAAGATGGAGCTGGAGAAATCATACCTTGAAGGCTGTGAATTTAATCCTGAAAGGTGAAAGAAGTCAATGACAGGTGGTTAGATGCCTGGTATTTTGAGCTCACTGCTGTATCTGAGTGAGCCTAGAGTTTTCTACTGGCATGCTTGCTTATTTCTGTGCTCAGAGTTTTCTCCTAACTTGTTCACCCTTTCAGCCATATAAGACTTCCCAGAATTCCTTGAATATAAGATATATTAATTAGAAACACCTTGCAGTGTACAACCAGATGTGGCCAATGATCATGTGGCCAATGATCACTTTCAACTGAAAGTATTACTGAAGTATTTATTTCAGCTGAAAACTCCTCACAGCCTTATTATTTCCCAACAAACCATCTTCCCCAGATCCAATGAACAGTATGCTCAGGCATTGCCAAGGTACTTGTTTTATACCTCAATGTACTGGCACATGGCACTTAATGGAGAAAATGAGTGGGGATGAGTGAGGACATGGTGACATGCATTGGTTACTTCATCTTTTAGGTGAAAAGTAAACATGTTTTATTTTATTTTTTTGGTTTTTTTTTTCACTTATTTTAAACAGGCAGTAATCAGTGGATAAGGCTTCAGACTCTAAAGCCTGAATTGAGTCCTGACATTACTATATTGTAGTTGTGTGACCTGGGGAAAGTTATTCAACTTCTCTTTGTTTGCTTCTCTATAGAAAGTTTGATATTCTCTGTAGCTACCTAATGAGGTTGGTGTGACTATTAAATGAAATATGTCTACACAGTCCAAGGACCTGGCATAGAATAAATGTTTTAGAATTTATAATTGTTGTAATTGTTTAGTTGTAGTTTTCAACTTTCCTTATACTTTCAATTTACCTCATAAATTAGAATTACATTAATTTTTCTTAGACCTGCAATATATTCAGGGGTATGTGAAAACTTAGTAGCTAAAATACTACCCACTTATTACCTCATGGTTCTGTAGGTCACAAGTCTGGGGAGACTCAGCTGAGTTCTCTGCTTCAGGTCTCACAAAGCTGATATATTATGCAAGAAAACTCCTTATTAAGATTCTGAGGAACAATCCTCTTCTGAGTTCATTCAGGTTGCTGGCTGAAATTCGGTCCCTTACAGTTATAGAACTGAGGTTCTCATTTCTTTGCTGGCTAGAAATTACCAACATTCCTTCTTACATGACCCAACAATGTTCAATCTATTAATGATGCATCAAGCCCTTATTATGCCTCAAATATCTCCAAGTTCCTCTTATGGGGCCACCTGAAGAAAACTCTTTGCTTATAAAGGGCTCATATGATTAGATTATCTATCCACCCTCTTTCTGCTCAACACTGTTCCAAATTTCCCTTTTGTTACTTTTTCAAATTAAATTTTTTTCCATACTACAGGAGTATATAATATGCATAGGTTCTACCCACACTCAAGAAGAAGGGGATTATATAAGGGCAAGACTTATCAGAGTCATTGAGGATCATTCTGAGAATTCTGACTACCATACTAATTTAAATATAATCAAGTAAAACTTGAACATGCTCATTCCAAATTCACTCATTCTATCAATAAACACATACTGAACACCTACCATGTACCAAGCTGTATGTTAGGTTTGAAAGTATTAATCAATTCTTGGCAATTTACTATTTCAAAATAGGTTTTTAAAAAGCAGGATTGTCTGAATATGTTGCTTCCTGTTCTCCAAACTTACTTTTCCACTCTCCAGTTTTGCTTTCTGGAACTATAATAAGTATGATCCTGTGTCAGCATAATTGAGTATTCTAGAACTAGGTTTACTAATGGGAAAACTAAATAAATGAAAAGAATGATACCATGTATAATATATTGCAGATTTATCTAATAGACCTTTTAAAGCATTAAGAGGTATCCTGAGGTGAGGAAGTAATAGTTACTGATATTGCCTGTGTGACAAGTACTGGATAGATGTATTTACAGACATTATTTCACTGCAACCAACCAGTGTTACTATTCCTGTGTCGGAAATGGGAAGCTGAAGCAAAGATATACAAATGTCTAACAGTGTAAATGTTTGGGTATGTCCTCCATTATCCTCTGAGTTTCCTCTAAGCAGATGTATATCTTCCATCTATTAAACTTTATTAAAAATGTGTTTATTTTATAACAGTTCTCTTTTTCTATGTTAAATTTTATTTATCTGGGTAAGTGTTCCTTATATTTTAGTTCCTTGGAGGCAGGAACTATATCTTACTCTTCCATGTATTTCCCTGGCTATTATTGGAGTATATGCTCAGTAAATACTGGTTGAATTTGAGTAGTGCAAACTACTGTAATGGGATCATCATTCCTTAGCATGAGTCTGTTCTGCTCGTATTCCATCTCACTTAGCCAATTATGCATGAGCATCCATGAGAGAATAGATCCCATGTGTTTGATACATTATTGAAAACAGCAGTAAAAACTGGTGATTGGCAAATCAAATTGCACTTAGGGCTTGGCAAAAAAAAAAATGTTGATGGGTAGAAAAGAATGGTCTTACAATGTCCAAAAGCATTTTCTAGGGATTTTTTTCCTTGCTGGTTTTATATTTGTGTATTTTAAGGGAAATTTATTTCACATGTTTCTGGTTTGTTTACACTTAACACACCAAAGCAATGATTTGTAAAAGCAATTTGGTATCTAGGAACTCTTTCTAAAGTTCCTTTTGAACTGGAAATCATGTCTGAAAATACGGGCAGTATTAATAGCTATGAATTGGCTGAATGGTAAGAAATGCACTCACTGAGAGCTTTGTTCTCACCCCAACTATATTGTTAATAGTTTGCCTTTATAATTCACCTTTTTAGATACTACTTTTCTCATCCTTAAAATGAAAAGATTGGAATATATAATCTTAAAATTCACTTCTAGATCTAAAATTCCATGATTAAAATCTTTTATTAAAAAATATATTAAACTGCTATTTGCCAGGCTCTGTTCGATGTACTGTTTTTTTTTTTTTTGAGGTGGCTTTTTATGATTTAAATATTCATTTCAAATATGAAAGAATAATTAATCTTTAGTTCTATTTACAGGTGAAAAAACTCAGATTCACATATCTATTTGAAGTATCAGATTTACATATAATACTTTCGCACATAGTAGGAATTTAGTAAATGTTGATTTGTAAGTGGATCATAGTTGGAGAGAGGGAGGGAGGGAGGGAGGGAGGGAGGGAGGGATGGATAGTCAAAATGCCAGTCACCTTTCTTGCCATCTTATTCTCAGGAATTCTTCAGGAAAATGTTTTCCAATTTAATTTTTCAGAAATAATGACACTGAATTCTGTTGTCTCAGACTTCAAGATACAAACCAACTATTCGTTTGTTTTCAAAAGATGCCAAGAATATAAATTCACCTCCTGGAGCATCACTGACTAGAACACTAAAGGGATTTTTACTGTAGTTGAAAGTACCTTCTTTAAAACATATGCAATATTTATAGGGCTGTTTAGAATAAGCCAACTGAAAGATTTAATGATAATAATCTCCATATTCCTTCTAAAATTGATTTCCGGTTTCAATGAACTTGGAAAGAGTCCTAGGACATCAAATAAATAAAGATCTTAGCATGAAATGAATCTTCAGAATATGTTCATAAATTTACATTTTAAACATGACCAAAATATATATATATTTGCCCATTATTAAGGTGATACTTTAATGAAAATTTTTCATTTGCTTGGAATAAACCTTTCTGGCTACAGATGAAAGGATTTTATGGTAGCGACAATGGTTTTGTGAGTTAAATGATCCCAACATCATCAGGAACGAATCACAAGTGCCTACCATATGAATTACAGCACCATGAGTCTTAAAAAGGTATTTCTGTGGAAAGCATTCTTCCCATCTGTAACAATCAGATTCTGCTTTGAAGTCCTGCTAGAGAGTCTTACAATACATGAGACAGCCACATGCTACCCAAACTTCTCTCTCAGCTTGAGTTTGACTGCACTTTCCCAAAGAACAACAGGGCAACTTAATGATGAAAGGGTTTAGAGAGGAAAATGGCTACAGCTTTTGTAATTACACTTCACTGTATGTGCATTCTCCAGTGATCCTTTCTGGATACAACTGTGGAAATTTTTCCAGTGGATGTGCAAAATTAAATTTCACATTAAAATGGGACAAAAGTGTGTATTCTTTGATCTCTCCTATATTGAATCTACAGTGTAGTCTTCACAAATATTTCTGGCCCAAATGAAACTAACCTGCTAAAAATGAGTAAATTATTATTGAGACTTTTTAACTATATCAGAGTTAGAAAAATGATATAAATCAATAACACATAAGGTGTCAGTATTTCAAGACACTGTCACTAATGCTGATTTCCACTCCACTACTTCTCCTGAAGGGGTGTGGGAGTGAGGATTGCCTCTGTCATCCTGTTTTGTTTTGTTTTTTTCACTTGAAGCTTTCCTCAACAGACAGAAAATAATAGTGTAGAAACACTTGAGTGACTGGAAGACTGACATCAGCAAAGTTAAGAGATTAATGTGAGTAGAATTAAAAAGACTTGTTTACTCACTTTGTGTCTATTTCTTTATTAACCAAATGAATCATGACTCAGGTACTTTCTCTGGCATTGGTTGCTGATTCTAAACTCTAGTCTATTACAAGAGGGCAAAATAGCAATGGTAACTATACTGTAGGTTAGAGAGAAGTCCCTCTTCAATGTACAATAGAATCTCTCAGTCTTAGCTTGCGTAAAGAATTCTAATTCAGCCATTTTTGTAATTTCATAATAGAAATAGTCTATCTGGGATTATCTCTCATTTCCCTGGGCTTCTATAATAATGTTTCGGTTATCCACAACAGGCATTGCTGAATATACCTAGGTTCTAAAGGAATGAAGTTTATAGAGTTTGGGAACGTTGTTCCCATTTTGCCTTTATATGTTTTACTATTTACGTTCTATCTCATCTCTGATAAAAAAGGAAAGCTAGCAATAAAAAGAACAGGCCTCTTTCCATAATTAAAAAAAATACATAATAACACTAGCATCAAATAAGTGCTAATATGTAGTGGCCATTTTAACCTTACAGGAGGATATTATTTACAATCATATATGAAACTGAAAACCTAGTAACAATTTAAAAATCTAAACACAGAATTGGTTGGTATAGTAATACATTTAAAATAACATTGTAGAGGACTTGAAAAATGTTTCCCACTATTAATATTTGTAAATGTAAGTTAAAAGATTATAATATGATCCTGTTTTATTTTTAAAATACACAAAAACAACAAACATGAAATACTACAAAAGTGGAATTGGTATCTTTGACAGGACTGTGGATTTATTATTATATATATTACAATTATTTTACTATTATAAATTTTATTATTTATTAAATATTAGACACTACAGTTATATAATATATAACTACACATATACTTATATATTATACTATTTATTTTATTTACTATTCATTATTTTCTATTATTTTCTAAATTTTCTACAATGAATATGTGTTTGGTTTTCAAAACAGTCTTTTTTTTAATGACAGTTAAAGCTAGTTAATGTTGTTTCCTTTCACTACCACTATTCTCTGGGAACTATGTGGGGAACATCAGATGAAGTGGTAGAGACATGCCATTTAGAAGGATGAATCCTTTTTTGTCCTATGACTTAACTATTAAATACATATCTAAAGTTTAATTGTTGGATGCTATTTGAGCAACTTTTCATTTCAAACTACTTTTCTGAACTAGTAAAATTGCTGGCACAATATGATTTTGGCCAGAAGTAACACCCCATAGAATATCAAGAAATCAAATTGAAACTGATAATTTGAACCACTAACATATTTACAGCTTACTTAATAATTCTTTAAAGAAGCAAAAAATTAAATTTGCATCTAGTAAATCAACAGAACTGAACAGAAGATTTCTAACTCAAAATGCCCTTCCAATTCTCTTGCTCATTGGTGTCTCAGTTTTAGTAGTTACCAATTCACCTGTGTTTGGTCATGAAAAGAAATGACATGCTACAATGTAGCTTCCTTCTCATGCTTGTCATTTAATGCTGATTAAATTAAATTAATATGATGCTGTTTAAAATAACCAGGCTGCACACAGGATTCTTTAGTGTAGTAGTAGCAGCAGCAGTAGTATATTAGCGTTAGTACTTTGTTAAAGCCTCATTCTGGAAGTTCTTCTCAAAAGAGTTTAAGGTACCAAATTTCACTTTGAAAGAAGTATTTCTTAGAGAATGCCGTCACAGTCAATGCAGTAAAGTAATAGGGAAGACTGCCAAGTCTGATTTTCAATGACTCTATACTGATTTCACTGACTAACCTGTGCCTGCCCATCTTGCTACACCACAGGTTCCTCTCTAAGCTCTACTCCCATGCCACCCCCCAAAAATAATCCAGAAGCTAAAGGTCGATATGGACCCTAAGAACCCAGTTCCATCACCATATCTGGTGATTGCTTGAGCCCAAGATGCACCATGTTACAGAGATGTGTTTTTCTGCTTGATCACTTTTTTTCTACAAGCCCTCACACTCAGGACACTAACCCCCTTGAAAAAACAAATCACTGGCTATGGTTTCTGCTGTCCTTTTTCAACTCTTCAGGCTAAGTTTGCTGTAACCAGCAGGATGAGCTTTTGTGCCTTTTGTGAAGATAGAAGTAAAAACTATTAAATGCGGCTTGCAATTATGCCTATTAAAATATTAAACACACACTCATGCACGCACACACACACACACACAGACACACACACACACCACTGAAAGTTTTGTCTCACATGTCCTGAAATATAATACCTTGACATTAATAGCCATGCTTGGCTTCTTAAATACCTCATATATATGTACAGCAGTAATGGACACAGTAGAACTCGGGCTAACAAAGCTAAACAGTTATAATTGAATTCCTTACTTTGATTGGAAGAGAGGCCACAGGCCTTATAGAAATTCATTTCTTTACTTCACTTGAATGTTTTGTGCATGCATAACTCAAAAGTTCAGCTGCTTCAATCTGTGGTTCAAAATCACATGGGCAACATGTGAATGGAAATAAACCCTGTAGGTAAAAGAAAGAGGAATTTGGATAGAGATCAAACATTAGCTTCATTCCATTCTTTCCTTCCACTTTTTACTATCCCATCTAAATTTGGTATTTTATGGGACTTTTTTTTTTATTTCCAGAGGAAAAAGTGAACTTAAATCAGATTTGAGATTTTCTCTCTTTCTCTCTTTTTCCAAATCCATGTGATTTGATCTGCTCAGTAATGACTTTAGATAATTCTCAATTGTTAGGAACCTTTAGTATAAAAGATATAACATACTGGCTTGATTTATTATTATGTGTTTTTAAGCTCTCACTATAGCCCTGGGTTAGGTTATAGAAAAAGCTGTTCTGAATATTTCACAATATTATTAGCAGAAATATTTACCTTTTTGCCTGTATGTAAGTATTGTATTTCTTTTTTATTTTCTAGATTGGAAGTCGATACTATGTGCTATTAACTTTGAACATTTCTAAGCATTAGGGATCAGAACTTTGCATCACATTTTCTGAAGGCTTAGCATTCTTTTTATAGTAGTCAGGTAAGAAGGTAGAGTTTAGTGTGGCCATCCTCATTTCTAAGTGACCTGTGGAAAAACTCTTATTGGTACCGTAATGCGGTCCGTAAGAAGTGAAAAATATTGCAGTGCTTGAAAACAGTTTTTATTTAATTTTAAAATACTTTTTAGAATAATTTCTGCCAACTATTTAGCAACATATAGTAATTATAAAATTACTATTGTGACTTCTATCAGAGTAGTAGCTAAGTGGATAGAATCAACAATGAAGTGCTTCAAGGTAATGGGGGAAGTGAACTCATCTTATTCATGGCTAACCTCAAGTGCTAGACCAGAACTGAAATTCTAGACGGTTATGGTTTATTGGGTAGATATCTCAGTGCATTCCAAGGATGAAGATTATATTTTTCTGTTGTTCCAAAATGGAAGCAACATACTTTGGTTTGGGGTCTCATTGTTTCACAACTTTATAGGCTTTCATTTAGTTCTACCAACTTTATTCTGAGAATTTCCTTTCTTTTCAAACAAAACCCCACAATGCTTAAGAATAGAAGTCAGGCTTATAAGTATCCCAGGCAGGCTTGCAGAGCATGCACTTCCATATTCAAGATTATTCTTTCAAGTTCTTATGGATGTAGAAATATTCTAAATATTGTAAGTACTATATGAATGAGGAAAAATGAAATAATGTCCTTTGTACTTTAGAATGGATAATGCAAGAAGCTAAAAATTGAATTAATGTAAACATGGAAAAATTAATGACAATACTATAAAGACAAAAAAGATCATTGGTTTGCAAGTGTTGAAGGGTGAATAGGAAGAATAAATAGGTTGACAACAAGGGCTTTTTAGGGCAGTGAAACTATTCTAAATGATACTATAATGGTAGATACATGCCATTATGCATTTGTCAATACTCACAGAACCATACAGCACAAAGCGTGAATCCTAACCGTTGACTTTTATTAACAATAATATATCAACACTGGCTTATCAATTATAGAAAATATACCACACTAACAATGCAAGATGTTAGTTATAGAGGAAATGATAGCAAAGGGGTGGGATAGTATAGTTGAATGCTCTGTACTTTCTGCTCAATTTTTCTTTAAATCCAAACTGCTTTAAAAAATAAAGCCTGTTAATTATTAAAAATATAATTGATTTAAAACTAAAATTTTTATTCCTTACAAGTTCTTAAACCATATTTTAAAAATGAAATGCCATATTGAGCACATGGTTTTATTTCTTTTCATTTATCTTATTTTTTTGCAATTGTCCTTAAAATTGGACAGGTTGGATACAATGTTACATTTTTTTTATGTTGAATGAGAGACATTTACATCTGGCATTATGAGAGTCTATACATCCTGAAACACTTCTACATGAAAATATCAAAACTACTTTTTAAAACTATGAATGATTTCCAAAAAGATGAAGGAAGGTGAGCAAATACTATAGCTGTTGGCTAACCTGGGCTATCCCAAATTCTCCAGCTGGATAGAGCTTGAACATTAATAGACTACTACATACTGGGAAAGGGAGTCAAAGTCTTGGGCCTCTGAAGGGAGAGGTTTTTATTGGAGACCAACATAAAGGTAGGAGAAAGGGCCAACTGTAAGAAAAAGGGTGAATGGAAGAGGAAATTCTGATGAATAAAACTATAAGTCTATCTTAGCTAGGGCTATACTGGGGGAAATTTCAAAAGAAATAAAAAGGGAAAAACTATTTTTTTTCCATGAGAATTTGTAATCAAGTTTTGGAGTCCACATTTACAATAATTGTGCATTAAAAAAGAGTCCCTTTAATCTAAGAATTTAAAATTGATCCTAGCTGATGGTATCCCAGCCATCCAGTAGAAGCAAACAAAATCACACTCAACCCACGTTTCAAAAATAAATATCAAGTTCAATTAAGGCTTCAAAAACTTCTCACATAGGAAGTTCCAGTGTATATGGGCTCAAAAAAAAAACAAAAACAAAAACACCTCAAAACACAGAAGAGAGAGAATTAAGACAATGAGGGTGAATCATCAGAAAAATAAATAGTAAGACGAGGCTCTAAAGACTTTGAATAACAGATAACAGGATATATAATAATAATGGGTAAAGAAATAGAATGAAGAAATGAGCAAAGACTAACAAACTATAAAAGGAACTAAGAAGTTATGAAATCTAACCAAATAGGACATCTGTAATTGAACAACATAATCACTGAAATGAAAATACCAGTATAAATGTTAAACAGCAGGTTAGACACATCTGGAAAAAGAAAGGCTAGAAAGTAGATCTAAAATTAAAATACCTCTAATGCAGGACAGAAAGAGACATACACAATATGAAAGAAACCTTACGAGACATTGAGGATATAATGACAGTAACCACATATATCTAACTGGAATTCCAAAATAGGAAAATAAATAACATTATTTCAATAAATTTGAACAATTAAATTTCTAGAAAAATGTAACTTATGAAGATATAGAAAGCATGAGTAGCCCTATAATCTCCAAAAAATTTTTTTCAATAGTTAAAAATCTTCCTCAAAGAAAACACAAAACTCAAATGGTTTTACGGAAGATTTCTACCCAACTTTCTAGAATGAGATCATGGAAAAAGGGGGTCCCAACCACATCAAAATTCAACATGGTCAATACAGGAGTGCAAAATTATAGATTAACCCCATTCATGAACATAGGTGAAAAAATCCTACCCAAATCACTAGCAAAACAAATCCAGCTGTGTACAAAACAGATAATTACATCATAACCAAGTTTATTTTGCTTTATAAATTTAATGATGGCTTAATATTAATAATATTAATGTTACAACACTATGAAATTATAGGAGAAAAACATCTCATTGTGGTGTAAATAATTTAACACCTATTTGTAATAAAAACTTTAATTCAAAGTAGAAATAGAAAGGTCCTTCCTGAAACTGAATGAAACCGCAATACGATGCCATGATTCATTCACTTATTTGGTAAGTTATACCAAATATTGGCAAAGATGTGACTGAACTAGAATTTTTATATACACTGCTACTCAGAGTGGGGATTGATTATATAACATTTTACAAATAATCTGGTATTATTTAGCAGATTTTAAGCCATAGAGATTTCACTCCACTGTTGCACATGTGAACCACAAGAGTGATATAAGAACATTCATGGAGGCATTGTTTGTAATAATAAAACACTGGGGTGTTGTAATAACAAAAATGCTAATATCTGTCATCAGGAGATTGGGTAAATGAATTCTTGTATATGCATAATATGACCTACTGGACAGCAAAGAGTTATAGCTACATTTGTCAACAGAGATGAGCTAAGAAGATATTGTATAAAAAGAGCAAGTTGTGAAAATAGAAAACTGCTTTTATAAAGTAAAAAAAAAAAACACAAAAAAAGCAAAAGCATTATCACCACAAATTCATGGTCCTGATTTCCCAGAAGAAGAGGAGGGATGTTAATACAATACACAAGAAGCTTCAAAAGTATTATTAACATTATTTTCCTTAAACTAGAAAGTGAGTGAACAGATGTTTTGCACATCATTATACTTTATAATATAGAGAGATGTTATTTTTTTAAATTTATTAACTATGTAATCAAATTAATTGATTAATCATAATCAAAGGGATGTCTATAAAATCTAACATAGTTAATTTGAGGTGATATGAAAAAATTTCCTTTTATATAATAAAGTAAAAGCAGATGATGGAAACAATAAACAGAAGTCCAGCAAATGAGATTATTGACCTTATTTACACTTGCCAAATGCTATTCAAATTTTTTATGCAGGTACATATAGAATGTGTTATGAAAGGCAGTACTGTGCACTGGTGAGCAACCAGACTGATTGCTGTAAATTTTGGTTGTGGTACTTCTTAGCTGTTGGATCTTGGATTTTGGTTCCCTCATATATAAAATATAGATAATAATAGCACCTAGTTTATCAAATTATTATAAGTATTAAATGAGTTAGTCCATGGAAAGTGCTGAGAAAGGAGACACACAGAATAAATGCTCAATCAATATTAGATTCTAGTAATAGTCTCTTTTGATTTAATACTCTGAAATGTTGTTTGTGTTATGGTAGGCTTTGGTCATTTGACGAAGCAATTGATGACATTGGCTGATGGACATGTGGTGTTGGCTCTAGAAGGAGGACATGATCTCACAGCCATCTGCGATGCCTCAGAAGCCTGTGTAAATGCCCTTCTAGGAAATGAGGTAAAAATCATTAAAAGTATAGTAGGGTAGGGGTAAAGGACTAGGAAATCATGCATACATAATTTTAATTTTTTTTTAATCTCATGTAATCAGAAAGTGCAATGTTGCTCTTACAATTTTAAGAAAGAAGGTAAGCTTTCAGAAGTTTACATGTACTCTTGTTATATGGTATAATTTTTGTCCAGTTAATCCACATAGCCCTTCCCTCAATCAGGTTATTTGCAAGCTTAATAAATAAGTAAAAAATAGGGATGCCTGAGTGGCTCAGTCGGTTGAGCGTCCAACTTCGGCTCAGGTCGTGATCTCATGGTTTGTGGGTTTGAGCCCCACATTGGGCTCTGTGCTGACAGCTCAGAGCCTGGAGCTATTTTGGGTTCTGTGTCTCCCTCTCTCTCTGCCCCTCCCCCACTCATGCTCTGTCTGTCTCTGTCTCTCTCTCTCTCTCTCAAAAATAAATAAACATTAAAATTTTTTTTTATAACTACAAATAACCCTTGGGAAGAGAAATGCTTTGTATACTGACACAACTAAATACGCAGTGAAATACTGAAAAAGAAATAAAGAAAATTTCTCTTGAAATTTTCCATAGGATTGTGTCAGTTCAAGTGAGAAAATAAAGCTTCTTAAAAATTTTTCAGCTTTATTGAGATATAATTGGCAAACAAAACTGTAATACATTTAAAGTATACAGTGTGGGGGCGCCTGGGTGGCTCAGTCGGTTGGGCGTCCGACTTCACCTCAGGTCGCGATCTCGCGGTCCGTGAGTTCAAGCCCCGCATCGGGCTCTGGGCTGATGGCTCAGAGCCTGGAGCCTGTTTCAGATTCTGTGTCTCCCTCTCTCTCTGCCCCTCCCCCGTTCATGCTCTGTCTCTCTCTCTCTCAAAAATAAATAAACATTAAAAAAAAAATTAAAAGGCAAGTACTATTACTTCAAAAAAATATATACAGTGTGATGATTTGATATATGTATACATTATGAAATGATTCCCTCCATGAAATTAATTTAGCACATTCATTACCTCACATACTTACTTTCTGGTTTTGTTTGTTTGGTGAGAACACTGAAGTTCTACTTTCTTAACAAATTTTAATTATATAATACATTATTATGAACTATAGTCATCATCTAATACATTAGATCCTCATTCCTTATTCATTTTGTAACTGAAAGTTTAAAACCATTTACTAAACTCTGCCTGTTCTCCCCATCCCTCTGGCCCCTGGCAACCACTATTCTCTGACTCTATGAGTTCAACCACTGTTTTTTTTTGCGGGGGGAGGTCTACATAAGTGATACCATACAATATTTTTTTCTATGTCCAATTTATTTCACCTAGTATAATGCCCTCCAGTTTTAACCATTTTGTCAAAAATGACAAATTATCTTCTTTTTAAAAAATTAAATAATATTCTATCATATGCAGATATAAATGCCACATTTTTCCACTTATCTGTTGATGGACTTTTAGGTTGTTTTTGTACCTTGACTATCATAAATAATTCTGCAGTAAACATTGGAGTACAGATATCTCTTCAAGGTAGTGATTTTGTTTCCTTTGGTTGTATACCCAGAAGTGAGTTTGCTGGATCATGTGGTAGTTTTAGTTTCTTGAGGAATCTCCTACTGTTTTCCATAGTGGCTATACATCATACCTTCCCAAAAACAGTGCACAAAGCTTACCTGCTCTCCACATCCTCACCAGCATTTATCTCTTTTCTCTTTGTTAATGCATGAGGTAATATCTCATTGTGGTTTTGATTTGCATTTTCCTGATGATTAGTGATATTGAGCACCTCTTCATATACATGTTGGCCATTTATTTATATGTCTTCTTTGGAAAAAAACATCTAATTAGATTCTCTGCCCATTTTAATTGATTTATTTGGGGTTTTGCCTTTGTTTTTTGTTTTTTGGGTTTTTTTGCTATTGACTTGTATGAGTTCTTTGTATATTTTAGATATTAACCTCTCATTGGACACATGGTTTGCAAATATTTTCTCCCATTCCATAGGTTACCTTTTCATTTTATTTACCCTTGCTGAGCAAAAGCTTTTAAGCTTGGTGTAGTCACACCATCTGTTTGTTTGTTCATTGGCTTCCTTTTGTTGCCTTTACTTTTGGTGTCAGATCCAAAAAAAACATTACCAAGGCCATTGTCAAGGAGATTATCCCCTAAGTTTTCCCCTAAGAGTTTATGGCTTCAAATCTTGCATTTAAGTTTTTAATCCATTTTAAATTTATTTTTGTGTATGATATAAGATAGGGGTCCAGTTTTACTCTTCTGTGTATGGCTGTTCAGTTTTACCAATACCATATATTGAAGAGACTATTCCTTCCCCATTGTATATTCCCAGACATTTAGTTACAGATTAATTTACCACATGTGCATGAGTTTACTTTGGGCCCTCTCTTCTGTTCCATTAATCTGTGTATGTGTTTCTAATGCTAGTAGCATTGATTACTTACAGTATACTCGAAATCAAGAAGTATAGTGACTCCAGCATTATTATTCTTTCTCAAGATTTCTTCATCTCTCTGGGGTCTTTGTGATTTCATATGAGTTTTAGGATTGTTTTTTTCTATTGTAAAAAATGCCTTTTGATAAGGGTTTCATTGAATCCATAGATTGCTTTGAGCAGTATGAACATTTTAATAATATTAACTCTTATCCATGAGCGTGGGATATCTTTCCATTTATTTGTGTCTTCTTCAATTTCTTTCATCAATATCTTACAGTTTTTGGTGTATACACCTTTCCTTGGATACATTTATCTCTGAGTGTTTTATTGTTTGTGATGCCATTGCAAATGGGATTGTTGTATTTCTTCTTCAGATAGTTCATTGTTAGTATATAAAATCTGATTTTTTAATGTTGATTTGCATCCTGCAACTTTACTGAATTTATTAATTCTAATAGTTTTATGGTGGAATATTTAGGGTTTTCCATACTTATTGTGTTATCTCTGAGTAGAGACAATTTTACTTCTTCTTTTCCAATTTGGATGCCTTTTATTTCTTTTTCTTGCTTATTTGCTTTTACTATGTTGTAGATTGTAGTTACTATGTTGAATAAAAGTAGCAAAAGTGGGCATCCTTGTCTTTTCTTGATCCTAGAGTATGGTGTTAGCTGTGGGCTTGTTATATATACCATTTATTATGTTCAGGTATGCTCCTTCTATTCTAAATTTGTTGAGCATTTTTAATCATGAAAGGATGTTGAATTTTGTCAAATGCTTTGTATGAATGTATTGAGATGATCATATGACTTTTATCTTTCATTTTGTTAATGTAATGTATCACAATGTAATTTATCACAACCTATAAAGATAGGTTGTCTGTTGAGATCTTCCTTTTTTTATTGATGTAATCATTTGTCACTATAAATATCCCTCTTAGAACTACTTTTGCTGCATCCCATAAGTTTTGGTGTGTTGTGTTTCCATTTTCTTTTGTCTCAAGAGTTTTTGAAATTTCTCTTTTGATTTCTTTGACCCGTTGGTTGTTCAGGAGCATGTGGTTAAATTACCACATATTTGTGAGTTTTCAATATACTTGGAATGCGGGATGATTTCAGTCTTTTAAAATTTGTTAAGACTGGTTTTATGGCCTAATACGTGATTTGTCCTAGAGAATGTCCCATATGTGCTTGAGAAGAATGTATTTGCTGCTGCTATTGGATAAAATGTTTTGTATATGTCTGTTAGGTCCACATGGTCTAACACATAAAGTCTATTGTTTCTATATTGGTTTTCTGTCTGGCTGATCTATCCATTATTGAGAGTGGGGTATTAAAGTCCCCTAATATCATTGTATTTTTGTCTGTTTCTTTCTTTACATCTGTTAATATGTGCTTTATAAGTTTACTTCTTCTATGTTGGGTGCATAAATATGACAATTGTTATATACTCTTGATGAATTGATCCCTTTGTCATCATATAATGACCTTCTTTTTCTCATGTTACAGTTTTTACCTTACAGTTGTTTTTGTTTTTGTTTTTGTTTTCTGATACAAGCAAACCTACCCCTGCTTTCTTCTCATTTTCATTGGCATGGAATATCTTCCTATCTCTTCATTTTCAATCTCTGTGTACTTAAAACTGAAGTGATTCTCCCGTAGGTAGCATATAGTTAGGTCTTATTTTGTATTTATTCAGCCACTCTGTGTTTTTTGATTAAAGAATTTAGTCCAATAAATTTAACTGCATAAATTTATGCAGGCTTCCTTTTGCCATCTTGTTTTTTCTGGCAGTTTTGTAGTTCCTTTCTTCTTTTCATACTGTCTTTCTTCGTGAATTGATGACTTCCTGTAGTGGTATGTTTTAATTTCTCTTTCTTTCTCTTTGCATACTTCTGTAGGCTTTTGCTTTGTCATTACCATGAGGCTTGCAAAAATCTTATATGTATAATTGTGTATTTTAAGCTGGTAACATCCTAACTCTAATGTATAACAGAAACTCTACATTTTTAAACTCGCCTCCCATGATTGTTTTTGATATCATAATTTATAGCTTTTTATATTGTGTATTCTTTAACAAGTTATTGTAGTTATAGCTATTTTTAATACTTTTTTCTTTTAACCTTTACACTTGAGTTTTAAGTGATTTCCCTCTGTCATTATAATATTAGAGTATTCTGAATTTAATTATGTATTTGCCTGTATCAGTGAGTTTTATACTTTCATATGTTTTTAGGTTACTAATTAGCATTCTTTCGTTTCAGCTTTGAAGAACTCAATTTAACATCTCTTATAAGGGCAATGTGATGTTATAGTGATGATGAACACTTCCGTTTTTTATTGTAAATTTGTATCTGTCTTTCAATTCTTAATGACAGCTCTGTTGGGTAGAATATTCTTGATCAGCAGTTTTTTTCTTACTGCAATTTGAATATATCGTACAACTTCTTTCTGGTCATTAAGTATTGTGCTGAAAAATCCATTAATAATCTTAATGAGACTCCCTATCTGTGACAAGTTGCTTTCCTCTTGCTGTTTTTAAGAGTCTCTCTTTGTTTTTAACTTTTGACAACTTCATGTGACTTGGTGTTGATCTCTTTACATCCATCTAATTTGATACTCTTGGGATTTCTATATTTGAATGTCTGTTTCTCTCCCCGGGATAGTTTTTAACCACTATTTCTTCAAACAAGCTTTCTGGCCATTTCTCTTCTCCTTATGGAACTCCTATAATGTATATGTTGATTTGCTTGATGGTGTCCCATAAGTCCTTTAAGCTATCTTTACTGTTTGCATCCTTTTTTTTTTCTTTTTGCTTTTTTGACTGGGTGAATTTCACTGCCCTGTCTTTCAGTTCACTGATCTTTTCTTCCATGTGATCTAGTCTGCTCTTGAATATTTCTGTTGATCTTCTGTGATCACTTTGTTCATGTGTTGTTGTCCTCACTTCAATGACCATCTTCACAGCTGTTATTTTGAATATTCTGTGGGGTAAATCTTATCTCCATTTCATTAAGATCAGTTTCTCGAGTTTGTCTTCTTTTGTTTATAATATATTCCCCTGTTTCTTCCTTTTCTTTAACTCTCTTTGTTGGTTTCTGCACATGAGGTAAAACGTCCACCTCTCCTAGTCTTGACAGAATGGTCTCTTCTAGGACATGAACTTCATCAATCAGCTCAGCCCAAGCTCCTTGTTACTTCTTAAGCCTTTGTGATTGTTCAAGCCACACTCTTTGTTGTTAGTGGCTCCCCTTAGTTGACAATATGCCAAGATCTATCATTGTCCCTAAGGTGAGGATCACAGTCAGCACCTACATTTAGGTTAAATAGAAGCTAGATCCATAGATAGCAGCTGGGAAATTGTGTAGTCAAACCCCTTCCAGGGAGACACTGTGAAATGAACATTTTTGTCTGTTCTCTCTGTGCTGAGCCTGGGTGTATAGACATGGGGGTGGAGATGGGCAGTGCTCCTATGCCTATTTAAAAACTCCTTATTTGTTTGCTGTAGTCCCCAGGGACTCATGAACACAGGTACTCTTTGCTCTCAGAGCTACATGATTTAGGGGCCCATTATTTGGGTGAGAGCCATAAAAGTTGGGGTGCTAGATGTGTGAATAGACTCCTTCCAGAGAGATAATGGTTACTTGGTTTTATTGCTGGAGGGAACCAGAGGGAGAAGGCAGGAGAAATGCCTAACCAGCATTTTTAGGCTCTAGGGAGAATCACACTCAGCACATTGATGTGTGCTAATTAGAAATCAGATTCCTCAGGTAGCAATTTATAAAGTGTGTGGTCAAGATATTTCCAAGAAAAATGGGGAGATGGGAGATTTTTTGCGTGCTCTCTCTGTGCTGAGCCTTGGGGTATAGCTCTTCTCCCACACCTAAGAAATGTTATTTGTTTGCCGTATCCTGTGGGACTCATAAACACAAGCCCTGTTGGCGTTCAGAGCTACATGTTTGGGGACCCCATTCTATAGGTGGGAGCCTTAAAAGTTGGGGTTTTGGATGTGTGGTCCAAACCACTTATTTTTCAGGAAAATCTGGGATTTGGGGGTTCCCTCCCAATTGTATGGTGCTGTGTTGGTCGTGGGGTTTATGGTGAAGGATTATCTCAGTCTTTCCTACCCATTTTGATGGGGTATTTTCTCATTTGGTCAATGCATAGGAGTCACACAGCTAGTTTCTGGATTTCTCTCAGAGGGAATTGTTCCATGTTCAGATGTACATTTGATGCATCCATGGAATGATGGGAAATTTAGGAGTCTCCTATATCACCATTTGGTCTGGAGTTTTAAAAACCTTGACAACCTTTTTCTGTTTATTTATGAATTCTCTAGGCTAAGAGATAGATATTATTCCCATCTTAGAGATGGTGATAATGAGTCTCAAACAGGTTGGAGAAATCCTTTCAAAGTCATGCAGCTAGAATGCATTAGATCCAAATTTTGAACTTGAATTTGCATTGCCAAACATGATTTTTTTTTCTTTCACATTATGTGACTAAATTGCAACATATTTTTCTGATTACTCTGTAGACATCAGATCACATTACCTTTAGGTTCACTTTCAGATTATGGCAAACTTTTGAACTAATTAATTGCAAGTCAACAAATATTTCAGTTTATATATATTCCTTAATGTTACCAATTCTTTTTATTTATAGTGAATGTTTACAAGTGTTAAGACTGTTTTAGGTTTTACTTTCTTTCATGAACTTGCAATGTGACTACTTAAGAAATAAACATATACAAAATATTTTTTTAAATCTGTCATGTATATTACTTTTAACAGTAACTTAAGCTTTTGCCTGTAGTATTTATGAAGGGGAAAAAAGTATTTTCTCATCTGCCTGCTGAACATGCAAGTTTTATTGTCATCATTATCTTACAAGTCTGTAGTGCTTCAACTTGATTATTGTGCCATATTTATTGAGATAAATATGTACATTTTTTTATTTTAAGGAAAATATGAGAAAGAAAGCTTGAGCACTCTTTAAGTCTTTTCTCTATTGTATAATTTTAGATAAGACAATAACCTAAAAGATGTAGCTATCTAATGATTAGTGTTCTTATTAGTAGATTGTTATTTCAGATCACACATAGTTCAGAGTGTCTAATATTTTCTAAATATTAGTCTTTCTGAGTTTCCTATGAACAAATAATGTCAAAAATAATGTTTGGGTGTTTATTGTATTAAAGGTTTATCAGTTAGTGTTGAGCTGCCCTATGCCTACCAGAAAACATATTTTGCATATTCACCTTTAGTCACAGCTTACTTATTTGATTTTAAATGTGGAAACATTTTAGAGAAGCAGACTGGTTTTAATATTTACATTATAAAGGCTTATGCCAGATGTGCAGAAAATCACAGTAGGTTGTGGATTGTGGCTCTATGGATGATTGACCTGCCTAGAAAGAAATGTTACCCAGTTGCAAAAGCCAACTATTTTTCCAACTATGTGAAAGGAAATTATGGATTTCACTGGCTCTCTTTGAGCACATCCATTCAAATGAAATTCTGTTTCTTTGTGCTGGTAATCACTACACTTGGCCTACTTTATTCTTCCAAGGGAGGATTACCAATGAGAATGGAATAACTTTTTTTTTTTTTTTGGTGGTCTCTTTCTTTAAGAGAGGACTCTGTTTCAGAACATATTGAAGTCCATTGTGTGGAGTTAAATGGTTGTGTTTTGTACCTTCCTTCCACTGCTGGACCTTTTGACCAGGATAGGATATCTTTGGTCATTTTATTATACGAGCTATCCCTAGAGATCAAATAGATTGTTTTCATATAGCAATTAGTGACACTAGAACAATGTCCCCTAATTTAAAGTTTGAGATCTATTCGCAAACCTTTCTATACCCTTTCTCTGCATTTTTAGAAAGACCAGGCTTAAGATAGAGGAAAGGATAAAAATGTCATTGGTCAATCTTAAACATGACCATATGGATGTATAGGTACTAAAAATTCCAGTAAACAATGACTGAAATGCTTGTTTTCAGCTATATTAACTCTTTAATCAACTGTAATATCTGGATGTCTTATAGTAAATTTGATTTAGTTATTATAATACCTTAAATATTACCTTGTCTTTTTTCATTGGTTATTTTTAATTGCATAAGCACAATCTAAAATTGGTGTATTATGAGCTAAGGGAAAACAAATTTAAATAATCTCTGGTTTTCTGTACTTTTTCTATTGAGAATTCTTCAGAGTATAAATGAAATTATAAATTTCCCACAAGATTCTTTAAGGGAAACAGATGGATTTGGTGTATTGAACTTTGAAAGGTAAATTTTGGTGTGTCATGTCTATCAGTATGCAGAAGAACAAAGCTTAGGGAAAGAAGGATTTTTTTTAATGAAAAATGGAAGAAAAATACATGTGTGTTGTGCATTATAATTCATTTGAAAAAAGGAAATGAAAACGTAATACTTGAAACAACTTAAGAAACAAAGAGTTCTTCTCACTTTCATTGACAATATAATTTATAATCCAAGGTCTGGCTTTCTATATATTTTTCAGTTCAGAGGTCATCATGACTAACAGCATGACTGCATTGAAGTTTTAGATTTCATTCTTTTAGAAAAAGCAATATATAATAAGGCATATTGCATGTACCTCACCATTTTGAAAAGTGCATACATGTAGTTTTCACAATGGTTTCACATAGTGAAGTCTAGGTAAGAAAATTTTTTAAAAAATCTTTCAGTTACCAATTATTGCAATTTCAAATCCCACTTTCCCTCCAAACTCCCTTTTCAAGTGATTAATAGGGCAATTATAACTTATTATCTGGGATTTCACTTTTACAAATAGCAAAATATAGTAAAGCTTGAGCTTAAAACATTGGCAGAACCTACTTTGGCTTCTCAACACTGAACATGAAATTGAACTCAAATTAGGAAGGTCAAGAAGGGCCTTTTTGAAGGACTCTGCACTTTGTCAGATGTATTTATTCATGTGCAGAGGATTAGAATTCATAAACATTTTGCCAGTTTTTTGAATGCTGTTTCTTTTCCTTGTTGTTCTTGGCCAAGCCATGTCAATACAGCAAAATGCTGCTTCGTATGACTTATTATCAGTAGAATAATATGTATTACATAACCCAAAGGAATTATAAAATCAGCAGGAACTCTTGGCCTGCATCTTAGTGTAAATATATAGATGGGTACCAAAAAACTTGATTTTTAAAAAATTAAGTTATCTGAGTGATGCAACCAAAATAGGTATTTTTCTTTTTAAATATTTTTATGATGAAAGTGATCTAATTAGCAAAATGTCTTTTAGCTCTTCTTTAAAGAAATAGGCACAAGGTCAATCAAAATAATATACTATTGGATTAAAGCTAATTTGAGCATGGTACAGAAAATTCCTTGAGGCAACTGATTTTGAAGACCTACCAGAAATCCATTTTTTTCTTTTTCTTGGCAAAGTTCAGAATTTAGACTTACCAATCCAATCAGTGTATGATGAATATTTTTGAACTTCTTCAATGAAGCACTTAAAAACACTAGCTTGGGGTTTGCAAGAAACAGAAGTGACTATCTAAATGAGAAGAATCCGGTTGCTTGAAATGGCATCAGTGATCCTTATGAAAATAGTTACATCATTTTTAGAATTAGTAATAGAAACATCTGCGAGGTTCTCAGAGAAACTGATTTTGGTACTCTGCATTTGTGCTGGCTAGCAAACAATGGCACAGTTACTTTGAGGCCAGATTTGCCTACTGTTATGCAAAGCCAATTAACAGCACCCTGGGTTGCTTCCCCTGAAAGAAATTTCCCCAAAAGGTGAGAAAAGCTTAAGCCCTTGGCATTCCTATGGAATCTAAAACAAAAACATTGAAAAACTTCAGGCAGGTAAGATAGGAGAGGACATATAGGAGGAAGAGCCTTGGGTAGTAAGTTGAAAACAGGGCCATTAAAAGGCCACCTGTCAAAACAGAATAAATGACAGTTTTAAGCTTGTTAGATTAAAAAAAAAAAAAAACAAATTGCTGTAGACATGGAAGCTGTTGGGATGATGCTACAGCCTCTGGTATTAAAGGTTCACCATTTATATTTGAGTTTATGGCAATTTTTTTCTTTCTTCTTTTTAAAAAATGTTTTCTTATTTGAGTACAGTTGACAAACAATGTTAACCTTAGTTGCAGGGGTGTAACATAGTGATTCAGCTTCTCTATATGTTATGCTGTGCTCACCACAAGTGGAGCTACTATCTGTCACCATAAAATGCTATCAAAGTATCAATTATAGCTTTTTTTAAAATCTCATTAACTCTTATTAAGGTTTGGCTTTTACTCCTTCCATCGTCCATCCCTTTTTTCCTTCCTTTTTCCCGCCTCTTCTCTCTATCCCTTCTTCCCTCCCTCTCCCCTCTTCCCTCCCTTATTTCTTTTCTCTCTTTCCTTTTTCTTTCTTTCTTTCTTTCTTTCTTTCTTTCTTTCTTTCTTTCTTTCTTTCTCTTTCCTTCCTTCCTTCCTTCCATCCATCCTTCCTTCCTTCCCTTCCAGTCTTCCTCTCTCTCCTTTTCTTTTTCTCCTTTCTCTTCTTCATAATAACTGCTGTCTCCTGTCGAGTAGCCTCAGCTGCTTTCATCTGACTTGGATTTCAGAAACAGTGACTACACTTAGTGGTTGTGTGTTTTCATAATCTTCCCAAGGTGACTTTTTGCTCTAAAGATGCTGAAAAAGTCACTTGGACTGACTGTAGTAGGTGTTGACACCCACCCCTGAGGTGAACTTTTGAGATGGTATTGTGCAAGTTGGTCATCAGGGGTTTGTTTTTTTTAGATTTTGAATAAAGAAGTAGTGTTGCCATCTTTTCATCCTTCAGATTATGTATGACTGACTCCATTGGGGAATTGGTGTGAATCTGGCAAAGCCTGTAAGCTCTTAAATTGTTGGAATTCATGAGTAGAGAAAGGGAGAATTGAATACAGGGACACTGTATGATAATACAGAACAATGTTTTTTCCATGGTTTTCTCTTAGATTATGAAACATATCCATGCTCTGAAAGGGAATGTATGAATAATCTAAAGAGAATAAAAATGTTTTGGAAAATAATATTTGAAGATACTTTCCATTGTAGATATGTTGCATTTCTTGTATTTACAAGGCTTATGAGAAATGGAGCCAAAGTGATAGGTGGATTTTTTTGTTTGTTTATCTTTTTTAGCAAATGCCAAATAAAGGAGAAGTTATCTGGATAATTCAAAACTCCATTGTGTACATCTCACATATTGTTTGTCTTTAGGCTTTTCAGAAGGTGTTAAAAGGAATGTGAGCTGGAAACCTAGATACTTCAGAGGGTTCTGATTACCAATAAAAGAGAGAAAGCATTTCTTTTCAGTAGTGAAAAAACATGTTATGGCATTCATTTATCTGCCCTTTCATTCATTAGTCTTTTATTGGACATATATTTTATTTCCAAAACTTCTAATACAAATAAAAGTAAAAGCAATATAAACAAAATACTTTGGGAATATAATATAGGACCCTTTGTTTTTAACTATGAGGATGGAGAAATATTTTAATAGATATTATAATAGATATTAACCTTTCTTGGACTTGAATAAAAATGAGATTTTGGCAAGCTAAAACCAAAGGAAAGGATTTATCTCTTGTAGTAAAAATACATAGATAAAGACGTTAAGACTTCTTAGAATTGTGGGTGGTTCTGTTTTGGGTTTGTTTGTTTTGGGCACTGGAGAGGCTACTTTGAGTGGAATAAAAGTAAATAATGAGGCTGGATCAGTAGAATGGAATAAGATAAGGAACTGGAATTTCTGTGGAAAATATGGAAGAATTGAACTAATAAGCCCCATGCTGGGGGGTAAAATAATGACAGAACTGTGTATGATTTTTCAAGAAAGCATACTCTTATACAAGAAAAAAAAAAACATTAAGGAGATAATCATCAGGAAGAGTTTTCCCCTGGTTATCAATAAACAAAATAATAGTCTATCAGTGATATGTTAGAGCTGGCTTTCAGTGGCTTGTGAGAGCTAATTGTGTGTGTATCTCTACTCATTCCTGAGTTCAGTGACATCACACTGGTATCTTGAAATAGGCCTTGGTGGGAATATTTTCACCTTGGAATTCAGCAAATGCTACAAATTACAGCTATTTCTGTTAAACATTTGCCAGCACACCACTGCTACATGATGTGAAGCAGGTCTTCTTAGCAGAAAATTGACATTTGGAAAAGAGTATAGTACAGATCGCTTTACTAAACAACAACAACAAAAATTTAAGGAAAAGCAGTTTAAAAACATGTAAATTAAAGAAGAGAAAATTTTAAAAACACATGAGTAGGAAGAAAACTAAAGATCAAGGACAGTAAAACAGGAGGACTTACCAAGTATAACTATCAAGTTTAAGCTTATTTGAAAAACAGGGGCAAGGAAACAAGATTTTTGGCATGTAGAATGAACTAAGCCTTCTTTATAAAAATTAATGTCTACACAGTGGACATTGTGTTAGGAAACTACACATAAAGCACTGAGAAAACTTGCTTTCAATGTTATTGAAACTTCATCTTGATATGTACCTTTACATACATAGTTTGAAATGTTTTCTCATTGTATCTATAACCTTATGTCAAGGCTTAAAAATATTGATAGTATAAATTATCCAACTAATTGCATTCTTTATTCTCTTTCCAATAGACTACTATGCCTCCTTTTTACCTTTAAGTTCATTTTTAACTCTTTAGCTAGTTCTTGCTGTAGGTGTTTAAGTATACCATTAAGTCCAAATTTGCTGTGGTTAAGTGTCATAGAAACTGTGGGATACTATTCGGATATGACAGTGAATAGAGGCATCTGTTCATAGTCTTCCTTCTTCCATTCATTAGCTGATATATTTTGTCATGGTAGCTTGGGATGAAATTCAGTAAATAGTGCGATAACATCAGGAAGAATCTAGCCTTCTTGTCCCTTTTATTTTATTCAAGTAATCCTTTAATATTTCATGTGGGCTCCATGGCCATGACTGTACCCTTTGTTTCTTAGTTCTCCTGATATTCTCATAAGACTCATTAGGTTTATATCACTCCTCTTGGCCAGAGATGTTTCTTTATTGCTATGTGATGTCATCCACATGTAGGTAGTGTGCAGGCAGACTCAATCTGAATAATCTCAGTAATCTGTCAGTGTAGTAACTTGATTATCAATGGAATCCATCCTGATTGACTTTTTTTTTCAATCTTTTTGGTCAAAGATTTTAATGACTTCAAATCAATAAAGAGGATTATTTTGAGAATGACTCATGAATCACAATATGGATAAAATTATAACCAGATTTACTTAAGCAATCAAATTAAACATATACAACTAATTGAAGACATCTCCAAGACAATTATTTAAATGAAAGTTGAGTTTTAACTACCATTCCCTCCTCACTAGGGAATTGATAATAGTTCATCAACATGGAAGGTCAGATCTATATGGCAAACTGCTTCCCTTATCCTCTTGGTCTTGATCACTATATTCTTCCAAAGTTTCACAATATTTTTCATCCTGACACTGAACCCTTTCTAAATTTTTTCTGTGTTGCTTTACATGTTATAGTGGGTCTTTCAGTCCCTTTGTAGGTAAATTTGTAGCCTGTGTCTAAGAATATAACTTATTTTTCCTGAAATACCTACAATCTCACCTTTTTACTTAAATGCACCATAATATGTAGAAAAAATATGGAGTTAAGAAACAGATTTATTCCCCTATTCTTTTATGTCAGAAAACATATTGTCTTTTTAAAATGTTTTTTGATTGTAAAATACAATATTCAGAAAACTGTATAAGGTATGAATGCACAACTCAATGAAATACCACTAATCAAGCACATATATCACCACCAACCAAGTGAAGAAATAAAATAATGTCAGCACTTCAATAGACCCCATATTTTTCTTTTCCAATTAGTACTCCCCTTTTCAACACAAGATTTTAATTTACCAGTTTTTTAACTTTATATAAATGAAATCATACAATATTTATCTCTTTGTATATAACTTCTTTTGCTCAATACATGTTTATGAGATTCATTCATGTTATTGCAGCTAGCTATAGTTCATTCATTTGCATTATTATGTAGTATTATTACACTTCATAAAAGGAATATCTAAGAAAATGCCACACTTTACTTATTCTGGTTTTAATGACTATAGAGAATTTTTCCAGTTTGGGAGCCATTATGTACAATGCTATGATGGACTTTATATATATATATATATATATATATATATATATATATATATATATATATTTATATTTACATTTATATATTTATATATTTATATATTGATAAATATATATATATATATATATATATATATATATATATATATATGTTTCTTGGTGCATTTCTTTACACATTTCTGTTGACTATATATCTAAAAGTGGTACTGCTGGGATGTGGGATTTGTATGTGTTTAGTCTTTGTAGATAATAACAAACTTTTCTAGAGTGGTTGTCACAATTCATATTTACCAACAGCATGTGACTGTTTCCATTGTTTTACATACTTCCAGCATTTGGTATTGTCAGTCTTTTAAAATTGTTAGACATTCTGTTGTATGTGTAATAGTTTATCCTCATGGTTATGTCTTGCCAAAATACTAATGAAGAAGTAAAGCAGATCTTCATCTACTTTTTGATTATGTGTATATTCCGTTTTTGAAGTACCTTTTGTCCACTTTCAGATTGTCATTTTTCTTACTGATTTGAGCAGTTGTTTATGGATTCTACAGTTGGTTTCATGTGGTGAAATACCTTGTCTATTTACCCTTGTAATTGTGCCCTTTGAAAAATAAAAATAATTTTTAATGTCTAATCTGTCATTTCCTTTATGGTTAGCTCTTTTGTATTCTTTCAAAGTTTTCTTTGTGTATAGCCAAAGCTGTGTAAATACTCTCCTTTTTCTTTCCTTAAAGCTTTATTTTTGACTTCAACATTTAGCTGCATAGTCCATCGGGAATTGAACGTCTATATAGCACGAAGTAGAAGTTAAATTTGTGTGTGTGTGTGTGTTTTTAATGTGAATTAAAAGTTGATCCTGCACCGTTTATTGAAAAGACCATCTATTCCTTATGGCTGAGCATTAGTATCTTGTCTGTGTCTTCATAGAGATGCTATTGTATTCCACAGGTCTGTTTGTCTATCCTTTTGACAGTACTATACTGCCTTCACTACTATAGTTTTATAAGAAATCTTGATATCTGGTAGAACAAATCTCACATTTATTTTTTGTTTTCAAGACAGTCGTGGCTACATTTGTCCCTTCTGTGTTTTTATATAAAATTTTAGAATCAGCTTGTGCAGTTCCACAAAAGACATAAATGGATTTCGTTTGCCAATAAGAACAAAAGATTATCACATTATAATAAAAAAGTGCTATTTAAAAAGGAACACTTGTTATAATATAATAATAAAGTTTAAATATAAAAAGAAAAATTAAACTACAGAAATTAACTGAAATAAAGCTTGTGTGGCTATATTAATATCAGGTAAAGTGGACTTTAAGACAAAAAAATGAAGTAGAGATAGAGATGCTTCATGGTAGTAAAATATTCTATTAACTGAGAAGATGAAATAATTCAAAAGTAATGTATCTAACAATTCAGGTTCAAAACATATCAGGCAAAAATTGAAAAAAGCAAATGGAAAAATAATCGAAACCAGAATCATAATGACATTTTAATATACTTCTCTGAAACTGATTGAGAAAGAAGATAATAAAAGAGGGTGTTATGTAGATTTAAATACTTTCATAAACTTGCCCTAATTGAAATATATATAATAGGCCATACCCAATAATTGCAGAAAATCATTCTTTTCAAGGACACCTGTAATGTTTTCAAGAACAAACCATATTTGGGGACATAAAGCAAATTTCAATAAATTTCAATTGGATTCATATAGACTATAACTTCTTACCATAGTGAAATTAAACCAGAATCAATATTACATAATACAAACAAATGGAAACACAATCCATGGTTATGGATTAGAAGACCTGATATTGTTAAAATGTTCATACTTCCCAAAGTGCATATTCAGTGCAATCCATATCAAAATCCCAATGGCATATTTTACAGGAATAGAAAAAAAATAATTCATATGAAACCACAACAGACCATAAATAAACAAATCAGTCGTAAAAAAAAGAAGAACAAAGCTGGAGTCTTCACACCTCCTGATTTCAAAATAGATTACACAGGTTGGTAATTAAAATAGTACGACAATGCCATAAAGGTAGACTTGGAGACCAAGAGAAAGCACATAAATAAATCTACAGACCTACATGGTTAACTGATTCATACATATACGGTCCCAAGAATACGTATTGGAGAAAGTGAATCTCTTGAACAAATGGTGGGAAAACTGATATGTATTTATAAAAGAATGAAACTGGACTCTTATCTTATCTCATATACAAAAATAAACTCAAAATGTATTAAGATTTGAATGTAAAACCCAAAACTGTGAAACTCCTAAAAGAAACCAGGGAAAGTTTCATGACTTTGGTCTTGACAGTGATTTCCTGGATATGACACCAAAAGCACTGGCAACAAAACCGAGAATAAACAAGACTATCAGATTAAAAAGCTGTACAGCAAAAGAAACAATCAACAGAGTGTAAAGGCAATCTATGGAATTGGAAAAAATATTTGCAAACCATATATCTGATAAGGCATCTAAAAAATATAACAACTTTTAACACTATGGACTAAGGACTTGAACAGAAATTTCTCCAAAGAAGACATATACTGGCCACAAAGTATATGAAAAAATGTTTAATGTCACTAATCATCAAGAAATGCAAGTCAAAACCACACGGAGATGTCACCTCACATCTGTCAGTATGACTGTTATCAAAAATGGCACAAAGATGAGTGTTGGCAAGGACGTGGAGAAATTAGAACCCTTGCATGCTATTGGTGGGAATACAGAATGGTACAACTGCTCTAGAAAACAGTATACAGGGCCCTCAAAAAGTTAAATATAAAACTGCTGTATGATACAGCAAGATCAGGATCTTGAGGAGATAATAGCCCTCCCATAATCATTGCAGCACTACTTACCAAGGACAAGATGTGGACACAGGCTAAATGTTTACTGAAAGATGAATGAATAAGAAAATGTGGTAAATACATATTATGGAATACTATACAGCCTTTAAAAGGAAAGAAATTTTGCAATATGTGAAACATGAATGAATCTTGAAGACATTATGCTAAGTGAAACAGTCCATTCGCAGAAAGACACATACTGCATGATTCCATTTACGTGAGGTATCTAGAATAATCGGATTCACAGACTGAGAGGGTGAATGGCGGTTGTCAGGAATTGGAGGGAAAGATAAATGAGAGTTAGTAATCAATGAGTATAAAGTTTAAGTCAAGCAAGATCAATAAGCTCTGGTGATCTGCTCTATGTCATTATTCCTGGAGTCAACAATAATGTATTATACACTTAATTTTTTAAGTGGTTGGAATTTGTGTTAAGTGTTCTTACTACAGTAAAATAAAAGTAAGATACCAATGATGTAAAATAAAATGAAGTATAAAAACAAAACTAAAAAAAATTTAGTTATGTAATTTGAAATAAAAAACTAATTGGAAAAACTCATTTATTTGGAGATTTCAAAGTACAATATCTCATGTGCCAAAGAAATCACAGTATTAGAAAATATTTTGAGTTGAATGATTATGAAAATATGAAATATTAAAATTTGTGTCATGTATATAAAGTTGAATTTGGGGAAAATGTAAAGCTTTTAAATGTGTATATTAGAATAGAAGAAACTTTAAAATTGAAGATAGAAGTATAGAACTAAAGCAATTAGAAAATCAAAGCGTGAATTAAACATGAAGTAAGCAAAAGATATGTATAGAGAAGAAATAATGAAATACAAAACAAATATATAATGTATAAGATATTCAAAACTCAAAGTTTAGGGGGCACCTGGCCGGCTCAGTTGGTTAAGTGTCCTACTTTCGCTCAAGTCATGATCTCACAGACTGTGAGTTTGAGCAGGCTCTGTGCTCACATGTCATAGTCTGCAGCTTGCTTCAGATTCTGTTGTCTCCCTCTCTGTCTGCCCCTCCCCCCTCTCACACTCTGTCTCTCTCTCTCTTAAAAAAAAATGAATATTAAACAAATTTTTTAAAAGGAAAAAAAAGTGAAAGTTTAGTTCTTTGAAACAATTAACAGAATTGATAGAAATCTAGCAAGACAGAGAAAAGTTATGCATTACCAGTACTTGAAATGAAAAAGTAGACTTACCACAGATTTTAATGTGTGGGTTACAAAAGAATATTTAAAAAAATGTTTATGTAAAACAACTGAAATTTTATTTGAAATGGGAAATTTCTTATAAAAATATAACCTTGAAAAAACTGAATCAAGACAAAAAATTTGAATGATACTATAATAATTTACAAAACTGAATCTTTTTTTAATGTTTTTATTTATTTTTGAGAGAGAGAGAGAGAGAGAGAGACAGAGCACAAGCAGGGGAGGGGCAGAAAAAGGAGGAGACACAGATCCAAAACAGGCTGCAGGTTCTGAGCTGTCAGCACAGCCCAACAGGGGGGCTTGAACTCGTGAGCCAGGAGATCATGACCTGAGCTGAAGTCAGATGCTTAACCAACTGAGCCACCCAGGTGCCCTCAAAATTGAATCTTTAAAGCCAAATTTACCAAGAGAAAGTACCATGGTGAACCCATATGGCTTCACCAGTGAATTCTACTATAATTTACACTGTTTCAGAGTAAGGGGGTAGGAGTAAGAACACAGCTAATTATTTGAGACCAGTATAATATGATACCCTAAACTTGAACAAACATTATAAGAAAGGAATATTATAGGAAAATTCTGCTCATAAGCATAAACAAAATTATAGCCATTCTTCAATATCTTAAAATCCCATAACAAAATTATGTTTAAGCCAGGAACATAACATAGTAACATTCCAAAATAAGTAATTATAATTCACCATATTAAGAGAATGATAAAGAAACATAACCATTTCAATAGATGCTAAAAAATCAGTTGATAAATTAAACACCCAATTATGACTTTTGACGAACTAGGAATAAAAGGAAAATTTATTAACTTGATAAAGGATATTTATAAACATTCTGTAGTTAGCATCAGATTTAAGGGTGAAATATGGGAATTTTTCTTTGAAATCAAAAACAAGGAAAAGATGCTCACTTTTACTGCTTCATTTTAACAGTGCATTGGTGGTCCTAGACTGTGTAATAGGGTATGAAAAAGAAACAAAAAATAAAGTTTAAAGATAAACAGATGTCTCATTATTCACAGATGATATAATTGTGTATGTAGAAAGTCTATACAAAATTACTCATTTACACATTACTGGACTTAATAACTAAGTTTCAAGAATGGTCAGTTTAAGTTCAAAAATCAACTAAAACCTCAACTAAAAATCGATTACATTGATTTAAAAATGAATTATCCGTTATTCCTTCTAGTCTTTCACCCTAAAACCATGCCCCAACTACAGCAGGTAACCAAGAAAAAAACCTATCCCACTTAGATATGTTAGTTCTGGAGGCCAGAATAAAGACAACCTCTTTATGTTTTCTTTCAATTAATCTTTCCTTCATTCAACGTATTTTTTTTTAAATATTTTTAACATTTATTTATTTTTGAGACAGAGAGAGACAGAGCATGAACGGGGGAGGGTCAGAGAGAGAGGGAGACACAGAATCCGAAGCAGGCTCCAGGCTCTGAGCTGTCAGCACAGAGCCCGACGCGGGGCTCGAACCTACGAACCATGAGATCATGACCTGAGCTGAAGTCAGACGCTTAACCGACTGAGCCACCCAGGCGCCCCCATTCAACATATTTTTTTAATGCCCACCATATACCAGGCTATATCTTTGCCTTTAAAGGGCTCACAACAAAGTGGAAAATGACAGACGTGGCTTACTACAAAAATGTGTAGAGTAAACATGAATATGTGGAAAGGAAGAACAGAAGTGGAAGCCATTTGCCCTCACAGAGAATTTTAGAAAAGATTTCACAGAGCAGGCAATGTTCATATTGGTCCTCGGATGATTTAGCAAGGTTTCACCAATTCAAATAAGGATAGAGAAAATAGAATTTAGAAGAAACAGAATAAATAAAGGCATTAAAGTGTGGAAATACTGGGCGTATTTGGGAAACATAAAAGCTAACAAGAGTAGTTAGTAGATCCTCTGCTTGATTGATGTATACATCAGTTCTCATGTACCTAATTGCAAAATCTCTGTTTAGCCTTTTCTCTGTTCAGTTCTGAATCATGAAAATAATAAAGTTGATTTTCTTCTCTCATGAATACAGAGTAAATATTAAAACTCTTACTCAAGAGCTTCTCCAAGGATACCTTTGCCTATTTCTATAAATGCATGTTAGTCAACTAAAATGATTTTGATTAAATGGTCTGATTCTAAAGAATCTGAAAATTACTTATTTACAACATGGTAATAGCCACAATTTTATGGTGTTTTAAAATAGCTGTAATACTTAGAAATTACACGATATGTGAAACTTAGCAAACATTTGAATTATATCAATATGGTATTGCCACTTTCTGTAAAAAATATAGAAAAATAAATTTCCCTGTCGCAGTCAGAAAATTTGTATAAAGAAGTTATGTAAGTAATGGTTGCATTTAAGCTTTAGATATGCTGGATGAGAACTTCATGTGTCAAGAGGTTGTGTTAAAAATTATCTAGTGGGGCGCCTGGGTGGCGCAGTCGGTTAAGCGTCCGACTTCAGCCAGGTCACGATCTCGCGGTCCGTGAGTTTGAGCCCCGCGTCAGGCTCTGGGCTGATGGCTCGGAGCCTGTTTCCGATTCTGTGTCTCCCTCTCTCTCTGCCCCTCCCCCATTCATGCTCTGTCTCTCTCTGTCCCAAAAATAAATTAAAAACGTTGAAAAAAAAATTTAAAAAAAAAAAAAAAAAAAAAAAAATTATCTAGTGTATCTTCTTACTCCCTGATAATTATCATCACTTGATGGAATTGCTCGACAAAGATAGCATGATGGATGTGTGATATTTCCCTCATCTGCATCTGTTTTATCTTACTATAAGTTTTGCATACAAAAGTATTGTTTTATGTAAATTACTTCCTTATTTATATTTTAATAACTCTTACTAACATTGATTAGCCTCAACAGCCAATGTTTTTGCTGTATCTTATCAGCCAAACCAAATACATAACAGAGCTTTACTGCATATTGTTAGTTTCTGTCCAAATTTAAGAAAAATGACTATTCATTTAATATTATTTCATTATAGTTAGTTATACCAATACTTATAAATATTTGTTAAATAGATGCTTCAAGCAGATATTTTAAGTGCTTATAATTTTGAATGATTAAATCAACAAACACTCTAGAAAAGACAACTCAATTCTGTGGTCTCTCTTATGAAAACAGACCCTAAATGCTACTTGCCTTCTTGCCAACTCAGAATATTACCTATTACCTTCTCTGCAGAGCTACCTAAGGAAAAATAAAGAACCTACACTGAGAACTTTCTGAATTCATCTCTGTGTGTATATCCTCAAAATGAAGCAAATTGCAGCAATTTATTGAAGATTAAATCCTCCAAATGGCATTCACCTAAAAACATGCAGGGAAATGGTTTGGGGGTTTAAATTATCAGTGTAATTGCTTTAATTCTCTAGGTTGCTTTTATAAGTAGACACAACTTTATCATATTTAACTGACCATTCCAAATTGAAGGTTTAGTGTGGTTTGTATTTTTACTCTCAACACCCTGAATCACATTTACGTTCCACATAACCCAGATCTTAAAAATAGCCCACAAACCTCAATGCAGGAGAATTCCAGAAATGAGGTTTTTACATTAATGGTCTGCCTGTAGTTTTCTTTCCAGTAGCCTGCACCTTTTAATTTGTCAGCATTTTCCCCCTAATGGCACAGGAGAGCTTTTTGAAGAACTAAATATGCTGAAATCACCTCATTGTTTTGTTCTTAGATATTTGAACGTAGGGTGATGTTTCAAAAATTTTGTTAGTAAATTCTACCTGATTTCTATTAAAAATGTTCTTTAAGCTCTGAGACTGAAGTGAAAGGAGTATTTATAAGAAAGGTAGTTCAACCCTATCTGATTCTTGAGTAAGTTTTCCAAGTAACCTACTGCCTATGATTCATTACTTCCTTTGAGTTAAGAGGGTGTTAACTAGGGTAACATATTCTTGAAGATACTGTATGAAATACCAGATTTAAAAATTGATTTTAACAAATTTTAAGAATTTGAGATTACAGAACCTTTTCACTGACACTTTTTTTCTCTCTTGCTAAACTGTATTGCAAATAACCTTTTGATGTTTTAAAGGTTTTTCTTTGGCAGCTGAAAAAAACCTTCTTGAAAGTTGTATTTAGTGAATTTACCCATATATAAATATCCCTGAGCTACTCAGTTATCCTATGGCATCTGGAAGAAAGGTGCTATTGTTTTCGATTCCATGATTGAAGTATAGAATAATCAATTCAGAGAGACCCTGGGGGGAAGATTCACTCACATATGCTGTGGAAACTTGGAATTCCTGAGTTTTTAGGTTTTTTCTACAGAAAAAGAGACATAGATGAGTTTTTCAGTACAATGTCTAGTGACATCGGTTCCTTTTCAAGCCATATTATAATTTGACCATCAGTTTGAATTTGTGACTACTAACTTCAGATTTTCTAAGAAAACTCCTTTTTTTTAAATACCTTTGTTACTATTACTTTCCTTGCTTTCTGGATTTCAATAGCTAGACAGCTATTTTGTTTGCAAGGTTCTGGGTGTGCGGTTTCTGCTGCTACACACCAAGCAACATCACCAAGGTATTCCCAGGATGCATCATCAGATTTAGTTCTGCCAGAACAATCCATAAATTATTTAAAGTTCCTCTTCATTTCTCACAAAGCAATGTTTGCAAAGCTTGTCCATGAAAAATCATTGTAATTCCAGAAGATCATGATAGATTTGCAAGACAGGAATTTGTCCTGTGCTTCCACATGGACTTCTGCCTAGTTATGAATATAGTAGAAGTTAAATGAAAAATGCACAGTTATTTCCCTTTTAAACATGCAGTTTTTTTAGCTCTGGTTTTATTTGAACATTTTCTCTACCATTTCTTTAACCGCAATTGAGTAAGAGCAGCTATGTCTTATGGCTTTCTACTGTGAAGTGTCCGAAAGTGTAAGGTGGCCGGATGTAAAAATACTACGAAAGTATGGATAATAGACTGCCCACTTTCCGTCTACTGCAACTTCCCTGAGGTTTTGTTTGCAGGGCCCAGCTGCACATACAGACATGATGGAATTTGGTTTGTGAAGAACCCACAAAAATTACACAAATAACTCAGATTTTTAATGAATAATACACAGACATGCACCTGCTTCAGGGACTTCATAGATTAGTTTTGTGACCAATAGAAAAGCCCTTTGGAATTCAATTACATGGCTACAAAACAGAAAATAAAACTGGTTACACTTTTAGAACTGCTATCAGCAAAATGAAAATGTTAACTAGTTCTTGGGGCAGCCTTTTTTTTTTAGGTTGTTTCAATTTGCTTTGCTTCTGTCAGACTTACTATAAAGTCATAATATTCTGCTCTTTATTATCTACTGTTCCTGCAGCTGGAGCCGCTTGCAGAAGATATTCTCCACCAAACCCCGAATATGAATGCTGTTATTTCTTTACAGAAGATCATTGAAATTCAAAGTATGTCTTTAATTTTTTTTTAATTTCTAATCAGGTACAATTAATTAAACATATTGAGAATGAGAACACATGAAAAACATTTGAGCTTCTCAAATATGAGAAACATATTTAGAATTCTAATTTACACACATTATGTATTTATACCTAAATGTGTTACTGCCTTGCTCTTAATGTGCTTAATCTAACCTTACACTGATAACTCAGAGCCTCTATATTTAGAACCATGTTTTTCTCATATTTTCCAAGTGCTTGGATTCTTTTTTTCATTACTACCACTAAGTATCCATTAAAAAATGAAATTAATATAGAAATTTTAATTATATTGTCTAATCTTAACTAAGGGTAAGTTATCTCCTAATGATGTTAGAATTAAGGAATCATTTACTGGTTTTCAGTTTGTCAAGAGAGGAGAAAGTTAGTGAAAAAGCCTCACTACTAGAAAATCTAGGGGTCCCTGGGTGGCTCAGTTGGTTGAGCCGCTGACTTCGGCTCAGGTCATGATCTCGCAGTCTGTGAGTTCGAGCCCCACATTGGGCTGTGTGCTGACAGCTCAGAGCCAGGAGCCTGCTTCGGATTCTGTCTCCCTCTCTCTGCCCCTCCCCCACTCATGCTCTGTCTCTCTAGCTCTCAAAAATAAAAATAAACGGTAAAAAAAAAATAAAAACAAAAGAAAAGAAAATCTAAACAAAGGAGGGAAAGTCAGAAACTTTACTATCCATTTCCCTTCACACACATAAACACACATACACACACTTGAAATCAAGCATAAATTAACACGAAAGTTAGCATGAAGGGAAAAACCAAATGGCAAAATTATGTGTGAAGAAGAATCAGGAAAACCCTTAGCTTTGCTATTGTCCTATAGAAGCATTTTTTAAATACCGCTAAAGAAACCACCTTCCAGCTTTCTAAGTTTTTTTGACTTTGCTAGCTCAGAAGCAATTTTGAGATATGGGTGTATGTGGGGTGCTGTGACTATTTACAAATCATGCCATATAGGAGCTCAAAGCAATCTCCACTTTACTTAATTTCATTATTGCCTGGATTGAGGGTCATAGGTTCCCCATAAATGTTTATTGGTTATATCATAACTGGAATAAAGTCCAAATTTCAAGGATCTTCAGAGACTAGAAATGTAAACATTCAAATATTTGGAACCAAAACCTGTCATTATATTGTCTCATTTCCATTGAGAGTAAATTAAGAGACTCTATTATATATTGTTCTGGATCTTAAGGAAAAGGATCTTAAAATGATCTTTAACAGCCTTCTCATATTCATCTATATCCACTCTAATACCCCTTTCAGGTAATCAATAGTATAAAAATACCTACTTTTTATACATATTATTTTCTTTTATTCTGAGCATTCTTTTGCCATTATACACATAGATTATTAAAAGTTATTGTTCTTATGTATCTTCTGATTGTATTAAGCATTCTTTAATACTTATGATATGTTGATAGAAGATAATTTCATCAGTCATCAAGGCACAGAAGTTATGAAGAAGAATAGGTAGAGTTTCTGGCATCAAAGAGTTATAGTCCAGTGAGTGAGAGACGCTTCAATAGATCCTTCCAATATGGGGTCATGAGGTGCACTGAGACAGTAGAGAAGGAGCATTCTCTTTCTTAAGTCACTTTCAGTGGGGTTGAGAGATACTAGAAAGTGAGGAAGGTTCAAGAAAGGTTCAGGGAAGGCCTGTTGGCAGTGATAGGGCCTGAGCTTGGTCTTAAGGACTGAACACGATTTGGGCCAGATGAAGAGCGAATGTTTGGAAGAGAGTAACAAAAGCAAGCTCTCAATTTTCGCATAGGTATGAAAAAATCACAGTGTACATCTTCAAAAACTGTACTGTTGCCTTTTGTATTAGATCTAATTTCCTGGTAATAACTTTCTACTGCATGACTTTACCACTGACATTTTTGAGTGATTTTTTCAGTCTGCTCTAGCCAAACAAACCTGTTTGTCTCTTGAAAAAGACTCATTCTACTATCAAAACTTGCTCTATGAGAATTCTACCACTGTGGATTGTGAATTAGTCTTCTGTTCTAAAATGCATTCCACAGCACTCAACACTGACAACTACCCCCATTTAAAATCCCCTGTCTTTCTGAACTCCTACTGAGGATTCCATCCAGCATTTGTAAACCCAATACTTCCACTAACTCTCAACACTAACATGTGGATTTTAATTAGTAGCATTTTTCCTTAAATTTCTTCTATTATTTGAGTTTTTTGTGTACTTTATGGTCTGTTAGTCTTGGTTCCTTCTTTTGATGATAGTCAGGAGTATGGGAATCACATCTTTTCACCCCTCCATGTACCTGTGGAACGGGTTGACAGCAGGGGAGATATTTAAAGTGCATAGGGGCCCGGGAATGGAAAGCAGGCAGAGTTAAGTTGGGAGGATTTGATCTTCAAGGCCCTAGGGAATGAGAGCTTGCATCAAAGGGAGTTTCTGAAAGAAGACCTCCTCTTTCTTAGCCATGGATACATGACATAGTGGGTACTGTTGTTGGCTCCTCAGCAACAATGCCTTCCTAACTTCTACTCAAAAGAAGCCTGGTTTTAGTCATGAATCCTTGCCACCAGATACCATGCAACTCAGAGAAGATGAACTTATGCCCAGTTCCAGGGAAGCTGTTCTTAGTCTAAGCCTAAACTAGTTAACCCACTTAAATAGTGATTGGTTAAGGAATGGGGTATGTGACCCAATTTTGGCCACTGAGAATTAAAGATGGCTTCTTGGATGTTCAGCCTGTGCAGTCACATAACTCCACACTTATAAGGACCCAATGCATAGTTTCATGCTCTTCCTATTGTTGCCTTTAAATTCTTACTAAGTTTTGAAAAAGGGGCCCACATTTTTATTTTGCACTGGGCCCTGCAAATTATTCAGCCATTCCTGATAAAAATCAAGGTGTTAGTGATGTGAAAAGATATTTGCCAGGAAAGACTGATAGTAACATTACCACAGGGAGAACTCGAGTTGTGGTTAAGAAGGAACTGGTGAGTAAAGGTTGTAATGGGAAAGACAAATACAAGATGAGAATGATCTCTTGTCATTTGGGACATGAAGTAGAAAACAGTGCAGAGAAAGTTGTTTGAGACTGTGGCTTTGACACTATGTGGTACATTTTTATGTAGTTCTTTGAATTGTGTGTCTTTTGGGACCATTTGAATTGTATGTCTTTGGGGCCACTCTTCCAGACTAAAGAACCTGAAAAGGGCTGCATAAGGTCCATTAAGCAATAAAATAATGTGGGTGTTTCTGAGTAACAAACTTCATAATGGCTTGAGAAATTAAAATTATGGGCTTCTGCCTTAGCAAACAATGCTAGATTTCCTTACAAACTATAAAATTGTACTCTCACTTTTATTTTTCTCTGTTTTATAACTCACTCTTTCATTTCAAGTCCTCTTACAGGGCTTCAGGCCCTTGACTGGGCTCCCCTTTTCCCCTTTGGTGGGGAAAGTAGTCAGGACCCACTACATAATTTGCAGATCCCAGTGCAAAATGAAAATGTGTGAATACTTCCTTGTTAAAAAAATACTATAATTTCATGAAGGTGACAGCAGAGCACTGAATGCAACATGCAGGCCCTTCTGTATATGGGGGTCCTTTGCAACTGCACAGGTTGCCTTTAAGGTGGCCTTTGTTTAACTGAAGAACCCCCTCTTCACATACGTCTCTGAGCATCTCACAGGTGCCTCGTTTTAACTTTGGGAGGTGTTTGAATTGTTAGTATAGGTTGTGAAGGATTCTTTTGTGCTACGGTTTGAGACTACAGTATCAGAAAACTATGTAAATGTCGAGAAGCAGGATTTGTAGCATGTGGGAAACATTCAGGCAAGTTCCTAGATAGCCTTGTCCCAAGACAGACAGCAAGGTGCTGACAGGCCTTCTGTGAATTTCTCTTTGAGAACAGAGCCCCCCAGCTGAGGGTATGCAGGTGCTGGAGGCTGTGATTAGCATTGGCCCTTTGCCTGGCCACATGTATGGGAATATTTGGCAGCAGGATCATCCCTGTTGTCCTGTCCTTGTTTATGTTACTCATTTAGCTAAGAAAGAAAGGCCTTACGAGGCAACGGCGGGGCAATCATTATTCCTGACAGGTAATAAAGACCCCTCCTGACAGGTTAGGGTCTGGTTTCATCTCAAGATGGCGGATGTATACAAAGATCAACTATGTTTGAGATGGTCAAGATGCTTCTTGTTTGCACATGCTGTTCACTTTGGTAACAAGTGTTCTGCCTCATCCCTATCAAGTTTTCTAGACTTAGCTCAGACGTTATCTCTTTTGAGAAGCCATGTATGAGTCTCCCTTTATTGTTATTCTAGATTAGGTACATTTCCTGTGTGTTTTCATGGCAGAGATTGTTTTTGCTGGTGTTATTTGTTTTTAATTGCTATATTCTTTACACAGTGTCTGTCCAAGGTAGGCATTGTGCAAATGTTTATTGAATGAATAACAGTTGAATCAGTTGAATCCGTTGATCTGTCCATATTTGCCACATTTTTTTCTTAGCCCGGGTTAATTTTCGTAACTAACTAACATAACTCCTTGGCTAGCCCATGCAGATAAGAGATTGAGAAGAATAGGCAAATTATGTATGAGCTCTTTTCTTCTGTCTTCCTTAACCCATAATGATGAATCACTTCTAAGTTAGAAGGAACATGAATTACTTGTGAGCTACCACTTTCATCACTAATCTTAGAGGTGGCAGTTCTCAGAGCTGAAACTAATAGTTTGCTGGTGGCTATAATCACCAGTGAGTGATGCCAGGTAAGAGTCAGCCCAGAGAAGGATAAAGAACCCTCATCTGTATGTTTCCTTTTCTAAAACCCACCCTAACAAGTTACAGAGTCCATTGAACTCTTCTTCCCTTCTTTTTCATTGTAAGGTGAGAAGCAGGGTTCCCAAATGACATTTTTCACACCAGTCCTGGCCCATGATAACATTTTTACTGATTTTGAAGGGAGGGATTATGAAGTGAGTTTTCCATAAAACTCAATCCATGTTATTTGAAAGACTATAATTTTAAGCTCTAAAACATATAATGAATGATATTGATATTGATCTGTGAAACCCCAAAATATGAAAACCACAAGTATAGAGCCATGGTTTCCTTTTACTTACTCACTTTTTAGTAAGAAGAGTACTTTTTAAGTGTCAACCAATTTTGTAGACCTCCTGAATGATAATAGTGATAATCATAGTATCTTTTGATTTGTGGATCAAGAAAAATATATATGTACACAAGAATTTGAGGATTCTTTACAAATTTAGCTACAACCCTCCGCAGCTGATAAGTTGAAAAACACCAGGATAGAGGATTTTAAAATGACAGTAACTCCTATATGATCCTCTCTACCACTCACAAACATGATGAGGAGCAAGTCACTTAGCTTCTCTGAGAAATTTCAGGAAGAATGGCATGGCATATCACCATACTGCTTTTCTAAATTGGAGCTACTGTGGCAACAAAATGGCAAATAAGAAGCAAGATCATTAAAAAAATGGTTGGAATTTTCCCACTCCACCCCCCCACTTTCATCTTTTCCCCACCCTAGTGATTCTTCCCTTGTTTAGTGAATTGGAGTCTTAGAATTCCATATTATGCCAATCACAGCACAATAGTTACATAGGCCAGAATAAGGAAAGGACAGTATTTGTCATGTATGTTATTATCAAATAACACCCATGTTTCCTGCATGTAAAATTTGTCAGTAGGCCCTATTTCTTAAAACACACACACACACACACACACACACACACACACACACACACACACACACATTATTATTTAGGGCAATGAGAAGTGAATTTATGGTCCTCTGAATTTATTCCACTTTTGAGGCCAATATGAAAAAGAATACAATTTTCTCACTGCAGGAGAATATACTGTGGAACTAGGTAATTGACTCTAAGGTAGTCACTGATCCACTGGTTTAGGCACCACAATGAAATAAGAAGTAACTGATGTTGCAAGCAAACAATGGCAAGTTAATTTTGTTGATTTCATTTCTACTCTATTTCCAAGGGAGATAACTAGTTGGTAAAATAAAATATAAACACTGTTGATATACCCACTAAGTAGATCATCAGAGCAGTATAAGAGATTTATGTATAGTAATTAATGAAACAAAGCTATTAAAGTAAGGTAAGATTTGTTCTAAAGAGACAACCATTGTTTTCTTTTAAGTGAAATGCCCTTCTCAGCCATCTCCTCCCATCTTTCTAATTCCCTTTATCCACTCCCTTATCAAGGAGAAGGGGCGTTTACATCACAATTAAGGAGAAAATCCAGATTGTTTCTAAACTGAAAGGAATTTGCATATATCTGTTGTGAGGAAACTGTCCAATATCTTAACCTCAGGGGCTATGCACATGGATTAAAGGATTGTTCCCCATATTGCAACATGCACTGCATAAATCATCTTGCAACCTTTACTAGGTTCTTTAACTCCATACCCAAAGCCTCAACCACATTAAGTTTTTTTTTTTTTTCGCTCCTTCTTATTGTATTTTGATTTTCTACCTTTTTTTGATATATCTTTCTCTTTTCCTCTCTCCTCTACCTCCATCCTATTGAGATCCAGGAGAGAAGAAGAGATACCCAGAGTGTTGCAAAGGTTTTAACTCAGAAGGATCTGAGGACTCATTTCAGTCAGGGAAGGAACATGCTCAAATCTGCACTTCACAAGATTATTATGCCTGCAAAAAGGACAGGAGATTTAGCATGGCTTATTGTCAGATGTGAGCAGTTTAAATCGGAAGGAGAATTGACTTGCGATGGTAATTAATTGGCATGGAGAGAATTAATAATTTCCAGGTATCAAGCTTGAACAACTGAGTAGTTGGTGGTGTCACCTCCTGTGATAGGGAACAGCAGAGGAAGAAAAGGTTTGGAGAGCAAGATGAATGATATTAGACTTAAGAAGATATTTGAGGCATCTGGCTGGCTCAGTCAGAAGAGCATGTGACTCATGGGGCACCTGGGTGGCTCAGTCGGTTGAGCGTCCAACTTCGGCTCAGGTCATGATCTCACATTTGTGGGTATGAGCCCCGCATCAGGCTCTGTGCCGACAGCTCAGAGCCTGGAGCCTGCTTCTGATTCTGTCTCCCCCTCTCTCTCTCTCTGCCCCTCCCCTGCTCATGTGCTCGCTCTCTCTCTCTCTCTCTCAAAAATAAATAAACGTTAAAGAAAAAGAAGAAGAAAAAGAGCTTGTGACTCTTGATCTTGGGATTGTGAGTTTGAGCCCCAGGTCAGGTGTAGAGTTTTCTTTAAAGAAGAAATTTTGTTGATTGAAATGCTTGAAATTAGGGGAAAGGCATCATCATTCTAAATATGAGTTTTTCACTACAGTGAAGTCATGGAGGGACATTAGATTAAATTATTTATACAATGTAAACCCTGTAAACTGCTAGCAAATAGTAAAGTAATAATTATTAAGTGCTTTCAGTGTGCAAGGTACTGTTCTAAACACTCTTATTAATATAGATTAACTCATTTAATCTTCCTAACAACCCTATGAGGTAGGTACTATTTTCATTTCCATTTTACATCCAAGTAAACTGCGGCACATCTAGGTTAATCAACTTCTCCAAGGTCACACAGTTAAAAACTGGATAAAGGCAACATCATAAATCAAGCAGTCTATCTCCAGAATATATAGTCTTAGCCATTATGTTATTCTATCTCACAAATAAATTCATTATTTGTACTTTTTGTGTATACTTTTTCCATTTCTTTGAAAAATGACATATTTAGGGGAAAAATCAATTTAACTGAAGATTTGGAGTTTTGTAAGTTCTGGTTGATTGAGGTTTAGTCCGTTCTAGAAGGGCAGTGCCAAATTAGAAGGAGCCATGGAGCTATGAATCCACTTTGGAGCCCCTTGTAAACTTGTGAAATACATCTAATCACAGAAAAATGCAAGGATTGGCAGAATTTCAAATCCCTACCCTGTTGAGTTTAAAACCTTGACTGTTGTCAGGTGTGAGCTGCTATTTGTCATAGATTTTTTGGTTTAGACAGAGGCCTTGACGTTGCAGCCCTGGGCCAGGCAGACCTTCACTGAAGAAAAGCAGCATTAGACATTTTCCCACTATTAACCCCACCAACCCTTACTTGTATCAGAGCCAGGTCAGACTTGCACATGTGGCTCTTTGAATGTTGATTTTGAACTTCTAATTAACCATTCTCTTGACATGTTGAGACTCTGATTATTGTTTGGTGGAGCACTAATACTAGAATATACCTGAATCAAAAGGAAAATCTGTTATCTGCTTAGAGACTTAACTTGTCTGGAATTTTTTTTAATTCCAGCTGCATCTATGGTTACAAGTTTTCTTTCACTTGTGTTCTACTAAGGCAAAACTAATCAAACCACAGGAATAAATAAAACTGCGTGTTTCTAGGACTGAACACTCTTTAAGAATAGGATTGCACTAACGTTAAAAAAATTAAAAAAAAAAGGGGGGGTTGGGACTGAGAGCATAAAAAAAAAAAAAAAAGAATAGGATTGCACTGTAATTATATACTCAGCTGTTAGCACCCAGATAAGCTTCACACACACATTCGATACCATTCACTGAGATAAGACATGTTAGAAGGTCAAGTTTGGGAGAAGGTAATTTGCTAGGTGTTTATATACATTACATCTAGTCCTCACACAGCTCTGCAGTGAATAATTAGTTTCCTCATCTTGTTCATTAATAAATTGAGGCTTAGCAAGTTTAGGTTGCTTGTTGAAGGTCTTTCCACAAGTAAGCAGTCAACCAAGACTTGAATTCTGGTCTGACTTTGCTGTTAAAACCCTCTTTCTTTCTGTTAAAGCATATGACCTTCCTCTTCCTCATTTCACAGTTAAGGGCAGAGTTCCACCACATTTCCTATTCCCAAGTATCCCAGGATAGACACTAAACTATACCTCTTTTAAAATATAATAGATTCTGCATACATTAAAAAAAGACTATTTTAATACATTACTGGGCTTGCTAGCATGTAAGGGAATAGGATGAAAAAACAAATAAACTGAAATTTAATAGAGTAAGTAACACAAAAAGGGAGAGTATCCCTGAGTCAAATGACAGTATCAGTGTTGTAACTGCACAATAAAGCATAAGGTCTGCATCAAAGTTGGGGATATGAATTTGATGGGTACCAGTGAGGTTTTATCTTGGTCTACTCCTGGTTCTGAAGGAAGCAAATGCACTTTCTTTCTGGAGGAAAAGTATCCCTAATTTAGACCCCAGTATATGCAGAGATGAAGTTCAACAAAATATGAATTCAAATAAATAAACATACATATTTAAATAAATGGATAAAATCAAATATACAAGGGCACAAGCCACTAGAGAAAGTCAGCAGAAAAGAGAAACAAGAGATTAATAAGCCTTATCTGTGGGGTTAAAATAGAGGAGAGGCACTATTTTCAGGGAATGATAACGGATTAAAAATACTCATTTACTTTCACTTCTCCATGGAGTTCCACTAAGATAATAAAAAAGAGGGGTTTTATGTTGTTTTCTTTTGTTTGTTTTGTTTTGTTTTTAAGACATGGACTCATAGGGATAAAGAACAAAAAAGGAAATAATAAGAACCTGGAGAACAGATGACCATCTGTTAGTGTCTTGGCAGACTTGGGGGGAAAAAAAAGTCCTAAGCCAGTACTGGCAGGTATATCTCTGATAGTGAGGGATACATCAGACCCATATGCCATAGAGTTGTTGACTCACACACCTAAGACTCTTTATTTTTTTCATTTCATTTGTTTTATCATTTCTCTTAATTCATTTTCCTTTCCTTTCTTCACTTCTGTGTCCACCTTGAAAACAGTTAATGCCCAAATTCTTTTGCCCGTCTACCTTTCAATCTGCCCTAAAAATCTTGGCCTTCTACTTTACCAATCTAATAAAATCTCTACCTTGGATATATTCTACAAAGAACTTTCTCCAATACTGTACCTAAGTTAACAGGTCTGCTCATGATTATCCTGAATCATAGTACTTTGGCCTCCTGTAAATTTATGATCACCAAATTCAAATGGGCCCATTATAATCCTACTGTATTACTCAGGTCAATTTACTCTCTCTCTCTCAAACTACACTTCTTCAAACTTCTCTCTCCTCAAACCTCTATCCATCTTACCTTTACCTCCCTCCTTAATCTCAGCAACAAACCTTAGAGTAAATTATAGCTACCAAACTGCTATCTTTGAACTGTTCATTGCCATCAGCATTTAAGCATCCTAAAATACTCTTCATCTTAAAAAACAAAACAAAACAAAACAAAAAAAACCAAAAACCAACCTCCAACTACCTCACTCCTTTAGCTTACTACCTATCTCTCTTCAACCCTTTAGGAACCAAATCTTGAAAAAATGTTTCTATCTAGCCATCTCCATTTTCTTAGTTCCAGTCCCTGTCAGAACCAGTCTAGTGTGGTTGGTCTCACTGTGGTCACAGGTCACTGTGGTCACAGTGGCCTTTCTGCTGCCAGATTTAAAAAGGTGACTTTTTGAAACTTTTTATTTTGAAATGATTTTACATTTAGAGAAAAGTTGCAATTATAATACAGAGTTCTCATATGACCTTCACTCAACTTCCCCTAATGTTAACATCTTGCATAACCATAGCAATAATTACAGAAAGTAACAAATTAACAGTAATATAATTCTGTTAACTAAACTATAGACAAAGGAGTCCACCAGTTCACTCTTTTCCTTGTTCTGTTCCAGGATTCAGTCTTTGATTGACACATTGCATTTAGTTGTCATGTCTCAGTCTTCTCCCATCTGTGACAGTTCCCCAGTCTTTTTATGGCCTTGGCACTTTTCAAGAGTGCTGGTCAGTTAGTTTAAAGAGTATCTTTCAGCTTTGTATTTTCTGATGTTTTTCATGAATAGATTGAGGGTGTGCATTTTGGACAAGATTACCGCCGCAGTGATGCAGTTTCTTAGTGGTTCAGATCCATGGTACATAATGTGAATATGTCTTATTATTGGTGAGGTTAAACTTGATCACTTGATTAAGGAGCTCTCCAATGTGATGTTATAATGCTTCCCTATGGAATGAATAAATATGTCGGAAAGATCGTTTGCAATTATGCAAATATCCTGTTTCTCCCCAAGCTTATCCACTAATTTTAGAAGCCATTGGTAGATCATGCCTGCTAAAATTATTACTTGGGTGTTCCAATGCTGATTTTCTATTTCCCTTACTCCTTAGAAGCAATGAGGAACTGTCCTTTCTCTTACCATTATTAATTTTGTTGCAAATTATTCTCGCTTTGGATCTTTTTCAGGCTGGCTCCTATGTCCTTTGGACATGGTCCTATCTTTTTGTGAGCATTTTCTTAGTTTTTGGCATCACAAGATGTTCCAAGTTCACCTTGATTTTCACCTACTACTCTGAGTTCTTCAGAGAAACATAATCTATATAACAATAACTATAATAAGCGTGTATATATATATATATATGTTATATATCTATATATCTATATATATATGTTATATATCTATATCTATATCTATATCTATATCTATATCTATATCTATATCTATATATGTTATATATCTATATATAAATAATGAGGCAGTAGATCATGCAGTTGTAACTGAGGCTGAGAATTCCAAAATCTGCACTTGGCAAGCTGGAATCCCAGAAGAATAAATAGCAGAATTCCAGTCCAAACTCAAAGACCCAAGAACTAGGAAAACCAGTGGTTTAAGTTCTGAGACCAAAGACAAAAGAAGATTGATGTCCCAGCTTGAAGAGAGTCAAAGAGAGAATTCTCCCTTATTTAAGTTTTTATTTTATGCAGGCCATAAATCTGCCGAATGAAGCCCACCCACACTGGGGAGGGCAATTTGCTCTACTCAGTCTACTGACTCAAGTGTTAGCCTCATCCAGAAACACCCTCCCAGACATACTCAGAGTAATGTTTAACCAAATATCTGAGTACTCCGTGGCCCAGTAAAGTTGATAATAAAAATTAACCATCACAAGTCCATCTCTTGTCAACTTGGCACCATACACATCTCCTTAAACCATACTTAATCTCTAATTGTAGACAATAACAAGTTCATAGTGCTGCCTAACATGATACAACTTTCCTAAGTACAACTGAAAACACACCAAGCACTTCACCAGGACAGTAGCTAGAGTTTTGAGTAATGTTTGGTCTTCTCATTGTCTCATAACTTAAATTCTATAAATGTAAAATTAACAATAGTTAAATATTGTTATGCAATGTTTATTGTTATTAATAATAAATATTATGATATAAAGTCATTGCATCTTATGTTACATGATAAAGGAGGAGAGGACAGAGGAAAACAGATATTTGCATACAGATATATTCATAATAAAATAAGGAGGAAATACTCTTGACAGTTACAATCCTTGTTATGGAACTAGTCTTATGTCCATAGTTAGTATTTATAACTACCTTCTTCCATTACCCATTCTGTATTCCCTACGCCTTCAGGAAGCAACTCAACTGGTTATGGTTAACTGGTGGAATGAATCAAACCTTCATTCTGGAATTAGTAGTCCTGCATGGATTGGGTTTTTGTAGTTTTCCACTGACCTTAATCACAGAGCATAGTGGTACCAAGGTATGCCCTAAGCGATCTGTATTCCACACATTCTCTTCCTTACTCCATTGTGGAGTAGCAGTCCAATTTTTCCTTGATAATCAGGGTTAATCATCCCAACCAGCACAGTAATTCCTTTCTTTGCCTGTTGATTCAAAGGCATAAGAAGGCCAAAGTTTTAACTTCCAGCTCAATGGAATCATCGTTATGTCCCCTGGTGGAAGCTTGGGCTAGCAGAGCGTAAAGTCACAGGAGCAAGAAGTAAAAATTTTGCCAATGGTATAATATTGAGTAGTGAAACTTCCATTTTCACCCCTTGATTCCTGGACACATGAGTACTGGATATGGGAGAAATACCACCATATATTGGATTCTGGTAGAGAGTATATACATCTTCCTAGAGAAACTTGCCCCAGTCCTAAAAATATTACCAGCTGGCTTGCATTGAAACTGAACCTTTTATAGGCCATTCCACTATTGTATCAAACCAGTTACTTCTACTCTGCTGTCCTTTATGGTAACCACACCTACCTTGCCTTTGGTAATTGAATGCTGCCACTTGCCCCCTGCCACTTGGATCCAGTTGCTCCCACCATATTTAGGTTTCCCAATTCAATGACCACAATTCCCACTGTAGATTATGGTCTGCAGAAATAAGCAATCACAAGTCTTTTCAGGAATTCTAGTACTCGCCTTGCAAATTTATCTCATAGTCATGGTAAAAGGCATGTCTTCTGGATCCTTCCAGTGTGGATGAATAGGTCACAAAGGACAAATACACTCTAACAGTCTAATATTCCTATGTCTTCAAATCCCATTAAACCAAGGGAGTTCTTACATTTCTAAATCACTCACCGAGAGCCACATTTTTGTCCATGTTTTAGCCAACCAAACAAATGAGCTGTTCGAGCCCTTCTGAATACCCCTAACTGCAACATTAAATGCAGAATCTCTGCCTAGTGAGCTCATCATTCCCTACCTAAATCCTTTTCACACTATACATTCTTCTTCTAATTGTACAATGTGGATAAGTTATTTCAACCCTCTTTACTTCAGTCTGCTCATCTGTAAAATAAAGTAAAAAATTCTATCTCACAAGGTAATTTTAAAATTATATGAAATTACATATAGATTATCAGGCAAATAATAGGCATTCAAAAACTGTTTCTTATCATTTTACTTATTGTTGTGTTTCTCCCAGACCATAGCTTCATAGTCCTCTCTATAGGAATAACTCCAAAAATTTATATCTTCAGCTCAGACCTCAGATCTGAGTTCCCTATGTTTATTAAAGCTCTAGTTCAGCATCTTTCCCTTGATATCACCAAAGTACATTTAGTCAACATGTCCAAAGCTATTGTCATTATTCTTTCTCTAAACTTTAGCTTCTTCCAGGTTACTTGATCCAAGTACATGGCACCCTTATACTTCCAGTTTTTCTAGGAATCTAGTTTTTATAGGAATCTAGGAATTAGTTTTTGTGTTGTTTCCATTGCTATCTACATCCTAACCATAATCCCATCCTTTTTGTTGTATCCCTTCAACATTTCATTCATCTATCCTCTTAGTTTTGTTCCCATGGCCACTCTCCCAAATCAGGCTTCCATCTTCTTTCTCCTAGACCATTTCTATATCATACAAAATGGTCTGCCCACATCCACCCCTGCTTTTTCCACTTTTTTGTCTAAAGTTCTGCCAGAATAATTTTGTACAAAATAAGTCTTAGTCTGTATACCTCCTTGCTTTAAACCAGATGTCAACAAAGTTTTTCTGTACAATGTAGGATACTAAATATGTAAGGCTTTGTGTTGCAACTGCTTAATTCTTCCATTGTAGCAAGGAAGCATCCATAGCCAGTGTGTGATGAACACAGTTGTATTTAACTACAACTTAATTTACAAAAGCAGGGTGTGGGACCAACTTGGTTTCTGAAAAATGAAAAATCTGAAACAAGTGTATCTCGATGGGATGTTGAAATAACAGACACCAGTTGTGAAGGACACCTAAAATTCTGGGCTGGAAGGTGGAAAGAGAAATATTTAACATTGCTGCCACCTGGTATGCCAGGCAGGTGTGCTGTAGCCACAACTTGTGACATGCGTAAAGGTACCAAGCCGCCAGAAAGTGGGGTTAGGGAAAATGTGGGGAATAAAATGTTAGGGATGGATAAAATATATTCAAGAAATAGAGTGGGAGTAGTCCTGCATACAGCATTTACATTCTGAATGTTTTTATTTTACATTGCAGTTCCACAATTATTTATTTTGTGGTTACTTGCATATTTTGATTTTGCTATTAATACTGTTGACTGAAATGTGATCAGAAGCAAACATACCTGTTAAAAAATGTAGTGCTCAATTGCTGTTTCCTAGGAAAGTTGATAATGAACATGTATCTTCCACAAAATGTTTGTCAATGTTCATCGTTCATCATGGGGACATAATGATATCATAAATGACATGAATACTGAAGACAATAATATTGCTGAATGAGTAGCAGTATCTACTTTAAAATTTAGTATTATTAGAAGAAAAACAAAACAAAAATAAAAACTAAAGCCAAAGATGGCAGTTTAACAAGTGCAGTTGCAGAAGGTACATTTAAGTATCACTTCGTGAAGCATGACTTTTTATTTAGATAAAATGACCATGCATCTACATTTTAAAAATAAATTTTGAATTTCAAGTGTTCTTTTCAAGCTCCAAAGTGAGGTAATGGTTGTTACATGTTGACTCCACTGAAAGAATCTCTTGGTTCAATGATACAGTGTCCTTAGATGCTTCAAACAGAAAAATCAGTTAGTTCTAATAATGGTTTGATATTTTTCATTCAATTTATGGAATCAAAGTAGAGCTTTTAGAAATAAATCTGCCAAAAATGAAAGATTGGGTACTATTATGAATGCCATTATAAATTACAGTGAAAATCTAACACTGACAAAATAACTTGGTTTTATGTTAATATGCAAATTTAGATTGGGGGGAGCATAGCTTAATCTTAACGGAAATGTGTTTGTCATTAATTATAAACAATATAAATTCCCTAAATTTTTATAAATAACAATAAAATTAAACAATAATTTAATAAAATTTTATTTAAAAATTTCTTTTGAAAACCAAGCAGGTGGGTGCCTAGGTGGCCCAATTAGTTAAGCGTCCGACTTCAGCTCAGGTTATGACCTCACAGTCTATGGGTTCAAGTCCCACATCGGGCTGTGTGCTGACAGCTCAGAGCCTGGAGCCTGCTTCAGATTCTGTGTCTCCCTCTCTCTCTCTGCCTCTCCCCCACTCATGCTCTGTCTCTCTCCATCTCGCAAAAATGAATAAACATTAAAAAAATAAAAATAAATAAATAAAAAAGCAAGCAGGCTGAGTATTCTACCAATAAAAATGTAAGGTATTTTCTCAAAATTTAAAATACCTTTATATAAATACAGGATGAAACACAGATAAATGAATTACTGCTAAATGAAATACAAAGTTTTTGAAATACAGCTGATATTGATGACAAAGGAAAAAAAAACTTCAGCATGGCAGTTCAAATTTCCTCTCTTAGTTGCCCATTATCAACCATACTTTAGAAATGTTTGAGATGATTCTAATATTGAACTATTTTGTAAATGAGTTTCTGAATTTTCATTATATTTTTTCTATTCAGAATTCATTAAGCAAAATATTCAATAAATGGACCTCTGCCCCTACGTATGAAGAAGTAACTACTCTAGGAATTGTCCTTTGATTAGAAATAAAACTAGAAAAACATATATATGGAACACTGTTTTGGGCACTGAGCACCAGATACTGAAGTCCTATAATCCCAGCAGGAAACAAACAAGGAAAGAGAAATATGAGTCCTACAGTTGCCTGAGGTTACTGATAGAGGGAAATCTCGAGGCTTCAGCATAGGGAGGGAGAATACAAATAGAATCCAATTACTTTTCTGAGTTGAAGATAAAGTAATCAGTGTTTGGGGAGATTGAAGTGACTCGAGTTTGTGAGTCAGGATATTTGAGGTGAAGTTGCTGCACAGAGAAGAAGTTCTGTGTATCTGTACAGGAGTGTCTTTAAACCTTTATCTTACTTATTTTACATGCATGAGGTGAAATTCCACAAGGCTGGAGAACTAACCATCGGAAACCAGTAGGTTAAACAATTCAAACAGTTCACACAGGACTGAGAATAATTTGCATTCCTCTCAGCCAGAGTGGAGAGACCTTCTAATACATAAGGCAACATGTAGAGAAATCAAAATGGTTTTCTCTTAGTTTTGGACTAAATTAGCCTTGTACTAAAACCTGCTCGGGAGCCAATTTGACAAAGAGTATGAGCAAGCCTCAAAAGGATCATACTGACTGCATGATTTAATTGTGTTCCCAAATAAAGTCCAACATGTCAAAGAACACATCAAAATTCAATAACCAGAAATGTTCAAATTAATAATGCCAAGCATCCAAATGAAAATTACCAGACATGCTATGAAATGGGAAAATATGACCTAGAACTACAAGACAAATCACTGATTCAGAAATTCAGAGGGGAGGAGTTAAGATGGTGGACAAGTATGGGGACCCTGGACTTTCCTCATCCCTCAAACACTGCTATATTGAGGTCAGATCATATGGAACACCCAGGAAATTGACCTGAGGACTGGCAGAACAATTTCCAAGGTTGTCAGGAGTCAGCATGGTAGGTATAAGGTGCATGGAAGTGAATTGAGGGAGAGAAAAACAGTGGTGCCTCAGAAGGGAAGGGAACCCTTTCCATAGGGAGAGAAAAGGGAGACAGAGAGGGGTTAAGAGAGTGTGGTGTCATGTTTGCACAAGACGAAAACCTCTCTGGACCACAGACTGGGGACCGAGGGGTACTGAGTGTTGCAGTTTTTTTGCAAACAACTTGTGGAGCTCAAACTCTGAAGTTTTGGAAGTGTGTGAGTTTCTCCGCAGCAGAGCTGTGGAGTTCACTCCTGGGGAGAAGCAGGGCACTGGTCCCAGAGTGCATAGCATAGTGTAGGGATCTCCTGGGTCTCAGTGGAAAGAACATTCCCCTTCCTGGAGTACATTTGGAAGAGGGTAAATCGCCTCTCCCAGGACAAAAGACCCTGCAGGCACCAGCAAAAGGCCTTTCATCAGCAAGGGACAGAGGTGTGTTCAGAGGGCAGATGACTTGGTTGTTGCTTTCCAAAGTGCTACACTGTACATTTCTTTTTTTTTTTTTTTTTTTTTTTTAATTTTTTTTTTTCAACGTTTTTTATTTATTTTTGGGACAGAGAGAGACAGAGCATGAACGGGGGAGGGGCAGAGAGAGAGGGAGACACAGAATCGGAAACAGGCTCCAGGCTCCAAGCCATCAGCCCAGAGCCTGACGCGGGGCTCGAACTCACGGACCGCGAGATCGTGACCTGGCTGAAGTCGGACGCTTAACCGACTGCGCCACCCAGGCGCCCCTACACTGTACATTTCATGCAGAGTGCACATGCACTGTTTTTATCTGGGGCAAAGGATATCAGACACAGCGCAGAGTGCAGAGGTTTTTGGGACAAAGCACATCAGGCACAGCTCAGAGAGGCTGTACTCTAGGGGAGGGGCATGGATATGTGCAGTGCCGGGTCCCTCGAGATTTCAAGTTTTGATTCCCAGCCACAGAGCAAAGATAAATTGCAGGAGAGCTCTGGTGCAGGGTACGCTGACTGCCCTCGCTATTCTTTGAGGGCTTCCTGAATGAATAGGGAGTGTGTGAGATCCTTTGTCCAGAGACAAGAGTCAGGTGACGCCATTTTACCTTTCACCACCAACACAGTGGGACTTCAGAGAGCAACACAGCATCCCCCAGTAGAAGCTGGACCCACTTAACCCCACCCCCCTGTACCTGGAAACTGCATTGGTAATGGAACAGGTCTGACTCTGAGCCAGCTCAGTGGGCCTCTCCTCCAGAAGACCAGCATAGGCAGCACCCCACATGCACCAACTGTACTAATCATAGAGTGCTTCAAAGCATCACCTACAGTTCTGGTAGAAATAGGACCAAGCTTACTTTTTTCCCTTCCTCCTCCTTCTCCCTTCTCCCTCCTCATCTTCCCTTCTCCGTCTTCCCTCCTCCTCCCTCCTCTCCCTCCTCCTCCCTCCTCTCCCTCCTCTCCCTCCTCCTCCTCCTCCTTCTGTGTCTTCTATACATCATATACGGGGTCAGAAATCAGTCCTCAACAAGTACCAAAAGATTGTGATCAAACCATGTATATTTTCAGATCATGATGCTATGAAACTTGATGTCAACCACAAGAAAAAAATTGGAAAGCCCTCAAATACATGGAGGTTAAAGAACATCCTATTAAAGAATAACAGGGTAACCAGAAAATTAAAGAAGAAATTTTAAAAATACATGGAAGAAAATTAAAATGAGAACAGAACAGTCCAAAACCTTTGGATGCAGCAAAGGCAGTCCTAAGAGGGATGTATATTGCAATTCAGGCCTATCTCAAGAAGCAAGAAAGGTTCCAAATATAAAACCTAACCTTACATCTAAGGGAACTAGAAAAGGAACAGCAAACAAAGCCTAAAGCCAGCAGAAGAAGGGAAATAATAAAGATTAGAACAGAAATAAATGATACAGAAACCAAACAAAAACAGAAACATAGAACAGATCACTGAAACTAAGAGCTGGTCCTTTGAAGGAATTAACAAAATTGATAACCCCCTAGCCAGACTTATCAAAAAGAAAAGAGAGAGGATCCAAATAGATAAATGAATGAAAGAGAGGTCACAACCAACACCACAAAATACAAACAATTATAAGAGAATACGAAAAATTATATGCCAACAAACTGGACAATCTGGAAGAAATGGACAAATTCGTAGAAACTCAGAAACTACCAAAACTGAAATAAGAAGAAATAGGATACAGACCCATACCCAGCAAGAAATTGAATCAGTAATGAAAAATCTCCCAACAAGCAAGGGTCCTGGGCCAGATGGCTTCCCGGGGGAAGTGTACCAGACATTTAAAGAAGAATTAATTGGGGTGTCTGCGTGGCTCAGTTGCTTAAGTGTCTGACTTGATTTTGGCTCAGGTTGTGACCTCAAGGTTCGAGCCCTGCATCAGGCTCTGCACTGAAAGAGCAGAGCCTGCTTGGGAATTTTCTCTTCCCCTCTCTCTGCCCTCCCTGGCTTGTTTGCCCACTCTCTCTAAATAAACGGACAAACATAAAAAAATAAAGAAGAATTAGTACCTATCCTTCTCTAGCTTTTCCAAAATATGGAAATGGAAGAAAAACTTTCAAACTCATTCTATGAAGCTAGCAGTATCTTGATTCCAAAGCCAGACAAAGACCCCACTAAAAAGGAGGATTACAAGCCAGTATCCCTGATGAACATGGATAGGAAAAAAAATTCTCAGTAAAATACTAGCAAAGCAAATTCAACAGTACATTAAAATAATTATTCACCGTGATCAAGTGGGATTTATTCCTAGGCTGCAGGACTGGTTCAAAATTCTCAAATCAATCAACATGATATACCACATTAATAAAAGAAAGGATAAGAAACATATGATCCTGTGAATCGATTCAGAAAAAGCATTTGACAAAATACAGCATCCCTTCTTGATAAAAACTCTAAGAAATCACAGAATCAATCCCATTTGCAACTGCACCAAAAACTATAAGATACCTAGGAATAAACCCAACTAAAGAAGTAAAAGATTTGTACTCTGAAAACTATGGAACACTTATGAAAGTGATTGAAAAGGACACAAAGAAATGGAAAAGCATTTCATGCTCATGAATTGGAAGAAAAACATTGTTAATATATCTATGCTATCCAAAGAAATCTACACATTTAATGTAATCCCTATCAAAATGCCAGAAGCATTTTTCCCAGTGCTAGAATAAACAATCCTAAAATTTGTATGGAACCAGAAAAGACCCTGAATAGCCAAAGCAACGTTGGAAAAGGAAAACAAAAGTGGATGCATCACGATTCTGGATTTTAAACTATATTACAAAGCTGTAGTGATAAAGACAGCATGGTACCGGCACAAAAACAGGCACATAGATCAATGGAACAGAACAGAAAACCCAGAAATGGACCCACAGCTATATGGTTAACTAATCTTTGACAAATCAGGAAAGAGTATCCAATGGGAAAAAGACAGTCACTTCAGCAAATGGTGTTGGGAAAACTGGATGGCAACATGCAGAAGATTGAAACTTGTACTAGTTTCTTACACCATTCACAAAAATAAATTTGAAATTGATGAAAGACCTAAATGTGAGACAAGAAACTATTAAAATACTATAAGAGAACACAGGCAGCAACCTCTTTGACCTCAGCTGGAGCAGCTTCTTACTAGACATGTCACCAAAGGCAAGGGAAACAAAAGCAAACATGAACTACTGGGACTTCATCGAGATAAAAGTCATCTGCACAGTTCAGGGAACAATCCACAAAACTAAAAGACAGTCTACACAATGGAAGAAGATATTTGCAAATAACATTTTGGATAAAGGGTTAGTATCCAAAATCTATAAACAACTTATCAAACTTAATAGCCCCCAAAAAATAATCTGTTGAAGAAATGGGCAAATATATGAAGAGACACTTTTCCAAAGAAGACATCTAGATGGCTAACAGACACATGAAAAGATGCTCAACATCACTCATCACCAGGGAAATGCAAATCAAAACCACGATGAGATACCTACCATCACACACCTGTCAGAGTGGCTAAAATTAAAAACACAAGAAACAACACATGTTGGAAAGGATGGGGAGAAAGGCAAAGCCTCTTGCACTATTGGTGGGAATGCAAACTGGTACAGCCACTCTGAAGAATAATATGGAGGTTCCTCAAAGAACTAAAAATAGAATTACCCTGTGATCCAGGAAGTGCACTATTAAGTATTTACCCAAAGGAAACAAAAATACAGACTCAAATGGGTACATGCACCCATGTTTATATCAGCATTATCAACAATAGCCAGACTATGGGGAGATGCCAGATGTCCACTGACTGATGAATGGATAAAGAATATGTGGTATATATGTTATATATGTACATATAATGGAATAATTATCAGCCATCAAAAGAATGAAATCTTGCCATTTCCAATGACGTGGGTGGAGCTAGAATGTATTATGCTAAACAAAATAAGTCAATCAGAGACTTATATAATTTCACTCATCTATGGAATTTAAGAATAAAACAGATGAACATATAGGAAGGGAAAAGAGAAAAGAGGGAAACAAACTGCAAGAGATTCTTAATGATAGAGAACAAACTGAGGGTTGATGGAGGGAAGTGGGTGGGAGATGGGCTAGATGGGTGATGGAGGAGGGCACTTACTGTGATGAGCACTGAGTGTTGTATATAAGTGATGAAAATCACTGAATTCAACTCCTGAAACCAATAGTGCATTTTATGTTACCTAACTAAAATTTAAATTTAAAAAAAGAAACTTATTCAGAAATTCAAGGCATGATAGAATTAGCAGATAAAAATATTAGTTACTCCTAATATGAAGAGGAAAGTTGCAAGCATGATGTTCAGAGAAATTAAAACCTGGAAAATGTGCAAATGGAAGTTTTAGAGATGAAAAATTATAAAAAAAGCATTTGAAATTTAAAAAAATATGTACCCTAGAAGAATTAATGGCAGATGATACATTGCAAAAGACAAAAACAAAACAAAACAAACAAAAACAATGAAGTTGAAGAAGTAATAGGAACTATTCAAAGTGAAGAATAGAAAAGTACTGAGGTGCACCTGGGTGGCTCAATCAGTTGGGCATCCAACTCTTCATTTCAGCCCAGGTCATGATCTTACGGTTCGTGAGTTTGAGCCCCACATCAGGCTCCACAGTGACAGTGTGGAGCCTGCTTGGGATTCTTTCTCTCCCTCTCTCTCTCTGCCTCTCCCCCACTCTTTCTCTCTCTGTCTCTCAAATAAATAAACTTCAAAAAAGGGAAAAAAAGAAAAATGCTGAAAAATAGTATATCAGTAATATATTGGGCAGCATCAATCAGCTAACGTATCTATAATTAGAGTTCCAGAAAAGGAAGAAGTTTGGGAAGTATTTAAAGAAATAGTGGGGAAAGGTTTTATAATTTGATGAAAACCACAAATCCACAGATCCTAGAAGCTCAATCTCAAGCAGAATAAACATGAATAAAATCACAATGAGGAACATTATCATGAAATCTTAAAAGAAGCCGGAGAAAAGAAAAATCATATTGCATAAAAAGAAACAAAACGATGATAAGATGAAGATAAGAATCTTTCAATCTCAGAATAGATAGGTTAAATGACAGAAGCCTGGGATTAAAGACTACATAGTATATGGTTTTATTTATATGAAATTATAGAAAAGGCAAAATACAGTGGCAGAATTTCAGTTATTATTAGGGGCTATTAGGGGCCAAGAAGGAGGGTAAGAAATTCATGCCAAAAGGCCAAAATAAGGTTTTAGGGATGAAGAAATATTCTGTATTTCAAATATATGTGTGACTGCACACATTTGTCAACATGCATTATAATCTGCCCTTAGAACTGGTAAATTTTATTGAATATGAACTATACTCAATGAGGCTGATAAAAAAAGATAGTTACGGGGCGCCTGGGTGGCTCAGTCGGTTAAGCGGCCGACTTCAGCTCAGGTCATGATCTCGCGGTCTGTGAGTTCGAGCTCCGCGTCAGGCTCTGTGCTGACAGCTCAGAGCCTGGAGCCTGTTTCAGATTCTGTGTCTCCCTCTCTCTCTGACCCTCCCCCGTTCATGCTCTGTCTCTCTCTGTCTCAAAAATAAATAAATGTTTAAAAAAAAAAATGCTTAAAAAAAATAGTTATGAAATGAAGGAAAAATACTAGCTTTTGAAACTTTTAAAGAATTTCAGTTACAGAAACAGTGTTTTCAAGAGAAAAAACATTTAAATTGACCCCTACAAAAATAAGGAAATAAAGTAACAAATTTAGTATCAACAGGCAAACCATGCACAAGATTTAATTTTGAAAATCTGTAATTGGGCTTTCAAAGATGTCTATTTGTTGACAGAATCATTGATAAAATTCCTATTCTTAGTTGTGTATTCTGAAATAGAATGAAATTGAGAAGTCATATGATTTTGCAGCATCTAAATTTAGTAAATAAAATTTTATAGAATCATAAATGAAGAAAGCTTTCTTGATAAGTTCAGCTTACATAAAATGTTTGCCAAATAAAGGTACCTGTGAAAGAAGGGAAAAAACAGTAGTTGTGAAAGTATTTGGTATGAAGTAGTCACTGATATCAATATTTTAAAAATTGGAAGTGAAAGATATCCCAAATTTAGCAGAATTTACTACTATAGCACCACACTTGTGAAGATGAGGTCAACCAAAAATATTACAGTCTCTTGAGAAGAATATTTAAAGATGCCACAGTTTCAAATTTATTAACTGTAAAATTCCACTTTGAAGAAGATTTCAGGCAGTTTATGAAAAAGTATAAAATATTTGGACCACATTGAAAAAAATGCAATCTTCATAAAAATACCAATTATATTCTATTACTGAGAGATATGGCCACAAAATTGATTAACCTATGTGAATATTTAGCAGCAATCATAATTCTGCTTATGTTATTTTCTAATGTTTACATAATCAGTATAAAGTAGTCACTATGCTTTGGCATATATGAATTATAATATTTTTGTTTTTTTAGAATGAATTTTAGTTATGAAAATAACTTTTGAATAGGACTGTTTTATATTTTATAAGTCCACTGATAAAAACAGTTTGCTGACCAGTAAATGAACATTTCAATGACATGATTTTTATTTTTAGCCCCATTTTAACCTTAAAATTGCCCCACCTTGGATGAAAAATTACCTGGTCGCTCTACTGATACACCAACTTTCAATACATCTTTATTTTTACATATATATACAATACTTTGGATCCCAATAAATGTCTCCATTTTGCTTAAAACATCTATCTTAAACTCTATTAAGAAGCTCTGAGCTCTGGAAAATCTCTGTGGGGCCCCTTTAAGTCCCGGGTGTTAATAATCTCTGAAGTTGATGGGGATTAGAAATGGTTTACTACCAGCTTCTTGTCCTGTGAGAACATGGTGTGTAATGACAAAAGACAACATTATTTAAGCACAAGTTTGAGAAATGACTGTAAAGCCCCAGAAGGATGAGGGAAGGGTGAGGTTTCAGGGGTCAGGAGATGTTCAAAGTGTCAAAGACTTTGGTTGGGAAAACTTTTGGCTAATGTGTTGCTTTTAACACAGCAAATACCTGTTTTTCCAAAACGCTCATTACTAAGAACAATGTTGTTGTTACTGAAGTCTGATTACATAGTACCTGCAGAATGTCCTCTCATGGTTCCTACCTGACCCAGTGACACCCCATCTATGGCCTCCCTCTAACTCTTGACTGTCTGCATCTATTACCTGGTTCTTACCTTTATTTTAGATTCATTCTTTGCCTTTACCAGAAAAAACAGAAATGTAGAATAATGAAGGTTAAATAGTCAAAAAGAAGGAGGAGGAGGAGGGTTGGGGGAGAGGAGGGAAGAAAAGAAAAGGAAAGAAATAAAAGGAAAGGAAAGGTGTTGAAAGTGGGGAGATTTACATAGTGGGCAAAATGAATAAGGATAGAGGATATAACCAAAGAGGGAGTGTGCATGTCCAGTTTTAATGTAAAACTCCTCTCTTTTGACAGTTTTATTGCTTTAGGAGACTAATCCACTGGTGGCTAGTTACTAATATTTTACTTTATAAATAACAGCTCCTGAAAACTCTAGCAGTAAACCTTGGTTCATTTCTCTTGTGTGCTAATAAGGGTATTATTCTCGTGCCAACAGATACGATATCCTGGCACACATGTTTGTGAAAGAAAAAAAAAACCTACTCATCATGTGAAAATATAACCCATAAATTTGTAGTTTGAATTGGCTGCATATGGCACAGTCTGTGCTATACCCACTTCCATTTTAATTATTCTCCTTTACAAATAGAGATAGTAGTCTATGAATGCATTATTAATATAGAATATTTCCTTTGTTTTTATAGGCTTTCCAGAGGCCATATTGAATTCAAAGTTTTGGGTTATTTCTGAGTCAGAAACCTCATACATTTGGATAAAAACCAAACTTCCAACGTTTAATCTTAACTTAGCAGGATATTTTATACACATTACATTTTATTCCAAAAGGTCTTAGCTATTTAAAATCTTTCTTACTACTCACATACCTAAAGGCTAAATGTTGAAGAATCATTGTCAGTCATTCTACTGAAAAATTATGATTAACGATTCACACCTTCCATCCTGATTGTGTTTGGGGAGTAAAGATGTTTGTTTTGTCTATGGCCAAGAATTCTCTTCTTAAGGGAAAATGTACAGTGCTTACAAATTAAAGCCCTTTATTCTAGATGTGCCATATTTTCTAAAAGTGTTTACTGACCTCCTCAAGCGTTTAGAGACTCACAGAGAAGATTTTCTTCCATAACAAATTTATTCTAACATCCAAGTGTAATACATAACATGAGATCAGAAGAATCACTATCATTGAGAATTACAGCAAGGAGACCCCTTTCATTATCAACTCTACCACTATCACGTTATAACTGTGGAAATTGTGCTCCAGAGTGATCCAAATGACTTCTCTGGGACTGGTGTGTAGTCTCCAACCTACAAATCTTGACTTTTAGTTCAGGGCCCCTTCTTCAATGGACTTCTTACTCATGCTCTTCAATGAGCCCTTATCTCCAGTTTTATGATAGCTTCATCAATGTCTTAGCTGGTAAACAGGTGTTTGCAATAGTATAAGGTTATGAGAAATGAAGAGTAAAAAGGACAAGTCTTACATGGTTGTCTCACTTGGTGTAAAAACTTACACCATAAAGTCAATAAAAGGTGCATCAAGTGAGTAACATATCTGAGGAACATGGGTAACCTGTTATTACCAAATATGATTTCTTTGGTAAAGCAAAGAATGTATATAATCCTTATATAATATAAATAATTCTTTTAAGTTGGTATTTTTATAGATTGAGTCCATTTTTATATTTTTATGTATAGTGGAAAGAGGGTAGAGGAGGACTGAATAAAGGAGGACAACAGAGTACAGAGCAAGAGATATTTTGGAGTCAATCCTGGATGAGGATTTCAGCTTTTCTTCTTCCTAGCCATGTGACTTTAGAAAGGTTACCCAACAGGGGCACCTGGGTGGCTCAGTCGGTTAAGCGTCATACTTTGGCTCAGGTCATGATCTCACAGGTTGTGGGTTCAAGCCCCATGTCAGAGCCTGGAGCCTGCTTTGGATTCTATGTCTCCTTCTCTCCCTGCCCCTCCCCTGCTCATGCTCTGTCTCTCTCTGTCTCTAAAAAATAAATAAATGTTACAAAAAAATTAGAACAATTACCTAATATTGCATCATAATAGTTATGAGGATTAAATGAAATTATAAATTAGGAATGTGAAAACATCTAACATACTCCTTGGCACATATTAGGAGTTAATTAATGCTAGTTTCTCTTTCATATAGTGTATAAAACATAATTTAACCCATAAACCACCTGCTACCTGTTGTTTGTTTGTCAGAGGCCCCATATTAGTCACTCTAGAGAAAAAGGAAAGGATGTCATCCAGCATCACCAATTTTCTGAATATCCTGAGCTAAAATAATGTTTAGTAGTAATATTTTGTGTTGGGGTGCCTGGGTGGCTCAGTTGGTTAAGAGTTCGACTTCCCCTCAGGTCATGATCTTACAGTTCATGAGTTTGAGCACCGTGTCGGGCTCTGTGCCAACAGCTCAGAGCCTAGAGCCTGCTTCGGATTCTTTGTCTCCCTTTTTCTCTCTGCCCCTTCTTCCCTTGCACTCTCTCTCTCTCTTAAAAAAAATTTAAAAATTTTTAATAAAAAAATCAAAAATAATATTTTGTGAAACTCATTACAACTGAATGCACTTAGAGATGGAATATGGTATTTCCAACTTGAATAAGATTATAATGACATTGTAAACTAGAAAACTTAGGGTCTTGGAATGGAATTGTCAAATCAGAGTCATCTTTCAAAGTTGAAAGAGGTAGGGGTGCCCTAAATAATAAGCCAAGATACATTTCATTACCTACCTCCTAAACCTCCCTTTACTCCATTCCCTCATTTCTTTCTGTCACTTCCTTTTAGTTTTAGACATCATCATTTCCCACCTGGATTTTTGCCAAGATGTGAAATTGGTTTTCCTGCCACCACTCTCATCACCTTCCAATTCATCATCCAAGATCTGTCCAGAGGGATCTTTTAAAAACTTAAACCTGATTCCCTGCCTCTTCTGCTTAAAATGGCCCCTTTTCACCTACAGGTTGAAGTCCAACATCATTCACATGTTATTCAAGACAGTGTGTTAATTAACCTATGTCTACAACAACAATCTCCTTCATCACACTCAAGACTTTTCCAAATGCTCCAGTTGTGCCTAGCAATGGACTTTGTAATCCCCTCCACCACTGCCACTGCCACCACCACCACCACCACCACCGCCAACAATAACAACAATAACAACAACATAGAGACATGAGATTCCAGTCTCTGCACATCTGTGTGTACTATTTCCTCTTCCAGGGTTACTTGCCTCCCTCTATTTAACGTTGACTAACTTCTGATGGTCTTTCAAATACTCAGTCAAGTGTTGTTTTTTCTGGCAACTCTTCTCTCATTTTCCCATCATCATAAGTATATATTCCACTTAGTTCCTCTCAGGATCACATGGGCAGTTTCCACACAGAATTGTCATTTAGACCACAAATTTCTTGGTGTGAGGGAAGAATCTTTATGTCCTCAACATCTAGCACAGTCTTAGCTTTCAAAGAAAATGTTAGTTTGTGGGTTCATTCACAGTTAGAATTGCTATCATTTGGTCCTAGTTGAAAGCTTTATGATTCTCGTACTTTGGTCAGAATAAGTGATCACAACAAGTAACATTGTAGTAGACAACTAAATGAGAAGTGATTGGGAGATTGGGTCTTCTCCCCTAACATGATATCCATTCCTTTGTAAAGCAATAAGATAGGAGAGGCAGATTAAAAAATGTTAGAACTGGAAGGGATTTGAGATCTTTCCCCTGTTGTGAGAAGCAGAAATGAAGTGGTCCAGGACCCAGTTATCTTCGTTCCCAATCCAGCATTCATCCATTTGCCTTTTCTTTTTTTTTTTTAATTTTTAGTTTATTTTTTAAATTTTATTTTAGAGAGAGCATGAACAGGGGAGATTGGCAGAGGGAGAGAGAGAGAATCTTAAGCAGGCTCCACACTCAGCACAGAGCCTGATACAGGGCGTGATCCCATGACCCTAGGATCGTGACCTGAGATGAAATCAGGAGTTGAACACAACCGACTGAGCTAGTCAGGTGCCCCATCCATTTGTCTTTTCTATTCTAGTAGAACTTTTTTTTTTCTGTTTTTTTTTTTTTTTTGAAGTAAGCAAACTCTGCATGCCAAATTCTTTCCTAATTCGTCAGGCTGCAGAGATAGTTCTAACCTGGTAAGTCATGTCAGCACCTAGGAATATTCTCCTGCTTTGATTTGAGATGACTCAATATTTCACACACACACACACACACACACACACACACACACACACACAGACAAGCAGAATAGCTTAGGGGCTGCAAGAAGGCCATTGACTCTGCTTTTTCATATTTATCCCACTGGCATGTTTTCATGAAATGACCTCCTCTTTTCCTCATTCCCCTTCCCCTCCTCAAAAAATGAAACTTCCGTATGACATGAGGAAGGGTGCCAACATCAACCAGTGCATATATTAAAGTTTTAAATCAATTATTGTTCTAGTACACACCCTGGGGTTAAGAAAGAAAGAACATCCAGGACTAACAAACCTGATTGTTCTGGCAAAGTTGCCATTCAATTCATGCTGGCATTTTGGGGCTTTTCTTTTTCTTTAATATTCTAACCTCATTTTTTTATAAAAAGGTAATGGCTCAATAGCAATTTTTAACATTACTATTTCATTCAGTTTCTCCATGAGACTTCTACCTCCCAGTCTCTTAAGGATTTCCCAGGGGGCACAATGCCCAGGGTTTGCTTACTTGATTGTAGAGACAGCTGCCAGTCTGATAGTGAGTTCATTAGACCATGGATTATTCCTCACTTTATTACCCTCTAAGCAAGGGAGAGACTCAGGCTGGGGACTATGAGCACTTCACAACTTGGCAGTCTTAGACTGAGAAAAAGACTTAATCATAATATTTAAGAAACCAAATTACAGCTATGTATAGCATAGAGAATTTTAACTCAACAACTGCTCTGAGTTGGACCTATATAAGTAGTCTGATTAATACTGCTCTAAAATTCCTATTAAAATATGATGCATTTTTTTTCTAGGCAAGTACTGGAAGTCAGTTAGGATGGTGGCTGTGCCAAGGGGCTGTGCTTTGGCTGGGGCACAGTTGCAAGAGGAGACGGAGACCGTTTCTGCCATGGCCTCCCTGACGGTAGATGTAGAACAGCCCTTTGCTTCAGAAGACAGCAGGTATGGATCCAAGATGGGGGAGTCATTAAGGTCAGTAACATCCAGGCTCATCATTAGCATTTGTGAACCTCTCTCCAGGCTTTCCTTCTCCTGTCTCCTCCACTTCCACCACCTGTGTTCTCCAAAGCCACAGATGCCACAGCACACACTATAGGCCAGCAAGAATTCCATTCTTAGTGGGAAACACAGAACTAGAGCATGTGGTTGCAGTTCACAGAGAAATAGAGGGCGTGAGATACATGGTGAGAAAAATCACTCCTTGTTGAGTAATTTAGTGCAGATCATTATGGAAAGAGCTGCTTGTGGGCTTTACTTCTTAGTTATCTCTCATTTTCCAGATATTCTTTTTCTATCATCATTTTGAAATTACTGTTATAACAAAGTGAAAAAACGAGAGCAGAAGCTGGAGGTATTACTAGTCAATAAGTTAGAAAACCTAAACATGTATGAGCTCCTTATATGACTATTCTTGTGGTACAAGGACTGGATAAAGATACACGTGGCCTACAAAGGAGATGGGAATGTGTGAAAAGGAATGTGTGGACTCTTCAGTCTGATTTTATTCTATCTTATGATAAGAAGTTGAATCCACTGAGTCTTCATATGAGTATAGCTTTCAGGAAAAGAAAAATAAGGTTAACCTAAGATTGAGTTTGCTTATTCTCCTTCTGAGAAATGCTTGTTGGTTTGTGCATTTTGGTGTTCATCATCCTATCATACAGACAGTGTTACATTCAAGATTTCTTTTAAGTCTGCCAGAACCAAATCCATCACAAATGTACATATATTAACATTGGTGCTTTCTGTAGCTGGCTTCAAAGTCACATTTTCTCAATTTAAAAACGAATCAGGTGAGGCTTTACTAAAGCTCTTCCAGCTTGCACTTTTAAAATGCTTCTGAGAAGGAAATATATTCCCTCTGTCAATAACATCACCATTAATTACACAGATCCTGCTACCTAGTACCTAGTTGGCAATTTTCCCAAGAATGTGCAAATTTGAACCGTTTTAGCTTTCTTACTTTTACTGGACATTCGGAGTTTAATGGATTTAACATCTTGCTTTGGTGAAGAGCAGGAGATGCATTGAATAAAATATTTCATTTTTATGCAAGTATTTTTCTTACTATACCATTTAAGACCAGATTACCTGTAAAAAAAAAAAAGTTGTATAATACTGTATTAGAAGGCATCTTCATATGGGCATCTGGAGCATAAAGGGAAAACTTATTTCACTTCTTCGATAATATGAACTAACCCCCTGCAGTTCCCAGCTAAGAACCAAACCAAGTTCATAATGCAAAGGTGTCGCAATTATTCCCAAAGCCAAATGCAGTTAGTTGTCTGTCATCTGAGGACTATAAAACTGAGCAAACTAACATCTGTTAGTGTTAGATATAAAAGGAATATATTTGTTCTTTAGAATTCATTTAATACAGAGAAGTGAAGTTAAATTCCAACCTGAGTGAAATGAATTGTAAATAATTTTGCTTAGAATAATTAAGAATGATAAGCCATGTTATAAGCCCCAAGTAGTAAAAACAATCTCAGAACTTTGGCATGAATTCTCTCTATAAGTATGCTTGCTTATCCTCAGGTAAATAATGTGTTTGACTTCTGTTAATCAATGGGGACTTAACCCTGGCTTGAGTTCTCAGTGATTTTTTTTTTAAGAGTTCACAGTGATTTTTAAGCTTCCTCTGATAGCAGAGAGAGAATGAGAATGGGAATGTTCTGATGTGTAGGGAAAACAGAGTTTAAGCTTGGGACCTGGATTCATGTTTGTTTACCAGTATGAAACACACTGTATCTATTTTGATTGATTTTTCTTATGGAAAGAAAAGTAGTTTTGCCTGAAATATTTTCCAAGGCTCTGCACTCACTTTTTCAGCAGAGGAAAAGAAAACTTCTTCTAGAATTGGCTTTTGCATTTCTATTGAACCATGCATGAATTTCATCAGAGAGAGTCAGAGACAGAGAACCCTTGAAAGCCACAGCACATTTGTTCTTTTCAGGGGCATGCTATTAGAATTGTCTCCCTACTCAATACAGGAAAGAAGACTTTCAGAATTAGATAAATTAGATAAATAGATAGATAAAATAGATAAATAGAATTAGATAAATAGATGGAAATGTTCTTGGGCCTTTGTTATGAATGTAATATTATAAGTACACAGGAAATTAAAAAATTAGAAAAATCAGAATGCTAAATGAATGGAAAAGAGTGAAGGCAAGATTCTTTTTATAGGAAATTCTTGCCAGTTATTTTGGAGGATATATTGGTGTTTGGAGTGAGATGACTCATTTTGTACTAAGATTTTGGGTAAAGCAGCTCTTTTCCTGGCCAACTCATATCTGACTCATTTACCACTAGTGAATAAGGGATAAAATGCTCCTGGCTAAGAACCATTGTAAGTATTTTTTGTTCATTTTTCTTGGATGGGGGGGGGGGGGCGCAAAAGGGAGATGACAACACATTGCAAACAGTTATTTCATTTTTTACAACTTATTGATGGACCATGAAGAATAAATTATTAGAAAAAGGCTGATATGTGGGGATTCATTTTAGAGATGATTAACTGAAATACAGTTTTCAAAACATAGTTTTCAGGTGGCAAAGGACTCGAGTGAGAAAGAAATCAATAGCAGACCAGGAAAAAAAAGACAAAAAAATGAAAGGGGCCCAGTTATATGTTCAAAGATTATTTAAATAGATAGACCTGGTCACTTAGAAGAGAGAACTATGATTTTAGGTTTCTTCTTATTTGCTAGACTTCACCTTTAAAAGATTATAGTTTGCATTGGTTGGATATCTGTTTCAAATGCTTCTACTTTGAAAAGATCAGTGCAGTATTCAGGTTTATTCTTGGATACCAGTTCAGGCTGTGCTGAAAATCAAGAAAAATCTCTCTCTGACAATCAAAACTTCAGGAAGATAAACTATTCAGTTATCAGGAACACATTTACAATCCAGAATTCCTGAGTGTCTCTTTCTCTTTTTTTAAACCAAAACAGAAACTGAAAGTTACATTTTCTTTTCTTTTTTTTTTTTTATGTTTATTTATTTTTTAGAGAGAGAGAGCATGTGAGCATGCGCAGAGGAGGGGAAGAGAGAGGGGGAGAGAGAATTGTAAGCAGGCCCATGCTATCTGCATAGAGCTGGGTGCAGGTCTTGATCTCACAGTTGTGAGATCAAGACTTGAGCCAAAATCAAGAGTCAGACACTTAACCGACTGAGCCACCCAGGTACCCTGAAAGTTATATTTTTCAAATGTCAGTTTGACCTGTTGATTATAGTGTGAACCATGTTAGATTTTCTTAATACATTCCAATCTGGTTGCTTATTTAATTATTTAGTCTTCTAATTTTAGCAACTTTTCTCATGAGATGGTTTCAAGTCATTATTTAATACAGAAGTATGAGAAAATATATGATTCTAAATGTAGCCATTTTGTTTTTTGAATAACTGTCTTACTCATGAGTATAAAAAATGTATAACGATAAATTGGAAAATCCCAAGTATCATCTCCCTATCACTGGTGATAGTGAATGGCCTATCACTAGTGCCAAGGACATTTTCAACCACATTTTTCTGTATCTGAATATTTATATAGAAATATAGACTACTATTAAAGACACATTCATGTCTAGTATTCCTAGAAACACAACTTTGTTTTCTGTTCTTTAGGATTATATCTCCAAGGCTTCTAAAGCTTCTGACTTTTTTTCTATGATGCCATTATTTTGAGTACTTGTTTATCTAACCAAGCAAACATTCCAATATAAACTTTATTCTGAATTTTCATCCAGTGTCAACAAAATCTTAGTTGAAAAATGGGCTAAGTGGGCTAACGATTTGGAAGCTCCTGGTAAAAGGAAGGATAATCTGTCCCTTCTTCTCTTCTTTTTCCTCTTCTTTCTGGGGACCATCTTTTTATCTCTGTTTTTTTTGGTGCCTATCATGTGGTCACGGGGTATGTTTAAAGTCTGACTTAGCATGTTAGGGTTCAACCCAGTGCCCACTTATATATTTTAGGGTTCCTTCTGAATTCTTAAAAGAAGTGTTTCCTAAGGAAAAAGAAGCACATTTGAATGGGACTATAAGTAAAATAAGATCACATGATAACTTCAGCTTCCTATCATTTCATCTTCATCTCTATTCCTTCACTCTTTTCTTCTTAACACTACAAAGGATGAATAGAGTCTGAATCAGCTTGCACAGATTCAAATCCTAGCACCAACTTAATAATTGTGTGGTCTCAGGCAAGTTACTTATCTCCCTGGGCATTGTTTTCCTTGTATTTAAAAATGAAGGGAAAATTTCATAGGGTTTTGAGGAGAAAATGAAACAGTACTTCTTAACACAATACCTAATACATAGTAAATACTCAGTAAAGATTGGTTTCATTATTTTTTCCATCATTTTTCTTCTTCCACAATTTATTTTTGCCTCCTTTAATACATAGTTCATCATCCAGTGATGTATATTAGAATATAGAGGCTGTACCTGGGCATCTATGGCTGACTGTTAACAGGTTAAATCAGTAGTACAGTCATTAAACACAAGGGATTGACAAATAATCTCTAAGCAATAAATTGGTTGAGTTCATTAATCTGTAATTAGCTGACTTAACTCAAGACTTTCACAATGCCTAATACATTGTAGGTAATAAATAAATACTTAATGAATGAATGAATCCAAAGAGAGAAGATGAAATACTGTGAAAATGGCAACATTTTGTAATGATACCTTAGCAATTCTTGTCTCTCTCGATTTACTATGTTTTGTGAGAAAATTAGTATTTTTATATTTTTATAAGTTTTCAAAATGTTTATTTTATATGTATTTTATATGTATTTATATGTATTTTTATATGTATTTTATATGTATATGTTTTATATGTATAGGACTAATTGACAATGTCAATTTTCAGATAACTAGAAACCATAGTACTCATATCATAAAGATGGATTGACTGAATAAATATAATAAAGGAGGGAGGAGGCAGCAAAGTATCTTTCTGAATGGAGAAAGGAATTGTCTTTAGGGAGGGAGACAAACATGGGAGTGATGCTGACAGATTACAGGATTATCCTCCAATCTGCGGAATGAGGAAAGAGAATATCCAGTCCATTCATTCTTTAAACACATCTGATTATTCTGTATGTGCTGGACAAAGTGTTGAGATTCAGGGTCACAGAGCTTCCTCACAGTCCCCAAAATGTTCATATACTTGCGGATTTTATTACTTTTCTATTGCTAGCTTTAAAAATTACTGTAAAATTAATCAGTGGCTTAAAATGACAGAAAGGTCAGAAGGCTGATAAGTCTCTAGGCTAAAATCAAGAGGTTAGCAGGGCTTGAGTCCTTTCCTGGAGGATCTAAGAGAGAATCTGCATCCTTGTCTTTTCCAGTTTCTAGAGGCTGCCTGTATTCCTTGGCTCATGACCCCCTTCTGTACCTACAAAACCAGCAGATATACATCCTGCTGACCTTTCTTCACTTATCACATCTCTATCTGACTGAAAGAAGAAAACTGGGAAAGCTGGCTTGTAAACTGGGAAAGATTCCCTGCTTTGGAAGACTCATGATTAGATTAGCTCCACTAGGATAATTAAGATAATTTCTTCATCTCAAGGTACTTAACTTTAATCACATCTTCAAAGTCAGTTTTGCCATGCAAAGTGACTATATTCACAGCTTCCCAGGATTAGAACATAGACACCATTAGAGGCTATTATTCTTCCTACCATAGGATTAGACATGAGCAACCAACTATAATAAGTGACAAGTAATTTGCTATATTGAGCTGTAGAAAAAAAAAGGAGAAGACCTAACACAGACCAAGAAATGGGAAACAAATCACAGAGCAGAACAACTGAGCCAGGGTAGGAAAATATATAGGATTTCACCTAGTAAATAAGAAGAAAGGTATCTTGAGATAGAGACAATAGCTTGAGCAAACCATCTACTTTTTTAAACGTCTACTGCCAACACTGAGTCCAAAGTACCTTCATCTCTTGTCCAAACTCTTATAGTAGTTTCCTTACTAGTTCCCATATCCATTTTTGCTTCCTTTCTAATCCAGTTTCTATGGAGCAATCAGGGAGCTCTTCAAAACAAAACAAAACAAAACAAAACAAAACAAAACAAAACAAAACAAAACAAAACAACTGGAGAGCAAATCCTGTCATGCCTCTGCTTAAAACCCTTCATTGCCTTTCCATTCCATTCCATTAGCATTATCATTCTTAACAGGACTCATAAGCCTCCATGATCAGTGAACTTATTTCATTTTTTTTCACTTGATTTTAGCCGAAAGGCCGAGAAGCGATATTTCATTTTTTTTTTCAAACTGGAACGTACCTTACATATACTAGTATGCACAGATTTTTTTTTTACCTATTCCATACTCAAATGAACATCACTCAGAACAAGATCAAGAACATTTTCCTCAGCCATCAAGTTGCCTTGTGCCTCTTAGTCAACGCCATTTCCTCCAGAGGTAATTCGGTTTTTTTTGGTTTTTTGTTTTTTGGTTTTTTAAAATAGTTTCAACACTGTAGATTAGTTCTGCCAAACATTAAGTTTCATTTAAAGGGAATCAGTAGGTCATACAGATTTTTGTCTGTCTTATTTTACTCCACTAAGCATAATGCTTTTGAGACCCATATAGTCAGTAGCTTGTTCATTTTTGTTACTCTGCAGTATCCTCCTGTATAAACACACCATAAGCTGTCTATCCTGTGGGTGGGTGTTTGGCTTGTTACCTACTTGGAGCTATTAATTTATTTTTCTGGGGGTTTTTATTGAGACATAATTGACATGTAGCATATTTTAGGTATAAAACATAATGATTTAATATATGTATATTTTGTGAAATAATCACCGCAATAACCCTAGTTAACATCCATTAGCACACATAGTTATAATTTTTTTCTTGTCATGAGAACTCTTAAAATGTATTCTCTTAACATTTTTCAAACAAAAAACCACAGTGATATTAATTATAGTCACTCTGAGGTACCTTACATCCCCAGGACTTATTTATTTTATAATTGGAAGTTTGTACCTTTAGACCACTTTTACCCATTTTACCTTCCTCTTACCCCTACCCTCATCTCTGGCAACTACCAGTCTGCTCTCTGTATGTGTAAGTTCAGAGGTTTTATAGATTCCACAGGTAAGTGAGATCATATAGTATTTGCTTTCTCTGTCTGATTTATTTCACTTAACATAATGTCCTCAAGGTCCATCCAAGTTGTCACAAATGCCAAGATTTTCTTCTTTTTTATGGCTGAATAATACTCCGTTGTGCCACATTTTCTTTATCCATTCATCCACTAATAAATACTTAGGTCGCTTTTATGTCTTGGCTATTTTAAATCATACCGCAGTGAGTATGGGGCTGAATATATCTTTTCAAGTTAGTTTCTCATTTCCTTTGATAAATACCCAGAAGTGGAATTGCTGGATCATAATATAGCAGTTCTATTTTTAATTTTTTGAGGAACTCCCATAAAATGTTTTCATAGTGGCTGCACCAATGTACAATCCCACCATCAGTGCATAAGGGTTCTCTTTTCCCCTCATCCTTGCCATCATTTGTTTTATGTTGTCTTTTTGATAATAGCCATTCTAACATGTATGAGATGGTATCTCATTGTGGTTTTGATTTGCATTTACCTGATGATTAGTGGGCGTTTAGCACCTTGTCATGTCCTGTCAACCATCTGTGTGTCTTCTTTAGAAAAATGTCTACTCAGGTCCTCTGCCATTTAGGGCTGTTATGAATAAAGCTATGAAAATTTATTATTGTGGTAAAAAGCATGTAACATAACATTTTCCTTCTGAGCCATTTTAAGTGTACAGTAGTGTTAACTGTATGCCCATTATTGTGCAACATATCTCTAGAATTTTTTCATCTTGCAGAACTAAAGGTCTATACCTATTAAACAGCAATTTCTCTTTTCCCTATTCTCCAGCTCCTGGCAACCACTATTTTACTTTCTGTTTCTAACAATTCAACTGCTTTTGATACCTCATATAAGTGGAATATGCAGTATTTGCCTTTTGTGACTGGCTTACCTCACTTAGCAAAATGTCCTCAAGGTTCATCCATATTGTAGTATATGATTAGGTTCTATCCTTTTTAGTGCTGAATAACATTCCATTGTAGGCATATGCCACATTGTCTTTATCATTCGTCTATTAATGGACATTTAGGTTGCCTCCACCTCTTGGACACTGCGAATAATGCTTCAATGAATATGGTATGCAATTATCTCTTCAAGATCCTGTTTTCAATTCTTTTGGATATATACCCAGAACTGGAATTGCTGGATCATATGGTAATTATATTTTTAATTTTTTGAGGAACCTAAGTCTCTATGAAATTTTTGTACAAGTTTTTATTTTGTGAACACAGCACTCAATTTTCTTTGATATATACCTAGGAATAGAATCGCCAAGGTGTAGGAAAGTCATGTGTTTGTAATACACTTCCAAACTGCTCTCCAAAATGGTTGTGCCATCTTTCATTCCCATCAGCAATGAATGACTACTCCAATTACTTCATATCCTCACCTTCACTTTGTAAAATCAGTCTATAATTTTAGCCTTTCTAGCGGATATGTAATGGTATCTTACTGTGGTTTTTATATTTTTTTCCAAAGACCTATATTCATGTTCACATCATGCCCCTTGGCACATATACTCCATACTGTTTGGAATACTTTTATTCCCTTTCTTCCCACTTGACCATGTACTGGCCTCCCCATTTTCTTCCACTTATCCAAAAAATTCAGATCAAATATCACTTCCTCTTCTTGGAGAATATTCACTGACCATCAATCCCCAAATTAGGTCAGGTACCCCTGTTCTATTTTCTGTCTCCTCAATACTTGTAGTACCTAGAACAGAGCCAGGGTGCATAATAGACATGCAGTAATTATAATTTGAATCAGTGAGAGATTCAGTAAACTGTGGAGTGCCAGAATTAGTAGACATGTGGAGCTTTGGGAGCTGTGGGAAGGTAAGTGTGGCAGCCATTCTGGAAAGCAGTTTAGTACTATTTACTATACACAAAGCATATTAACTAGTAATCCTGCTTCTGAAGATGGTCTTGTCTAAAGTCATTAAAGCATATATATAGTAGGAAGTTCACTACAGTTTTATTCATGGTGGGTAGACAGAGGGAGTCAAACCTGGGGTCCATTATTGGGAGAATGAAATAGTTAAAATGCGGCAGATATAGATAGATAGATAGATAGATAGATAGATAGATAGATCGATCGATCATGGAGATACCATGTAGTACTTGGCAGTGACAGACTAGATAAACATAACTACATGGATAGATCTAGTAAATGCAGAACTAAGTGAGAAAATTAAGCAACAGAAATTATATATATAATATACATATTATATATAATATATATAAATATGTTAGTTTATAAATAATATGTAAATATATAAATATATATTAATTACATAAAATAAAAATATATGCTCACAAAACAATAATATATAGCTCTGAAGAGTACCCTACAAACAAAATAATGTACATAACAGGCATTAGATTGTCTGCCTTGAAGGAGGAAGAAAAAAGTAAGATAATAATGGGATTCAAACAAGTCAATGAAACAAGAGAAAACACTTATTACTAAATGACATTATTCATATAAACAAAGAAATACTGTTTTAAAAATCATAGGAAATGAAATACATTTTGGGAAATGTACAAGAATGTAAGGCAAATACAAGAATTTAAATTTATGCTATGTATTTTCTCAAGTTAAATTGTTTACTTTCTGCTTTATATTTTTGTAAGTTATTTTAACCTGTGATTGCTGGACTGAACAGATCCTTCTCTTAAATATATGTAATCTTCACCCTTTATTGACAGAGAATCATCAGTGTTCACTGTTAAGTTGGCTTGCTAGAGTAGAAGTTTATGTCTTCCAATTAGCCAAACTATTGTACTAAAATTTATCTTTGGAGGTTTTATTTTATACGTATTGTTGACCTTACTGTGTCTGCATCTTACCTACTTACAAATGGAATTAAATTTAAAAATGTAAAGATTGCATCTCTTCCCTTTCCCTATCTCTTTCCACAACTGTATTTTTGCTAATCAAGGTAAGCTTGGTGTATATGTACATTGATTACGGAAGTGGGGAGCCCCCACATTTCCAGAGCATTGCTTCTCACTGTTTCACAAAAAAAAAAAAAAATACATTAATGGGGCGCCTGGGTGGCTCAGTCAGTTAAGTGTCCGACTTCGGCTCAGGTCATGATCTCGCAGTCTGTGAGTTCGAGCCCCGCGTCGGGCTCTGTGCTGACAGCTCAGAGCCTGGAGCCTGCTTCGGATTCTATGTTTTCCTCTCTCTCTGACCCTCCCCCGTTCATGCTGTGTCTCTCTCTGTCTCAAAAATAAATAAACGTTTAAAAAAAATTTGTTTAAAAATACGTTAAAAGGTCATTCCTCACCAAGTTCATTTTCTAAGTGTTTCACAAAGATGATTTCTTTTTAAAAAATCCTTTTAACGAAATATGTAGACTATAAAACAGATATCTAGGGGATAGGAATTAAATAAAGACAATACCACCTCCACTGAAAGCTATGTATGTGAAAAGGGAAATACTATAAATTATCAGAGTGGCAGATGTAAATAATACAGTTTTTCTGTAATTGTTCAACACTTTACAGTGTATAAAGCATGTTCTCTTAAATTACATCCCTGAGGGCAAGTCAAGGAATATTTCAGTTTTAAAGAGAAAATTGAGACTCCACAAATGTTGACTTGCTCAAAGTTAAATTTTAGAAAGTGGTAGAGCTGGGACTTAAGCACAGATCATTTGCCTTGAAATCCAGGAGATTCTACAACTTTCTATGCTACTAACACTATCTCTGTGCAGCAAGACACAGAGAGAATTGGTTAGTTATGTGGATGCATATTTGATTCAGTAGAAGGTGGGGATTAGTAAGTGGACTATTTTCAAAAAAGTGGTTAGTATGAAATAATTTTTTTTTTTTTTTACTTTAGAGAGAAAGTGCATGAGTCGAGGAGACAGAGAGAGGGAGAGAGAGAGGGAGAGAGAATCTTAAGCAGGACTCACACTTGGTGCAGAGCTAGACATGGGGCTTGATCCCACAACTCTGGGATCATGGACCTGAGCCGAAATCAAGAGTTGGACATTCAACTGACTGAGCCACCCAGGTGTCCCAAAGCATGAAATGATTTTGAAGGGAGGAAAGAGAAGCATCTGTTCATGTCCTCAGAGTTTAGGCTGGACATGTATGTATCTGAAGAATGCACAGATCATCCACAAAGAATAAATATGTGTTACTTACATCTGTGACCCATGGAATGTTTTCTCTCTATACTATTGTCTCTGAAATTCCAGCCATAATTGAGTCCTGGGTATGGGGGGAAAGATCATCTTATTGTAGATTTGGGTTAGAAATAGGAAAATTCAGGTTGGGGGAATGATGTCACTATTATGGGAGAGCAGAGACCTGAGCTTTTTTCCCCCAACAAAGATCAATAATTGGATACCCGTCCACGAACAAAAACAGCTCTGGGAGAGCTTAGCAGTCTACTCACAAACTTTAGCAGAACAGTGGAACAGAAAACCTGAGAATAACCACATAAAAAGGGAATGAAGAACAGCTTCATTTTGCCTGAGTCATCCATTCTCCAGACTGACACTACTCAGCACCAGGAGGGCCTCAGCTAGAAAGAGTTCCCCTTGCTGGGAAGAGGAGAGTGGGATGAGTGACCAGCATCCCCACCCTTTTGGGACACTGCAGAAAGGACCTACTTCAGTTTCACCCCACCCAGAGAACTGGCAAAGCTGAGACATATAGAGATGGCCTGGAACAAGGAAGAAGTGTGGGCACAACCAGTATCAGAAATGCAATGGGAGTGATCGTGGTTCCCAGTGACATGCTCTGCAGGGAACCCAGTAGCTTTTACTGCTGAAGAAACCAATGTCCAAAACAGCTCCTTCAGACCCCCTGGAGATTTTACACCAGGTTTTTACCTGAGAGGTTTTCATGTTCATGTTATCTAGTTTCCCAGGTCTCTCCTCATTTCTTCCCTCTGGCCCCCATGCCTCTGCAGCCTGGGATTTATACTGGCAGCCAGCCCCAGCTTCTGTGGCTGCACCAGTGCAAGACACCAACCTGGACCCCTGCCATTGATCCACCACCATGCACAGACTCAGGGATAGCCCCTCCAGCTGTGCACCAGCACGCTGCTGGCCTGACTGCCATCACCAGCCTCCACTGCCATTTGTGCACCCATAGCAAGACCCTGCAGCCATGGGAGTCCATTCTGACAGTCATGGCCCCCACAACTGGCAGAGAACAGGATTCAGCCCTATCTTCTGTCTCTGGCCTGAACTCTTGAGCCCAGGTGCAGCTAGGGCCTCCAACTCTGTACCTGCACACTCCTGGCCAACTCACTAGCTTCAACTGCCAGTTTATACCTATGGTGAGACCTTGCAGCCACAGGAGCATACTCCAAAAGTCAAGGCCCACAAAGTTTCATGTAGGCCCACATCTAAACCTGACTCAAACCCAGTGATTTGAACCACTGGGCTCAACTGCATCTAACCCCTTCAGCTGTGTACTTGCACCCCCCTAACCTGAATCCCAGCATTGGCCTCCACTGCTATGCCCCTGGGAAGGCCTTGTAATCACAGGAGTGATTATGAATTATTGGAATCTCAGTAGAAGAAGGTGACAGAAAGCTTTTTTAAAGTAATAATGGCTTAAGGTGCCTGGGTGGTTCATTCAGTTGAGAGTCCAAATCAGTTTCTGCTCAGGTCGTGATCTCGTGGTTTGTGGGATCAAACCCCACGTCAGGCTCTGCACTGACATTGTGGAGCCTACTTGGGATTATCTCTATCCCTCTCTCCTGCCCCTTCCACCCTCAAAATTAATAAACTTAAAAAATACAAAGTAGTAATGGCTGACCTTCCCAAACCTGAGGAAAGATTTAGATACCTGGGTTCATGAGACTAATAGGTCAGCTCAAAATTCCAATACAAAATTATATTCTTGGGGGTGCCTGAGTGGCTCAGTCAGTTAAGTGTCCAACTGATTTCAGCTCTGATCATGATCTCGTGGTAGTGAGATTCTCTTTCTCCATCTCTTTCTCCCCCTCTCCCCCACTCATGTGTGTGCGCTCTCTCTCTCTCTGTCTCTGTCTCTCTCTCGCCACAAAACAAAACAAAACCAAAAAAAAAAAAAAAGACCTTCTGTAAGACACATTATAATAAAACTCTAAATCAAAGACAAAGAGAAATTTAAAAGTATCAAGAAAAAAAAATTATACTAGGGAACTTCAGTAAAGATATCAGTGGTTTTCTCAGCAAAAACCTTGTAAGCCAGGAAAGAGTGGGGTAATATATTCAAATGCTGAAAATAAAAAACTGTCAACCAGGATAGTTTATTTAGCAGAGTGGTCCTTCAGAAATGAAGGTGAGATAAATTTTTTTCCAAACAAACAGAGGCTGAGTAAATTCATCACACAACACCTGCCTTAGAAGAAATGCTGAAAGTAGTTCTTATAAGCTGAAGAGAAAGAATGACACTGAATAACTTGAAAACATGAAAATATTCTGTATACTAGTAAAGGTAAGAATACAGTCAGAATCAGAATGTTCTAATACTGTAATATGATGTTGTATTAACCACTTAACTCTAGTGTAAGAGTTAAAGGGCCAAAGTATTAAAAATAGCTATAGGTACAATAATTTCTTAACAGATACATAGTATAAAAAGATGTAAAGTGTGACATAAAAAGCATAAAATGTAGGGAGGAGGAGTAAAAGGGTAGAATTTTGCATGTGAGCAAAGTTAAGTTGTTATCAGATTAAATAGACTGTAATATGTACAAGATGTTTCAAGTAGGCCTCAGACTAACCACAAAACAAAAAGCTATAGTAGGTACACATGAGATAAAGAGAATGGAATCAAAGTATACCACTAAGAAGAAATATCAATTCAAAGTGAAGACATCAAGAAAGGAAGAAAGGAACAAAGGGACTACAAAACAGCTAGAAAGCAATTAACAAAACGGTAAGTTCTTAGTTATCAACAATTATTTTAAATGTAAATGGATTAGATTCTTCAATCAAAAGGCGTAGCATGGCTAAGTGAATTTAAACAAACAAACAATTCCATCTACATACTGCCTATAAAAGACTACTTTAGCTTTAAGGACAAACATAGGCTCAGAGTCAAAGAATGGAAAAGACACTTCATGCAAATGGAAACACAGAATAGAGCAGGAGTAGCAATATGTATGTAACAAAAAATAAATTTTGAGTCTAAAACTGTAATAAGAGGCAAAGGTCATTATATGTTGATAAGTAGGTCAGCTTATCAAGAGGATACAATTATAAATATACATGCCACCAACATTGTAACACCTAAATAAATTGAGCAAATACTAATGGATCTGAAGGGAGTAATATACAACAATACAATAATAGTAGGTGACTTCAGTACTCCACTTTCTACAATGGTTACATCATTCAGAGAGAAAATCAGTAAGAAAATATTGGACTTGAGCTACACTTTACAGCAAATGGATCTAACAAACATAAACAGAACATTTCATCCAACAGCAGGAAAATATACATTTTTGCTCAAGTGAACAAGGATCATTCTCCAGGACAAATCAAATGTTATGTCACAATACAAGTCTTAGCAAATTTCAAGACTGAAATTATACCAAGTATGTTTTCTGACCACAATGGTATGAAACTCCGAACCAATTGCAGGGGGAAAACTGGAAAATTCACAAATATATGGAAATTTTAACACACTCTTGAACTAATTGATCAAGTATGAAATCAAAAGAAAATCAAAAAATGTCTTGAAATAAATATCTTGAAGCAAACAAAAATGGAAACAGAATATACCAAAACTTATGGGATAAATGAAAAGCAGTGTTAAGAGGCAAATTTGCAACAGTAAATGCCTCAATAAATAAATAATCTCAAAACACCCAAGTTTACATCTTAAGGAACTTCTAGAAAAAAAACAAACTAAGCCCAAAGTTGCTAGAAGAAAGTACATAACAAAAATCACAGCAGAAATAAATGAAATAGAGAATAGAAAAACAATAGGAAAGATCAACAAACTTAAGAGTTGATTCTTTGAAAACTAAAAAGGTTGACAAACCTTTAGCTAGACTTACCAAGAAAGAAGACTCAAATAATAAAATTATTAATGAAAGGGGATACAACTAATACCATATAAATACAAGTGGCATAAGAAACTACTATGAACAGTTATATGCCAACAAATTGGATAACCTACAAGAAATTAATAAATTCCTAGCAATATACAATATACCAACACTGAATCATGAAGAAATAGAAAATCTGAACAGACCAATAATGAGTAAGGAGATTGGATCAGTAATCAAAAACCTCTCAAACAAAATTCCAGTCCCAGATGGTTTCACTGGTGAATTCTTCTAAACCTTTAAAGAAGAATTAACAGCAGTTCTCAAACTTGTCCAAAAAAATCGAAAAGAAGAGAATACTCTCAAACTTCTCTTAATATAGTCCATATTGCCTCAATATCACAGTCAGATACTACAAGGATTCTACAAAAAAGGAAAATTATAGGCCAACACCCCTGATGAACATTGATGTGAAAATCCTCAACAAAATACCAAGTAATTTCAACTACACATTTAAAAGATAATACAACATCATCAAGTGGAATTTATCCCTAGGATGGTTCAACAAATGCAAATCAATCACCATGATACACCACATTAATAGAATGGAGGGTAGAAATCATATGATTCTCTCAATAAGTGCAGGGAAAACAACTGACAACATTTAACATCCTTTCATAATGAAAACTCTCAACAAATTAGGTATAGAAGGAACATACCTCAACATAATAAAGGCCATATGACAGACCCACAGCTAACATCATACTCAACAGTAAAAGTTGAATACTGTCCCTCTAAGATCAGAAACTACATAAGGGTACCTATTCTCACCACTCCTATTCTACATTGTACTGGAAGTCCTACCAAGAGCAATTAGGGAAGAAAAAAATACAAAAGGCATCCAAACAAGAAAAGAAGAAGTAAAATTATCTCTGTTTGCTAGTTGCAGAATACAAAATAAGATCTATATACCAAAAAGAAGACTCTGATGAAAGAAACTGAAAATGACACAAAGAAGATTTAACTGTTTGGAAGTGTCCATACACCAAAGTCATCTATAGAGTCAATGAAATTCCTATCAGAATTCCAATGGCATTTTCCACAAAAATAGAAGAAAAAAAATCCTCAAATTCATATGGAATGACAAAAGACCCTGTATAGCCAAAACAATCTTGAGAAAGAACAAAGCTGGAAGCATCACATATCCTGAGTTAAAACTGTTCAAAGCTGTAGTAGTCAAAACAGTATGGCACTGTCATAAAAGCAAACATAAACCAATGAAACAGAACTGACAGCCCAGAAATAAACCCTCACATATACAGTCAACTAATATTACCAAGGGAGCCAAGAATATTCAAAGGGGAAGTAATCTCTTCAGTAAATGGTATTGAGAAAACTGGACATTCCCATGAAAAAGAATGAAATTGGACCCTATCGTACACCACTCACAAAAATTAACTTGAAGTGGATTAAAGACTTACATGAAGACCTGAAACTATAAACATAGTTATAGTTTAGAAAAAAAATAAGGAAAAAAGCTTCTTTGGTCTTTTGCAATGAATTTTTTGGATATGACAAAAAGAAGAAAAAGCAACAAAAGCAAAAATATAAACATGTGTAACTACATCAACCTAAAAGTTTTGCACAGCAAAAGAAACAATCAACAAAATGAAAAGGCAACCTATGATATAGAAAATATTTGCAAACACATGTATATATGTGATATATGGTATATTTGCAAATCATGATACATATATAAGGGGTTGATATTCAAAATATATATGGAACTCATACAATTCAATGGCAAAAAGTAATAATTTGATTAAAAAATGGACAAAGGACCAGAACAGATATTTTTCTAAAGAAAACATACAGATGGCCAGCAGGTATATGAAAAGATGTTCAACATCATTAATCATTAGGGAAATGCAAATCAAAACCACAATGAGATACCATTTTACATCAGTTAAAATGGCTAGCATGAGAAAGACAAGAGATAATAAATGTTAGTGATGGAGATTGCTCAATAAATTAAAAATAGAACTACCATGTGATGCAGCAACCTCACTACGGGGTATATAATCCAGAGGAAACAAAATCAGTATCCTGAAGAAATATCTGCACTCTCATGTTCATTGCAGCATTGCTCACTACAGCCAAGACAAGGAAACAACCTAACACCTGTCTCCATTGATGGATGAATGGATAAAGAAAATGTGGTATAAACTTCCAATGGAATATTATTCAGCCATAAAAGAGATTCAACATGAGTGAACCTGAGGGCATTAGGCTAAGTGACATAAGGCAGACAAAGATAAATACTCATTTGTATGATCTTACCTATATGTGAAATCTAAACCTATTGAACTCAGTATGTATATAAGATGATGGATTCTTTTTTTTTTTAATGTTTATTTTTGAGACAGAGAAAGAGCAAGAGTAGGGGAGAGACAGAAAGAGAGGGAGACACAGAATCCGAAGCAGGCTCCAGGCTCCGAGCTGTCAACACAGAGCCCGATGCGGGACTTGAACCCATGAACTGTGAGATCATGACCTGAGCTGAAGTCGGACACTCAACCAACTGAGCCACCCAGGCACCCCAGATGATGGATGTTAACTAAACCTATTATGATAATCATTTCACAATATATGTAAGCCAAACCATCATACTGTACACCTTAAACTTATTCAATTATATATATCAATTATTTCTCAGTAAAACTGGAAAAAGTCCACGTTGAACTGATAGAAACAGAGAATACATTGTTAGTTACCAGGGGCTGGGAGTTGGGGGAAATGGGACAATGTTGGTCAAAGGGTACACACTTTCATTTATAAGATGAATCAATTCCAAGGATGTAATGTAAGGCAAGGTGACTATAATTAACAGTAATGTATGCGTGAAAGTTGCTATGAGATTAAATCTTGAATGTTCTTACCATAACAACAACCAGATGGTACTTACATGAAGTGAAAGATGTGTGTTTGTGGTAAACATTTTGCAATATATTTGTGTATCGAGTCATCACATTCTACACCTTAAACTTATACAATGTTGTACGTCAGTTGGATCTCAATAAAGCTAAAAAAAAAAAAATAGGAAAACTCAGTTTCCATTAGAGTTTTCTTCTCAGCATACTGATAATTTTAGTTTGGAAAGATTTTGATAGAGTATGACTCATTTAAACAGTTTTTTTTGATCTTATATAACAATGCTAAATGCTTTCTCACAACCTCCTTATCCAGTATAATCTTGGACAGGCTATAACTTCCTAAGAAATGATTTTTTTTTTTTTAGTACTCACGTGGACTGATTTGGCACCCCTTTAGGAAATGTCAAATAATGAATATCGTATATTTCTCATGCTTTAGAGGATGCATTAAAATCCTTTTTATTACCATCTCATTGATATTATAAAAACACTAAGTTAAAATGGCAACTACTTGGGGCACCTGGGTGGCTCAGTCGGTTAAGTGTCCGACTTTAGCTCAGGTCACGATCTCTCGGTTCATGAACTGGAGCCCCGTGCCGGGCTCTGTGTTGACAGCGGAGCCTGGAGTCTGCTTCAATTCTATGTCTCCCTCTCTCTGCCCCTCTCCTGCTCGCACTCTGTCTCTCTCTCTCTCTCTCTCTCTCTCTCTCTCTCTCTCTGTCTCTCAAAAATAAACGCTAAAAAAAAATTTTAATGGCAACTACTTTATTTATAGATGCATAGAAATCTTGATTTATTTTCCTTATAAATGTATAAAACAACATGGCTAAATAGTTCATTTGTCTTCAGGAGCAGCTTTGTTTTAAACATAGCATTTTTTTTTTCCATTATGAAAGTAACTCATAGAATCATGGCAAGTATAAACTATATGAAAAAAATGAAAACCACCTATTACTGCACCATCCAAAGAGAACCATCATCCAAATATTATTTCCATAGTTTCCTGTGGTAGCATAGGCATAACTCTGTATCTCTGAGCCATTCACACAATTGTATGCATATGTTAGATGACAAAGGGACAGATCCAAAGTATTAAATAACTAATGTCTCATAGTGTTTATTGTTTACAAGTCAAATTTGTATCTTTTTTTAACCTTACCTAATTCTGTAAGGAGCATTTTTTCCCTCTGGTTTTGAACCTGAAGCCACTGCTTCATGGAAGTGCAACATTAGCAGTTACAACATTAGCAAATCGCAGAGCTCAGACTCAAACTCACTTCTCTCGGCATCTCAAATCCCAGTAGTCTTCCTCAACCATCCAACTACCTCATGTATTTGGATTTCTCCTACAATCTGTCCTTTTGACTAAATTAAAAATCATTCTAAAAGTTTGCCTTAAAACACCCTCAGAGTGTTACTAAATTAAGTTTAAATATCAAGTATAAATTTCCAAGCAATTAGTTTTGGTTTTGCCTGAGCAGAACACCCCACAGATGATGCCGAATAAAAACTATTTACACACTTCCATAGAGCATTTCTTGTAAAAATGTTGGGTCTGTAGCAGCAATTTACTAATCAAATTCAGAATTTGATTTGAAATTCCTCCGGCAGGCAGCCAATCCAGTTATGAAAGAACAGAAGCAAAAACTAGAGCCCTGGTGAGTCTCCTCCAGAAGCTAGATGGGTCCTTTGCTCTCGTTAGCAAACTGGTTCCATAGGAAATCATTGTGATTGCTCCTAAAATAAAATATTGTAGTTAATTTTTTCAATAAATTATTGGACTGTACTAGACACAAAACATGTACATTTCAGAATCTAGACTTATAAAATATTTTGACATGTTTTAATATAAACAGGAACATTTCCAATGATTGCTTGGATCTAAAATGTTTTTCCACTTGACATTTGTTTATACTTCCTAGGAAAGAAACTCTATTTATGGATAACTGAATAACACAAATAAACATTAGAGAGAGCTGAAAAATCAGCTTTGATTATGCATGAAAATCTACAATGTCATTGTGTACTCTTATGCCGTATTCTGATTGCCTGTTTATTTTTACAGAACTGCTGGTGAGCCTATGGAAGAGGAGCCAGCCTTGTGAAGTGCCAAGCACACCCTCCCCCACTATATTTCCTGTGTGTGACATCATTGTGTATCCCCCCACCCAGCACCCTCAGACATGTCTTGTCTGCTGCCTGGGTGGCACAGATTCGATGTAACATAAACACTGGGCACAAAATTCTGAACAGCAGCTTCACTTGTTCTTTGGATGGACTTGAAAGGGCATTAAAGATTCCTTAAACATAACCGTTGTGATTCTAAAGTTACAGTAAAACCATGATTGGAAGAAACTGCTTCCAGCATACTTTTAATATGCTGAGTGACCCACTCCCACGCCCAAAGTTTAAACTAGTAACATCCAGTACAGCATTAGATACTGTTAATTATGGATGCTACAACAGCTAGCAAAATTTTGGGCAAAACCTAAGAAATACTCATTCCTGACATTCTGATCAGTTTTTTTTTTATTGCATAATTTTTGTCAGTCTTAAATTGCTTACAGGATTTGCTTTTGGGTATGAACAGATAGCAGTTCTTGACCTATTGCGGGGGGGGGGGGGTTGTTTTGTTTTGTTTTGTTGTTTTTTTGGCTTTTAACACATGGTTCAACTCTTAACTCGTAAGAGAGTTCAAGATGGAGGAACTGGGGTGAGGCTTTGTTCAATGGAATAAACCATGCTGTCTCTCAAAGTCCAAATGCCAAAGGATCTTCACAAACTGTATGTAATGGTGCAATGTTTTATGTCACATTTCTTGAGAAAAATAACCCTATTTCCCTAACCTCCCTCTGTGTGTTCTCACACATGGGAGATTTGCAACTGTATTTGAGGATGAGGTCTTCCATCTGCCTCCTACATCCCTTGCTCTAATGATAGTCACTTCAAGCATATGCTCCATAGAGGATGGTCTTACTTTGTTCCAAATCTATCAAGAACTTGGTTCTCTTTTTTTATTTCCTCCATCCCATCCATTCTTTTTACCTTTCATCCCTCCTTCCTATAGAAAAGCTAAAGATTACCCATAATTTTCCCAATTACTTAGGAGCTTTGAGTCTTTCTTTCTTTCTTTGATTCTTTCTTTCTTTCTTTCATTTATTTTTTTATTTTATTTTATTTTATTTTATTTTATTTTATTTTATTTTATTTTATTTTATTTATATTTTTCAGATTAACAGTTGTTTGGCCTGATGTGTTCTTTTAACTCTGACACCACTGAGGTGAAGGAATGCTACTGAATTTTCTAGATCTTTGACATGTGTTAATGAAGGCATTGCCTATTTGAAGTCACCTTGAATTGAGTTAACCATGAAGTTGTGCCTTCCTGTGGGGAGGGGGGGAACAAAAATACACTTAACCTTCATACATGTTACCTTAATGTCAAAGGCTAAAAATAAAGGACATTTATTTCTGAGAATAAAAGCAATTTACTAAATATAAGTAGGTTATACCCTACCTCCCAAAATTTAATTTCAACGTATAACTCAAACACCTAAAGATACTGATGTAGAATACCTCGCAGTATTTAATGTCTGACAATGCTTTTGAAAGAGTTGATGTTTCTTTTTATATATTTTCCTAAGTCAAAGGATATATTAAAGCCATAAGTGAAGATTGTCATGCTTTTATTCAGAAATCTGAAAGAAACCTTAATTAAAACAAGGTTTTAGGAAAGGCCATGATATGAAAGATATAAAACAATATGGTTTTAGTTAAAGAGGACTCTAACCTGTAAATCAAAGATGAAAGATCTCACTCAAGTAGAATTATATAACTCCCTTTTGTTATACAGTCAGACCATATTTTTCATGCATTTGGTTTTTTTAGGATTACCATTTTAATTTTAAAGACTTTTATTACATATACAAAAATGGCTCAATACTTGGTTTAACATCTTAGAAATTTGAGACACCCTTTGAAATAGGAAATCTGAAATGGAATGTAACTCAGTATTAGGTAAAAATTAGTTTTAGTGCATAAGGGTAAGGTCAATCTAGATTCACAATAATAATGAATTTTTGTTAAAAATCATATTTTCAGAGAAATTGATGCCAATCATATTTGCTAGCTATTGCAATTTTTCTGTAATTGCTTGAGGAGACTTACTTACAGAAAACCAAATAGTGGAGCCAAAGGCTTTAATAAAAAAAAAAAAAAAAGACACCTCTCCCCCTTAAAAAGAAAGTTATGTCATATTTTAATTGGAAACATAATTGTGACTTTCTAAACTCAGCTTCATAATTACAAATCTCAGTTATTACTTTCAGTCTTCCCAGATATTTTTTAGATGTTGAGTAAGAAAATGAAACAGTATAGTGCAAGCATACTAATTTACTAACATTTCCTATAATAATTTTGCCACATATTTAATATACACAGCCATCAGTCTGATAAAGCCAAATTACTAGGACACCTCCATGGTTATTTAGATTTACAACATGACACATTAATGAGTTAATCACACATTCTTCTGTGTGGTACCCAGTTGGTTGCAGTTAGGGTCTTTAGGATGCATGGAGAGGGAGATAAGGTAGGGAGAAGATTAATCACAGCTGAATGTAGTTGTAAGAAGAGACTGCAAGTGCTTTTTGATTATACCCTTACAAGCTCTAGTGTAGTCCTCAGGGACCGAATGGAGGCTTTTTGAGAACATCAACACTTCTTTTGAAATAGGCCAGCACTTTTTGAAAGGGTGGTTTCACTTGGTAATAGTTTTCTCCACTTATACATTTAATTTTATTGCTCATAATAGTAAGAGATTATTAGCACTACTCTCTCTCTTTGTGAAGTTTAAATACATAAGCTTTCTCACAATCTAATAGATCACATACATGATGAGTAAAAATGATGACTTTTGAGAAATCAATTAGCAAATAATTCTAGGACTTTAATAATATTTGATAATAAGTACAAAAGGAAAGTTAATTTTCTCAATTATATAGTACAACCCAGTGTCTGAAAAACAGACAATTTTATTAGGATAATAAGTAAAATGGACCTCAAATGGTAATAGAGGCTATTTAATTATTGCTTACTAAATGGGAAGAACATTTTGAGATGAAATATTTTGAAATATTTTTAAACATATTTACAACATCAATATTAGAGATAGAAATAAGCTTTTGAGAAAAACAGAGATACACAGGAAAAACTATTACAAATCACATTTCCATTACCAATCATAAGAACTGAAATCTTGCCTTCAGTTTTGACTATAACCCTTTGCAAAACTCTCATAAACCTCTCACTGAGGACATAGCAGAGGAACCTACCTGGCTGGCAACTCTTGATCTTGGGGTTTTAAGTTCAAGCCACATGTTGGGTATAGAGATTACTTAAAACCTTGAAAAAACAAACAAACATAGTGGATTTGAAAGCAGGACGTCTCCTCACACAATTTCAGAAACTATGGGGCTGGTCTCTCCTAACAATTTAGTACTCTTATATTTCCAAAGGTCATTCATAAAGCTTTGTGGATTTACTGGGTTTCTTTACAGACTCCATATGGAAGTAAAATAGAATGACCATGAAGACAGTCTCCTGGGAGAAAATTTCAGTCAGCACTTTCACACTTATTTTTTATGGCAGCATCTATGTTTAGGACAGTTTATTTAAATATTTCTTAGTATTTATCTTTTGAAAGTTTATACTCAGTTTGTCTCAGTGAAAGTATTAAATGTCTAATAGCCACAAAACAAACAAACCAAAGGTTTTTATCTTAAAAGCAATTCATTCTGAGCTTCAAATAACCACTCTGTCAGAGTTTGACATTGTCATTTCTAGTGGCATCTATCTTAACATTCTTTTCCTGCTTCAGGAATTAAATCACTAGACTAGCAGAGAAAATATGAAAAAAAAATAAGAAATAGGGAAAAACACCGATTCAACTCCATACCATAAAGAGGGCGTTTTCACCTCCAAAAGAAATGAAAACCAGATGATCTAAAACTAAGAAATGGGGGCATTTTATTGTTGTCTTCAGAACTGATCATCAGCATGGTCGTTATCTTCATCAAATATCTCTTGTGTTCCCAAAGGGCACAATTACATTTTGGTCTCCAACAGTATTTTATACTATTTACTGCCTTTTGAATGAAGTATTACGAGTATTATTACATCACCTAAATCAACACCGTCACTAAAATATGTGCCTATGCGTGACTTCTTTTCCCGGTCATATTTACATTGAAAATCATAGCCCTTGCATCTTAACACCTTGCTTTTCCTTCATCAAATGCTTTATGAAACAAAACATGCTTGTCATGTGGTCCAGAGTATAAATTGTGTAGATGAACATGGGATACAGGACTCTAGAACTTGATTTCTCCAAATCAGCGGCAGCCTTTTTTTTTTTTTTTTTTTATGATATACATGGCTAGTTTTATATAATGGTTTATGCAACAACTGAGTCAGTTAAAACATGCTTGAAATAGCTGGGTCAGACAGTTGAAACTTAGACTATTGGCCTGGAGTTTTTGGACTTGATCTTACTGATTGAGTAATGGAGTTGTAACAATTTCTCAAACCATCTTCTCTCTCTCTCTCTCTTTTTTTTCTAACCATCTTAATTCTCTAACTGGAATGTTTAGCAAATACATGGTGAATTCACCATACCGTGCCAGTCTTTCTAACCAATAATTTCCTTTTACCCTTCTCTCCTTCCATTATCCAACTGCCAATGCCAAATTGCCATATCTAAACTATCAGGGTAATTTCTTAAATTTCTGTGTTTAGTAAGTAGAAACAACGTTGGCAACTTATTTTCTGAGACACCACTAGGTATACTTTGATTCATGCCAATTTATACAAACACTTTACTAGATACTCTTTTACCTTCCTTTTTATCTCTTCCTTTTCAGGAACCACTTGACTTTTTTTCTACTCTTATTTTAAAAGGTAGATCCAGTTATTGTGTTTTGGCCTACAGTTTTGGACCTGGCACTTTGTTTTATTAATGCAGAATTTTTTCTTTTGTGTCAAATATAGTTTTCCACCATTATTGCTACTGCCTAATTGTGTCATGCTCATTATCACATAGAGAAGATTGTACATATACTTTTCTTGCCCTTTGGATGATGTCTTTATGATTCAAACTCATCGGCTTAAACTCTAACCTGCAGAAAAAATGGCTGAACAGTAATTTTAAATCAATATAATTTGGAAATAAGATATTATTTCCAGACTATTCAAAGAAAATTGGACTTCTTTTATTTTTCTGTTTGGGCCTTAGGCACATTAGAGGCAAATGTTGCAACATCAAATAAAATAAGGAGGATCAAATTTTTTGTGGGACAATGTAGTCATGTCCTTTAGGCTTCATTGTGGTGCCTTTCTTGGAGTTGGCATTTTATGACACTTGACAGAGATCTTGCAGCAATTTCAGGCTATTGCTTTTATTAACTTAAAATTGAGTAGGAATGAAGTAATAAACAACTTGGGAATTAAGAATTCTAAGATCTGAGGAGGAATCACACTTCCTTGGGTATGAAAAAATTGTTTTTAGGTAAAAGTCTCCATATGCTTTTTCTAAATTTTAAGTTTCTCAAACTTTTTCTAGATAAGCAATGTTAGTGTCTTATCTCCACAACAGCTGGGTTATATAAAATTGCCCTTTCAGTGGTTGCTAGGCATAAGAAGCATTCTGTTACAAGTGAATGACCATTTTGTGGATTATAGCCTCATCAGTTTTTTGTCATTTGAAAGCAAATATCCTGATATTTTTAAACAAAGTGGGCAGAGCAGGCAGGAAACCAATATTTATTACTCTCATGATTAAACACTTTAGACCAGGCTTGTTGATGTGTATGCCAATAATCTGGAGTTTCTGGCTTTGTGTAAAATTAAAATGTCTTTTCTATTGTGGTCTGATATCTGTTTCTGTAATAAGATCAGTTTGTTGTCCTCTGTGCACCAGTGGTTTTGCCCTTAATTTTTTTGGCTAGCGTTCACCAAAATCTGTCATCCAGAGCTGCTGAGAAAAATACATGTTGCCAAACTTCTTTTCTTAAAATTGTGCTGCCAGTGATATTTTCCCAGATGTGAAAAATAATTATCTAATAAAGGATTAATACCTTATAACAATACCATTGTTGAACATGCTCCTGGAATGTTTACCTTCTTTCTGATTCCTTTTTTTGTATTTGAAAATACTGAATGGGTAATTCAATGGTGTGTTCCAAATTGTCTATGTTGTTAATGTTGTGCTTCTCTTTCGAAGAGGATAAAAGATCCCCTTTTGTCTTGTGTTTTCTACTGAATTAGATTTCCTCTAGTCCTAGTGTGAATAAAAGCTATTTGAAATAAAACCGTTATTTGTCAAATATTTATTGAGTAAATAAAATATAGTTATAAATTACTGTGTTCCACTTTCAAAAAGTGAAAGGGTTCTTTGCAAATAAATTCCTTTATAATGTGAGAATTAACAAAAGAAGAAAAAGGTAGGTTAAAAGTAGTAGTGTTTGAATGGAATGTGCTGATTAGGATAAAAAATAACAGTAGCTAATACTGGTTATCCCAGACTTGTACCTGTTACTCTACTGAGCACTGTACCATAATTACAGTATTCTCACATGAACCCCTACATCATGTATAAGACTCCCATTCACAGATAAATCATGGAACATGAAAAGATTAACTCATTTACTTACCCATTGTTACAGATAGTAAGAGATAGGTTTAAATCCTTATCTACATCTGCGTCCAAATGGCATACATGATATGAAAAAAAGAGTAGACAAAAAGCATTTTTTAACTGTAAAACTATGACTAACATTCAGAATAGACTATATGCTCAGTCTTTGCTAACCTTATGATTTTATTAAATTATCATTTTAAATGGATTTGGTAATTGTGGGTAGGTTTGTACAGTAAGTACAAGTTACAAAACTTTTTTTTTCCTTATTTCAACATCTTTCTTTAATCTAGCCAATAACCCTAAAATGTCTTTGGAATACATATTTCAAAAACTCTTGAAATCTATTCCAAAACTAATACTTATTTTTGTATTTTATAAACCCCTGCAGTGTTTAACAGTCTAAAACATAACTGTTTCCAGTGGACAATGGCTTGGATTCCTTCTGGGAAAAGATAGTAGTATTTTGTCTAAAAGAAAGTAAACTTGAGATGGAATGAGTGGATAGAGTAGGTCTCAGTGGTAAACACCTTTGGTTTAATCAGATTTGTCAAATAGCAAATGTTACTTCATGGTCCTTTGTTTCCTTTAAGTTTGCACGGTGAAAAAAGAACAATTGAAAAAGGGGAGTACAGTTGAAAAACTAGAATGAATGTTGTATTTTTTTTAAGTTTATTTATTTATTTTTGAGAGAGAGTGCACACAAGCAAGGGTGGGACAGAGAGAAGGGGAGACACAGAATCCAAAATAGGCTCCAAGCTGCACAGCACAAAGGTATCAGCACAAAGCCTCACACGGGGCTCAAACTCACAAACCATGAGATCATGACCTGAGCCAAAGTCAGCCACTTAACTGACTGAGCTACCCAGGACCCCCAGAGTGTTGTATTATTTTTAAAAAGTTGTCTGCAGTTTGAGGCTCCTGGGTGGCTCAGTTGGTTAAGTGTCCGGCTTCTGCTCAGGTCATGATCTTGCGTTCTGTGAGTTAAAGCCCCGCGCCGGGCTCTGTGCTGACAGCTTGGAGCCTGGAGCCTGCTTCAGGGATTCTGTGCCTCCCTTTCTTTCTGCCTCTCCCCTGCTCAAGCTCTGTCTGTCTCTGTCTCTCAATAATAAATAAACGTTAAAAAATTTTAAAAAAAAGTCTGCAGTTAGAAATCTAAAGAACTTTTACTATTTACACTTTTGGAATTATTTAACTCAAAGTACTTCCAAATATTGCAATTCTCCTCAGCTCTGTAATATCAATATCAGTATCAATTCCCATGGTCCTCACAGTTGACCATAACTGGGTGATTACCCACATATCCTAATTAGTACTTTGGAAAAGACTGATACTTCTTTTAAATGTCATAAGAATAGGGGAATAAGATTCAGAGAAGTGAATGAATTCCTGTTTTCAGTATTTAAAAAGCTGGAGATATAATAAAGATTGCATTTACCTTATATTAAGTCACATTTTTTGAGTTCTTAGTATATTTTAAAAAGGCACTATTAACTTCCTACTGAAAGCTTATATAGGGCATGTGAAGTTTGATACAGTCTCACATATATTTTTTGCTTTTTCCCTAAAGATAATTATTGCAAAAGACTAATATTTAAAACCTTAAGATGTGATACAGTAAATCAATTTAATGATGCAATAAAAATTTTAATAAAGTATTTATGAAGATTTAATGAGATGTGAAGACTTTATATTCATGTTATAGATGAGATTTTTCCTTCAAGAATCCATATTTCTAGTATGCTATTTTTAAATTTTCTCCTTTGCTAAACATTTCTTTTACTTGTTTATTTTTTTAAATAAATATATTAATAGTTATTAAACACTTAACCTGGGCTCTCATTTAAGTCTTAAAACACTCCTGTGAGAGGAGTAACTTAATAGATGAGCAAACTGAGGCTTAATTACCAAACAAGAAAACCCATCTTCTTTACTGCTATCCAAATGATTTTATTCAATGTAATCAGCATTCACTGAATGCCTACAATATGCCACATGTATTCAGTACTGTTCTCATAATAGCATGGGGGATAGCGAGAAAATTGGCAATATGTCTACATAAAAGAAATGAAAATTTCATTAAAGCTGCCTCTTACATAGCAACAAAAGAAGTATTACCAGATAATACATGTGGGTTTAGAATTGTGTGATACTAAGGATTTTAAAAAATTGTGACCTGTCTTCTTTCTCCATAGAATTATAGAGGTAGACATAGAATACATACGAGAAATATTTGTTCTCTAAATTACATATAGTTATATTCACAGGAAGATTTGGGCAAAGATCTATCAAAAGCATTGATATGATTTAGGGTGTATGTTAATGCCATTTCATTTCTAATGTCTGCCTTCCCTAATGTCAACATTCAATTAAAAGAATATAATGCTGACAGGGGTGCCTGGGTGACTCAGTCCATTAAGCATCAGACTTCAGCTCAGGTCATGATCTCACAGGTTGTGAGTTCAAGCCCTGTCTCGGAGCCTGCAGCCTGCTTCGGATTCTGTGTCTCCCTCTCTCTCTGTCCCTCCCCTGCTCATGCTGTGTCTCTGTCTCTCTCTCTCAAAAATAAATAAACATTAAAATAAAATAAAATAAAATAAAATAAAATAAAATAAAATAAAATAAAGTAAAATAAAAGTATATAATGCTGAAAATTAGAGGAGATTAAATTCATAGAGATCCTAAAAATCCCCTTAGAAATTGCCTTCTAAATTGTAATCATTTGCATTTTAGTCACTATTTCTTTTGAAAAAATCAGTTAATTATAATTTCTGATGCATCAAGTCCCAGATAATCATGTTCTTCAATGACAATTTCTGCTTTATTTAATTTGCCCTTTAATGAAACAATTTCCAACCTCTTACTTTTTAAAGCAGTGATCTTGATAAATGGTCTTTTCAGTGCTTTCATCAGACCCCAAGACCTGATAGACTGTACCACTCTCATCAGACAGACTGTATTTATAGGGGGTCTCTGTGCCATTGAACTATACTGCCACCTTGAAGTTTTAATTTCCCCAGTTTAAATTAAAAAAAAATTTTAACGTTTATTTTTGAGACAGAGAGAGAGCATGAACAGGGGAGGGGCAGAGAGAAAGGGAAACACAGAATCTGAAACAGGCTCCAGGCTCTGAGCTGTCAGCACAGAGCCCGACACGGGGCTTGAACTCCCGGACCGTGAGATCATGACCTGAGCCAAAGTCGGACACTTAACCGACTGAGCCACCCAGGTGCCCCATAATTTCCCCAGTTTAAAATTTAGCCCATACTTAACTAAATACATTCTAACTTCTTTTCTTATGGTTAACATATATGTCTATACGTATACATATATACATACATATAGACATATATGTTTTTTGACACAGTCAAAAGCACTGCTTTGCAATTAGTGAATATTATAAAAGGATTGCTAGATACAATGAAATAGTGCCTTCTGGTCACTACTGCTTTTAGATCCATGGAAAATGAATGGAAAAGTGTTTGGAGCCCCATACTGTAATCTGTGTTACAAAATCACTGTCTTCTGTTGAGATCAAGCCAAGTCAGGTATATAGAACTTTCCAAAACAATTTTAAAAGCTTCCAAGTATATATAAATCTTTTTTACTCTAAGATTCAAGTTTGCTTGATGTATTCCCAAAGTATTCCCAGAGAAAAAAATGCAGAACTAGAAATCCAGACTTTTGGTTTCCAGACCCATTTCTACCATTATCTTCTCATGGTCTTAATTTATTTTTTTCCCTTTAATGCTTTGAAAGTTAAACCTTATACTTCTATTATTTTAGGAAAACTATACATTATATTTCCATTATTTTAGTGGTTACTCGTATTATTAAAATGCCCACTTGACTTAAAGTTGCTTAGTCTCAATCATACATCTCTACTTTCCCCTTACAGAATTCAAGAGCCTTAAATTACATTGATTCCTATCTACCCTATTTTATTTCATGTATTATTATTGGATAGGATTTATTTCTGCTGCTTTTAAACATTGATTTTATTTATAACAATTATTGCTTTAGATTATTAATATTTTCTGTTTCCAACAATTATAGTAAGCAGTAATATTTACTGAGATTTAATTATGTTTGCCAATTTTTTTGCTCAATAATTTTAAAGGTACTCCATTTCTCCTTTTAGGCTTGGAGTGGTTAATGTTCTACTCTCTCTGTCTGAACTGTATTTATTATTTTGGGGGGCCTCACTTGCAAATAATATGTTGGCTGAGTATTAAAATTTAGCTTGCAAATTAATTTTTGTCAGCACAATAACATCATTTTATCATAGTCTCACCTCTGCTTTAACTACCAAGATGTCTGTAATTGTCTACTGTTCTTTTGAAAGTAATCTCTTTTCTTCTCTTAAGATATATGAAGGTCATCTGCAAGAGTTGATCTTTGTGTTTATCCTGTAAGGGACTTAATGTATTTCACAAATCTGAAAATTAAACTCCTTCCTCTATTCTGAGTATTCCAAGTTATTTATGATTGATAATAGCCCCTCAATCTTCTATTTCCTTCTTCCCTAATTCTCATTGGATACAACTCTTATTAGACCCATACTGATAGGCCTCACTCTGTACTTTTTGACCATAAACTTTCCTTTTACCTTTTGCATCACATTGTCTTTTTATGCTGCCCTCTGCAAAATTTCCTCCAATCTTTCAGGTCTAATTTTATGCATTTCCATCCTATGAAGTTTAACATTCAAAGACCATATTATTAATTTTAAAAGATATGCTCACTTCTTTTTCGATATTACATTGTTCTTGTGTCTTACTTTCTTATTGCTCAGAGCTTCTTGTTTTACATTTTAATAATGTTCTACACATCTAGTTCATGGTGTCTAAGTTCTCTATGATCTCAAATACTCAAGCATTGCTTAAATTGGTTTATTTATTGTTTTGAAAGTGTTTTATTGTGAATTCATGTTCAGTGGGCTTTTACCTGTGTGAATTCCATGTCACTTGGATTGAGGACATATCCCTCTTGAGCAATTTCAAATTTTCTTCTGGGAAGGATCTCAGAGGTTTTATTATGTGGGACCATTTTGATGTTCCATCTGCTGCTTATAGGTTCTTTGACCTTATGACTAATATGAATTTAAATCTCAAGTCTATGTGCAAGCTAACAAATCATCAGGAGAAATGTTTTTGCCCACCCAGTGTCCACAAACACACTACAGCTTCCTTGTCATTCTGTTGTCAGTGAGCAAATACATATATTTTTTAGTCTACCCTACCATTTAGCAGGTCAGCCTTTCAAGGATCCTCCCTATTTGTGAGCATGTATGCGCAGGATGGGTTTTTCAGTTCCAGTCTCAAGAAGTCCCAAGTGTTCGTCTCCTGTCTCTGCATAGGTATTAAAACCTAAACCCTTGGGTTACTTACACTGGCCACTCCCTGTGATGCCATCCTAAACCCATGGCAACATCAGCTCTCCTACCTGCCCCTCTTATTTTCAATGCCTTCTTCCTTACTGATACTTGGAGGTTTTGCTGGCTTGGGTGAATTTATCTATACATTTGAAAGAAATTTTTATCTAGTTTTCTTGATCTTTATGGCAGAAGGGCTATCGTTTAGGGGCACCTGAGTGGCTCAGTCGGTTAAGCATCCAACTTCGGGTCAGGTCATGATCTCACAGTTTGTGGGTTCGAGCCCCACACCAGAGCTCAGAGCCTGGAGCCTGCTTCGGATTCTGTGTCTCCCTCTATTTCTGCCCCTCTCCTGCTCATGCTCTATATCTCTCTCAAAAAATAAATAAACATTTAATACAATTTTTTAAGAAAAGGAGTGCTACAGTTTAACTGGTCCTTCACACTGACAATAATGAAAGTGGTTTCAGGCTCTTTTTTATGAAATGAGAGCACTGGATATCTAATCTCTATGGTTTCATTTAGTTCTGATATTCCATGAATTCTTCATATGCATGAAATCAACACTTTAGTTTCTGAAACTGCTGGTCATTCCACTGCTTAAGAGAACTCCTCATTCCAGGTAATAAGAGTTACTGCCATAAGAGTTTTTCACAAACCTACAATGATAAGAGTTCGCAGACGGCTTTAGGAGAGAAAAGGAAATTACAAGTACTTATACTATCTGCAGAGATGTAACTACTCCTAATTATTTGGTGTTTCTTGTACCCCCTGAAAACGACCTCAGACAATGCAGTGCTGGTAGTCCTTCTTTGAGTCATATGTGCTTACTCTCACTGTTGGTAGCAAATATGAAGAGGAAAGAATAGCAGTGAGTTCCACTTGTCTGAACCTTAGAAATGAGGATATGGTTACATGGGCATCATTTTCATGTCTCTTAAAACATGACAGGGAAACAGATACTCATCACATGTCAGAGAGTGAAAGATTTGGGCTAATGCTTGGCAACAACATACATAGCTGAGGTTTCATTTCTTTGCTCTCTAGTACATACTGTGGCCGTGTTAAAGTTCAGGCTTCACATTCCTTTCTGGTGAAAAAGGGATTTAATGAATATGCTACATGTTCCTCTAGTTGCTAAATGACATGCATCTTTCTCTCATTTTGGCTACCCTGTTTTTTGAATACCTTGGATATATTGTGCATGGGTATCTTTCCAACTAAAAAGTACTTACTGAGAAGGAAGAGGAATCATTGCTGTGGGACAAAAACATTTTCCCTCAAAAAAGAATGTACAAGCACACAAAAAAGATGTGGGATTTTTATGAATCATATCCTGTAATTTTTCACTTTTTTCCAGCTACCTCCTTCTTAGAACAGAATCCAAGAAAACCAAAGAAAACTATTTGTGCTGTGAGCAAAAATTTTGCCAAATTGAATTACATAATTCATCTAGCAGATTTGATGAGTTCCTGGATGTAATTTGCAAATTTGCATTTTGGGCACAAGGAAATAATGCATTTGTTATATATGAAAAAACACAGTGCTTATTACAAAACCATATTTTGTAACTGCTCAGGAATGTCTCTGTATATATGTATAGTATATATACTTAGGCATGAAACTTGGCTATTTATCATGTGCACTTCAGGATATTTGACAGTGAACATAGTGAACCATGGAATCAAATTTATGAATAATTAGAAACAAAGTATTTTTATAAAATCATGATTAAAATATTAAATATATTAAGTATGAGTGATCAGCTTTCAAAACTTTCAAGTAAAGGAATATACTCACTTTGATGTATCATACTTGAATTCAGTGTGCATTATCCCTCATTTCTCAAAATTAACATTCTGAATCATGGGGAGGAGGGTTAGTGTTAGCAAGATATTGCCCTAGGAAGCTCCTGGGCCTCATTCTCTTACCGAATTATCAAATAAACATCCTCAGACTGACTAAAATAACTTTATAGGTACTCTGGAAAACAGCTAAAGATTACAGCAACCAAGCAAATGCCCAATCAAGGAAAAGCCACAGAATGGCAGTAAATTTCCTGGTGTTTTTATTCACCTTTGCCTCAGCCCCTTCACATCCTTGCACAATTCTCTGCACTAAGGTCAGGAGGAAGTGGCTTGTGTTAATCTGCTCAGACTGCTATAACAAAATATTATGGACTGGTGGTTTAAAAAACAGACTTTTATTTCCCACAATTCTGGAGACTCGAGATCAGGTCACCAGCATGGCTGGGTTTTGGTGAGGGCCTTCTTCCTCACTTGGTAGATGGCTGCCTTCTTACCGTATCCTCATATGGTGGATACAAAAGGCTCTGGTGTCTCTTCATTCTCTTATAAGAGCACCAATCCTATCATGAGTTCTTCACCTTCATGACCTATATAATCTAAACCTAGTACCTCCCAAAGGCCTCAACTCCTAATACCATTGCGTTGGGAGTTAGTGATTCAACCTATGAATTCAGGAGAGGGGAAAATTCAGTCTATAACAGGGCCAATTCCTAGTTCCCTCCCTCGGGCTAGAAAAAGCAGAGTGGAAATTATAAAGTTGTGGCAGTGTAAAAGGATTAAACTCCTCAATAGAAAAATATAGATTGGTGGAATGGGTTAAAAAAAAAAAAGATACATATATGAGCTGTCCATAAGAGACACATTTTATTTTATTAAAAATTTTTTTTCTAATGTCTCCAAAGGCAAGGGAAATAAAAGCAAAAATGAACTGTTAGGACCCCATCAAGATAAAAAGCTTCTGCACAGCAAAGGAAACAATCAACAAAACTAAAAGTCAACCAACGGAATGGGAGAAGATATTTGCAAATGACATATCAGATAAAGTATTAGTATCAAAGATCTATAAAAAATTTACCAAATTCAACACCCGTGAACAATAATAATAGTGAACTCAACAAATAATCCAGTGAAGAAATGGGCAGAATACATGAAGACAGTTTTCCAAAGAAGATATCCAGATGGCTAACAGACACATACAAAGATGCTCAACATCACTCATCATCAGGGAAATACAAATCAAAACCACATTGAGATACCACCTCATACTGGTCAGAGTGGCTAAAATGAACAACTCAGGAAACAACAGATGTTGGCAAGGATGTGGAGAAGGGGAACCCTCTTGCACTGTTGGTGGGAATGCAAACTGGTGCAGCCACTTTGGAAAACAGCAGAATTCTTTGAGGTTCCTCAAAGAATTAAAAATAGAACTACCCATGGGGCGCCTGGGTGGCGCAGTCGGTTAAGCGTCCGACTTCAGCCAGGTCACGATCTCGCGGTCCGTGAGTTCGAGCCCCGCGTCAGGCTCTGGGCTGATGGCTCAGAGCCTGGAGCCTGTTTCCGATTCTGTGTCTCCCTCTCTCTCTGTCCCTCCCCCGTTCATGCTCTGTCTCTCTCTGTCCCAAAAATAAATAAACGTTGGAAAAAAAAAAAAATAGAACTACCCTGCGACCCAGCAATAGCACTAATAAGAATTTATACAAAGGATAAGGATATAGAAGTGCTGATTCATAGGGACACACATACCCCAGTGTTTATAGCAGTGCTATCAACAATGGCCAAATTATGGAAAGAGCGCAAAGGTCCATCAACTGATGAATGGATACACACACACACACACACACACACACACACACACGCACGCACACACTGGAATACTACTTGGCAATGAAAAAGAATGAAATCTTGCCATTTGCAAAAACATGGATGGAACTGGAGGGTATTATGCTAAGTGAAATAAGCCAGTAAGAAAAAGATGGATAATCATATGTTTTCACTCACATGTGGAATTTGAGAAACATAACAGAATAACATAGAGGAAGGGAAGGAAAAATAAGTTACAAAGAGGGAGGCAAACCATACAGAGAACAAACTGAAGGTTGATGAGAGTGGGGGGGGCATTGAGGGGAAAATGGGAGATGGGTATTGAGGAGGGCACTTGTAGAGATGAGCACTGGGTGTTGAATGTAAGTAATGAATCATGGGAAACTACTCCTGAAGCCAAGACTACATTGTATACACTGTATGTTAACTAATGTGACAATAAATTCTTAAAATAAATAAATAAATAAATAAATAAATAAATAGTTCTAATTGAAGTATAATGGACACAAATAGTTACATTAGTTTCAGATGTGCAACAGAGTGATTTGACAAGTCTATATGTTATACTGTGCTCACCACAAGTGTAGCTACCATCTGTAACCAATAACACTATTATGATACACCTGACTAAATCCCCCATGCTGTACCTTTCATCTCCATGACTTATACATTCCATAAATGGAAGTTTTCATCTCCCACCCCCCTTCACCCATTTTGCCCATCCTCCCAACCCCTTCTCCTATTGCAGCCATCAGTTTGTCTCTGTATTTATGGGTGTGTTTCTGCTTTTTGTTTGTTTATTTTGATTGTTTTTTTAGATTCTACACATAAGTGAAATCATATGGTATTTGCCTTTCTGTGATTGCTTTCACATGGTGTAAAACCCTTTAGGTCCTTCCATGTTGTCACAAATGGCAAGATCCCATCCTTTTTATGACTGAGTAATAATATTCCATTATATATATCATATCTTTATTCATCTACCTATGGACATTTGGGTTGGTTTCATATCTTGGCTATTGTAAATAATGCTGCAATAAACATAAGGGTGAATATATCTTTTCAAATTAGTGTTTTTGTTTTTGTTTTTGTTTTTGTTTTGGGGGGGGCGGTGGTAAATACCCAGTAGTTGAATTAATGGGTCATATAGCATTTCCATTTTTTATTTTTTGAGGAACTTCCATACTGTTTTCCACCATGGCTGTACCAATTTGCATTCCCACCGATCATGCACAAGGGTTCCTTTTTCTCTATATCCTCACCAACACTTGTTATTTCTTGTTTTTTGATTCTAACCATTCTGACAGGTATAAGGTCGTATCTCATGTGTTTTGGTTTGCATTTCCCCACTGATTACTGGTGATGAGCATATTTTTCATAATGCTCATCACCAGTAATGTTGTCTGTTGGCCATCTCTCTATCTTTTTTGGAAAAATGTCTATCCAGCTCCTCTAACCATTTTTATTCCGATTATTTGAAGTTTTTGGCACTGAGTTGTATAGGTTTTTTTTTAAATATATTTTTGGATATTAACCCTTTATCTGATAGATCATTTTTGAATATCTTCTCCCATCCAATAGGTTGCCTTTTCATTTTGTTGAAGATTTCCTTATACAAAAGTCTTTTATTTTAGCATAGTGTAGTGTCTTTTTGCTTTTGTTCCTTTGACTGAAGAGACATATTTAGAAAAATGTTGCTAAGACCATTGTCAAAGAAATTACTACCTATGTTTTCCTCTAGTTTTATAGTTTCAAATCTCACATTTAGGTCTTTAATCCATTTCGAGTTTATTTTTGTATATAGTCTAAGAAAGTGGTCCAGTTTTATTATTTTGCATATAGCTGTACAGCACTATTTACTGAAAAGTCTACCTTTTCCTTATTATATACTCTTGCCTCCTTTGTCATAGATTAATCAAGCATATAAGCATGGGTTTATTTCTGGACTCTTGGTTCTGTTCCACTGACCAATCTATCTGGTTTTGTGTCAGTACCATACTGTTTTGATTACTACAGCTTTGTAGTATATATTGAAATCTGGGATTGTGATACCTTTCAAGGTTGCTTTGGCTATTCAGGGTCTTTTGTGGTTCGATACGAATTTTAGTATTATTTGTTATAGTTCTATGAAAAACACTGTCGATATTTTGGTAGGGATCATATTGAATCTGTAGATTGCTTTGGGTTGTATGGACATTTTATCAATATTAATTCTTCCAAACCATGAGCATGAAATATCTTTCCATTTGTTTGTGTTATCTTCAACTCAAGAGACACATTTGAGATCTAAGGACACACATAGGTTGAAAGTGAAAAGATAGGAAAAGATATCTCATGCACATAGCAACTGGGCAGAGATGACTATACTTTTATGAGCCAAAATAGATCCCAAGTCAAAAAGTATCACAAGTCAAATAACATTACATAATGATAAAATGGTCAATTCACCTGGAAGATATAAATTCTAGGTGAATTATAAATATATATGCATGAAATATCAGAGCACCCAAATATATAAAGCAAAGACAACATGAAAATATATGGGATGCAGTTAAAGCAGAGGCAAAGGGAGATTTATAACTTAAATAGTTACATTATAAAGGAATAAAGGTGTCAAATCAACAACCTTTATACCTTCAGGAATAAAAAGTAAAGGAAAGACTAATTAAATTCAAAACTTGCAGAAGGAAGGAAATAATAAAGATAAGAGTGGTGATAAGTAGAATAGAGAATAGGAAGACAGAGAAAATTAACATAACCAAGAATTGGTTTTTTGAAAAAATCAGCAAAATTGATAAACTTTTACATAGATTGACTAAGGAAAAAAGAGAGAAGACCCACAAAAACCTAAATCAGAAATAGAAGAGAGGATATTACTACCAATTTTATACAAGTAAAAAGGATTGTAACAGAGTATTGTGTACAATTGTACTCGAACAAATTGGATAACCCATATGTAATGGACAAGATTCTAGAAATACAATGTACCAAGACTGAATCATGAAGAAATAGAAAATCTGAATAGCCTAGAACTAATAAGGAGAGTTAATCAATAACCAAAACACTTCTAACAATAAGGTTTTCTACCCAAGAACAAATGGCTACAGTGATGAATTATACCTATCCTTCTCCATCTCTTCCCAAAAAATTAAGAGGAGGGAGGACTTTCTAACTCATTTTGTGAGGCCAGAATTATCCTGATATCAAAGCCAGACAAAGACACTAAAAGAAAACTAAAGGCAAATATTCCCTCTGAATAGTGATATAAAAATCTTCAACAAAATATTACCAAATAGAATTCAACATAACATTAAAAGGATCATGCATTGAGGCACCTGGGTGGCTCAGTTGGTTGAGCACCCGACTCTTGATCTCTGCCCAGGTCATGATCTTATAGTTCATGAGTTTAGCCCCTAATCAAGCTCTGCGCTGATGGCGTGGAGCCTGCTTGGAATTCTATCTCTTCTTTTCTCTCTGCCTCTCACCTGCTTGTGTGTACTTTCTTTATCTCAAAAAAATAAATAAACTTAAAAAAAAAAAAAAGGATTATGCATCATGACCAAGTGAGATCTATTCCTGGAATACAAGGATAGTTTAACGTACAAAAATCAATCAATGTAATATACCACATTAACAGAATGAAAAGAAAAGCCCACATGATCATCTCTATTAATATAGAAAAAACATTTTCATGTGTCTGTTTGCCATCTGGATGTCTTCTTTTTTTTTTTAATGTTTATATGTTTTTGAGAGAGAGAGACAGAGTGTGTATGCACAAGTGGGGGAGGGGCAGAGAGAGAGAGGGTGACACAGAATCAGAAGCAGACTCTAGGCTCTGAGCTGTCTGCACAGAGCCCAATGTGGGGTTTGAACTCATGAACCTCAAGATAATGCCCTGAGCTGAAGTTAGACACTTAACTGAATGAGCCACCCAGGTGCCCCATCTGGATGTCTTCTTTGGAGAAGTGTCTATTCATGTCTTTTGCCCATTTCTTCACTGGATTATTTGTTTTTTGGGTGTTGAGTTTGGTAAGTTCTTTACAGATTTGGGATACTAACCCTTTATCCAATATATCATTTGCAAGTATCTTCTCCCCTTCCATTAGTTGCCTTTAAGTTTGGTTGATTGTTTACTTTGTCTGGTTTTGGAATCAAGGTAATGCTGGCTTCATAGAATGAGTTTGGAAACTTTCCTTCCATTTCTATTTTCTGGAACAGTTTGAGAATAATAGGTATTAACTCTGCTTTAAATGTCTGGTAGAATTCCCCTGGGAAGCCATCTGGCCCAGGACTGTAATTTGTTGGAGGTTTTTGATAACCAATTCAATTTCTTTGCTGGTTATGGGTCTGTTCAAATTTTCTGTTTCTTCGTGTTTGAGTTTTGGTAGTGTGTGAGGGGTAGGAATTTGTCCATTTTTTCCAGATTGTCCAGTTTTTTGGCATATAATTTTTTATAGTATTCTTTTATAATTGTTTGTATTTCTGTGGTGCTGGTGGTGATCTCTCCCTTTTCATTCATGATTTTATCTAGTTGGGTCCTCTTTTCTTTTTGGTAAGTCTGGCTAGAGGGTTATCAATTTTGTTTATTCTTTCAAAAAACAGTTTGTCGTTTTATTGATCTATTCAACTGTATTTTTTTTATTCTATATTGTTTATTTCTGCTCTAATCTTTATTATTTTCCTTCTTCTACTAGCTTTTGGCTTTATTTGCTGCTCCTTTTCTAACTCTTTTAGGTGTAAGGTTAGGTTGTATATTTGGGACCCGTCTTGCTTTTTGAGATAAGCCTGAATTGCCATGTATTTTCTCTTAGGACTGCCTTTGCTGCATCCCAAAGGGTTTGGACTGTAATGTTTTCATTTTCTTTTGCTTCCATGTATTTTTCAATTTCTTCTTTAATTTCCTGGTTAACCCATTCTTTCTTTAGTAAGATGTTCTTTAACCTCCATGTATTTGGGGGCTTTCCAATTTTTTTCTTGCAGTTGATTTCAAGTTTCATAGCATTGTGATCTGAAAATATGCATGGTATGATCTCGATTTTTTGACCTGTTGAGGGTTGTTTTGTGAACCAGTATGTAATCCATTTTGGAGAATGTTCCATGTGCACTCGAGAAGAATGTGTATTCTGCTGGTTTAGGATGAAATGTTCTGAATATATTTATTAAGTCTAATGTGTCATCCTGAGCCATTGTTTCCTTATTGATTTTCTGCCTAGGTGATCTGTCCATTGTCGTAAGTGGAGTATTAAAGTTTCCTATGATTATGGTATTATTATCAATAAGTTTGCTTATGTTTGTAATTAATTGATTTCTATATTTCGGTGTTCTATGTTGGGGGCATAAATATTTATAATTGTTAGCTCTTCTTGGTGGATAGACCCCTTAATTATGATATAATGTCCTTCTTCATCTCTTGTTACAGTCTTTGTTTTAAAATCTAGTTTGTCTGATAGAAGCATGGCTACTCCAGCTTTCTTTTGATGTCTATTAGCATAATAGATTCTCCATCCCTTCACTTTCAATCTGCAGGTGTCCTCCAGTCTAAAGTGTCTCTTGTAGGTAGCATAAAGAGGGATCTTTTTCTTTTTTAAAAAATTCCATTCTGATACCTTATGTCTTTTGATTGGAACATTGAGTCCATTTACATTCATAGTGATTAAAGATATGAATTCAGTGCCACTGTGTTATCTGTAGATTTCATGTTTGTGATGATGTCTCTTGATCTTTGCAGTCTTTGCTGCTTTCCTCTCAGAGTCCCCCTTAGGATCTCTTGTAGGGCTGGTTTAGTGGTCATAATCCTTTAGTTTTTTGTTTGTTTGTTTGTTTTGGTTTGGTTTTGGTTTTGGTTTTGGTTTTGGTTTTGGTTTGGGAAAGTCTATCTCTCCTTCTATTCTGAATGACAGCCTTGCTGGATAAAGGATTCTTGGCTGCATTTTTTTTATTATTCAGCACATTAAATATTTCCTGCCACTCCCTTCTTACCTGCCAACTTTCAGGGGACAGGTCTGCTACTAACCTTATGTGTCTACCATTGTAGGTTAAGGACCATTTGTCCCTAGCTGCTTTCAGAGTTCTTTCTTTATCTTTCTATTGTGCCAGTTTCACATGATATGTCATGTTGTGGGCCTGTTTTTGTTGATTTTGAGGGGAGTTCTCTGTGCTTCTTGGACTTGGATGCCTGTTTCCTTCCCCAGATTAGGGAAGTTCTCAGCTATAATTTGTTCAAATAAACCTTTTGTCTCGCTCTTCTTCTGGAACTCCTAGGACATTGATATTGTTTTGTTTCATGGAATCACTTAGTTCTCTAGTTCTCCCCTCATGATCTTTCCCTCTTTTTTCAGCTTCATTATTTCCCATAGTTTTTTTTCTAATTTTATTTTTTATTTTTTAAAATTTATATCCAAATTAGTTAGCATATAGTGAAACAATGATTTCAGGAATAGATTCCTTAATGCCTCTTACCCATTTAGCCCATCTCCCCTCCCACAACCCATCCAGCAACCCTCTGTTTGTTCTCCATATTTATGAGTCTTTTCTGTTTTGTCTCTTTCCCTGTTTTTATATTATTTTTGTTTCCCTTACCTTATGTTCATCTGTTTTGTCTCTTAAAGTCCTCATATGAGTGAAGTCATATGATGTTTGCCTTTCTCTGACTGACTCATTTCACTTATAATAATACCCTCCAGTTCCATCCACGTAGTTGCAAATGGCAAGATTTCATTCTTTTTCATTGCCGAATAATACTCCATTGTGTATATATATATATATATATATATACCACATCTTCTTTATCCATTCATCCATCGATGGACATTTGGGTTCTTTCCATACTTTGGCTATTGTTGACAGTGCTGCTATAAACATGGGGGTGCGTGTGTTCCTTTGAAACAGCACACCTATATCCCATGGATAAATGCCTACTAGTGCAATTGCTGCACCATAGGGTAGTTCTATTTTTAGTTTTTTGAGAAACCTCCATACTGTTTTCCAGAGTGGCTGCACCAGCTTGCATTCCCACCAACAATGCAAAAGAGATCCTCTTTCTCTGAATCCTCGCCAACATCTGTCATTGCCTGAGTTGTTAATGGTAGCCATTCTGACAGGGGTGAGGTGGTATCTCCTTGTGGTTTTGATTTGTATTCCCTGATGATGAGTGATGTGGAGCCTTTTTTCATGTGTCGGTTGGCCATATGGATGTCTTCTTTGGAGAAGTGTCTATTCATGTCTTTTGCCCATTTTTTTCACTGGATTATTTGTTTTTTGGGTGTTGAGTTTGATAAGTTCATCATAGATTTTGGATACTAACCCTTTATCTGATACGTCATTTGCAAATATCTTCTCCCATTCTGTCTGTTGCCTTTTAGTTTTGCTGATTGTTTCATTCGCTGTGCAGAAGCTTTTTGATGAGGTCCCAGAGTTCCTTTTTGCTTTTGTTTCCCTTGCCTCCAGAGATGTGTTGAGTAAGAAGTTGCTATGGCCAAGATCAAAGAGGTTTTTACCTGCTTTCTCCTCAAGGATTTTGATGGCTTCCTATCTTACATTTAGGTCTTTCATCCATTTTGAGTTTATTTTTGTGTATGGTGTAAGAAAGTGGTCCAGGTTCATTCTTCTGCATGTCGCTGTCCAGTTTTCCCAGCATCACTTGCTGAAGAGACTGTCTTTATTCCATTGGATATTCTTTACTACTTTTTTCAAAGATTAGTTGGCCATAGGTTTGTGGGTCCATTTCCGGGTTCTCTATTCTGTTACACTGATGAGTGTCTGGTTTTGTGCCAGTACGATACTGTCCTGATGATTACAGCTTTGTAGTATAGCTTGAAGTCTGGGATTGTGATGCCTCCTGCTTTGGTTTTCTTTTTCAAGACTGCTTTGGCTATTTGGGGTCTTTTCTGGTTCCATACAAATTTTAGGATTATTTGTTCTAGCTCTGTGAATAATGCTGGTGTTACTTTGATAGGGATTGCATTGAATATGTAGATTACTTTGGGTAGTATCGACATTTTAACAATATTTGTTCTTGCTATCCAGGAGTATGGAATCCTTTTCCATTTTTTTGTGTCTTCTTCAATTTCTTTCTTAAGCTTTCTATGATTTTCAGTGTATAGATTTTTCAACTCTTTGACTAGATTTCTTCCTAGGTATTTTATGGTTTTTTATGCAACTGTAAATGGGATCGATTCCTTGATTTCTCTTTCTGTTGCTTCATTGTTGGTGTATAGGAATGCAACCGATTTCTGTGCATTGATTTTATATCCTGCGACTTTGCTGAATTCATGAATCAATTCTAGCAGTTTTTTGGTGGAATCTTTTGGGTTTTCCATATAGAGTATGATGTCATCTGCGACAAGTGAAAGTTTGACCTCCTCATGGCCAATTGGGATGCCTTTTATTTCTTTGTGTTGTCTGATTGCAGAGGCTAAGACTTCCAATACTACATTGAATAACAGTGGTGAGAGTGGACATCCCTGTCTTGTTCCTGACCTTAGGGGGAAAGCTCTCAGTTTTTCCCCATTGAGGATGATATTCGTGTTGGGTCATTCATACATGGCTTTTATCATCTCGAGGTATCCTCCTTCTGTCCCTACTTTCATGAGGGTTTTTATCAAGAAAGGATGCTGTATTTTGTGAAATGCTTTCTCTGCCTCTATTGAGAGGATCAATGGTTCTTGTGCTTTCTTTTATTGTTGTGATGAATCACGTTAATTGTTCTGCGGATATTGAACCAGCCCTGCATCCCAGGTATAAATCCTGCTTGGTCGTGGTGAATAATTTTTTTAATGTATTGTTGGATCTGGTTGGCTAATATCTTGTTGAGGATTTTTGCATCCATGTTCATCAGGGAAATTTGTCTGTAGTTCTCCTTTTTAGTGGGGTCTCTGTTTGCTTTTGGAATCAAGGTAATGCTGGCTTCATAGAAAGAGTTTGGAAGTTTTTCTTCCATTTCTATTTTTTGGAACAGTTTCAAGAGAATGGGTGTTAACTCTTGCTTAAATGTTTGGTAGAATTCCCCTGGAAAGCCATCTGGACCTGGACTCTGGTTTTTTGGCAGATTTTTGATTACTAATTTGATTTCCTTACTGGTTATGGGTCTGTTAAAATTTTCTATTTCTTCCTGTTTCAGTGTTGGTAGTATATATGTTTCTAGGAATTTGCCCATTTCTTACAGATTACCCATTTATTGGCATATAATTGCTCATAATATTCTCTTATTATTGTTTTTATTTCTGTTGTGTTGGTTGTGATCTCTCCTCTTTCATTCTTGATTTTATTTATTTGGGTCCTTTCCTTTTTCTTCTTGATCAAACTGGCTAGTGGTTTATCAATTTTGTTAATTCTTTCAAAGAACCAGCTTCTGGTTTCATTGATCTGTTCTACTGGTTTTTTTGGTTTCAATACATTAATTTCTGCTCTAATCTTTATTATTTCCTGTCTTCTGCTGGTTTTGGGTTTTATTTGTTGTTCTTTTTCCAGCTCCTTAAGGCATAAGGTTAGGTTGTGTATCTGAGATCTTTCTCCCTTCTTTAAGAAGTCCTGGATTGCTATATACTTTCCTCTTATGACTGCCTTTGCTGCATCCCAGAGGTTTTGGGTTGTGGTGTTATCATTTTCATTGACTTCCATATACTTGTTAATTTCCTCTTTAACTGCTTGGTTAGCCCATTCATTCTTTAGTAGGATGTTCTTCAGTCTCCAAGTATTTGTTACCTTTCCAAATTTTTTCTTGTGGTTGATTTCAAGTTTCATAGCATTTTGTTCTGAAAATATGCATGCTACGATCTCGATCTTTTTGTACTTACTTAGGGTTGATTTGTGTCCCAGTATATGGTCTATTCTGGAGAACGTTCCATGTGCACTGGATAAGAATGTATATTCTGCTGTTTTAGGATGAAATGTTCTGAATATATCTGTTAAGTCCATCTGGTCCATTGTGTCATTCAAAGCCATTGTCTCCTTGTCGATTTTTTGATTAGATGATCTGTCCATTGCTGTCAGTGTGGTGTTGAAGTCTCCTACTATTATGGTATTACTACCAATGAGTTTCTTTATGTTTGTGATTAATTGATTTATATATTTGGGTGTTTCCACATTTGGCACATAAATGTTTACAATTGTTAGGTCTTCTTGGTCTATAGACCCCTTGATTATGATATAATGCCCTTCTGCATCTCTAGATACAGTCCCTATTTTAAAGTCTAAATTGTCTGATACGCATATGGCTACTCTGGCTTTCTTTTGTTGACCATTAGCATGATAGATGGTTCTCCATCCCCTTATTTTCAATCTGAAGGTGCCTTTAGGTCTAAAGTGGGTCTCTTGTAAACAGCATATAGATGGATCTTGTTTTCTTATCCATTCTGTTGCTCTATGTCTTTTGATTGGAGCATTGAGTCCATTGATGTTTAGAGTGAATACTGAAAGATACGAATTGATTGCCATTATGATGCTTGTAGAGTTGGAGTTTCTGGTGGTGGTCTCTGATCCTTTCTAATCTTTTGTTGCTTTTGGTATTTATTTATTTATATATATTTTTTTCATCTTTTCTCCCCTCAGAAAGTCCCCCTTAAAATTTCTTGCAGGGCTGGTTTAGTGGTCACAAACTCCTTTAATTTTTGTTTGTCTGGGAAACTTTTTATCTCTCCTTCTATTTTGAATGATGGCCTTGCTGGATAAAGAATTCTTGGCTGTATATTTTTCTGATTCAGCACACTGAATATATCCCACCACTCTTTTCTGGCCTGCTAAATTTCTGTGGATAGGTCTTCTGCAAACCTGATCTGTCTTCCCTTGTATGTTAGGGACTTTTTTCCCCTTGCTGCTTTCATGATTCTCTCCTTGCCTGAGTATTTTGTGAATTTGAATATGATATGCCTTGTTGATTGTTGGTTTTTGTTGAATCTAATGGGGGTCCTCTGTGCTTCCTGGATTTTGATGTTTGTGTCTTTCCCCAGGTTAGGAAAGATTTCTGCTATGATTTGGTCACATAACCCTTTTGCCTCTGTTTCTCTCTCTTCCTCTTCTGGGACCCCTATGATTCTGATGTTGTTCCTTTTTAATGAGTCACTGATTTCTCTACTTCTTAAATCGTGCTCTTTTGCCTTAATCTCCCTCTTTTTTTCTGCTTCGTTATTCTGTATAAGTTTGCCCTCAATATTGCTGATTCTCTGTTCTGCCTCGTCTGTCCTTGCTGCCACTGCATCCATCCATGATTGCAGCTCAGTTATAGCATTTTTAATTTCATTCTGGCTATTTTTTACTTCTTTTATCTCTGCAGAAAGGGATTCTAATCTATTTTTGACTCCAGCTAGTATTCTTATTATCGTGATTCTAAATTCTGGTTCAGACATCTTGCTCATATCTGTGTTAGTTAAATCCCTGGCTCTCGTTTCATCGTGCTCTTTCTTTTGGGGTGAATTCCTTCGTTTTGTCATTTTGGAAGGAGAAAATGAATTAATGAGGTAGAAAAATTGAAATTAAAAAAATTAAAGTTTAAAAAATATTAAAATTAAAACTTAAAAACACCCACACACAAAAATTGAATACATGATGCTAGATCCTAGGTGTGTTTTGGTCTGGGTGTTGAAAGTGGTTTGACAGATTAGAGAAAAAAAAGGGAGTGAGGAGGAAAAAAGGGAAATCGTTTGAGAATTTGAAAAAATGAATACACTGAAGTGACTAAAATGAGATGATGGGGATAAAATAGAATTTGAAAAAATATACACAAAAGTAAAGAATATAGTAGGAAAAAATTAAAGAAAAATATTTTAATAAAAATTAAAAATAAATATGAATTTTTTCATTTTCTGTATTTGAGAAAAAAGAAATGAAAAAGAGAAAGAAGATAAAAAAAGAAAAAAGAAAAAGAAAAAAAAATCGTTTGAAAATTTGAAAAAGTGAACACACTGTAGTAGACTAAAATAAAATGATGGAAGTAAGATAGAATTTGAAAAATTTACATAAAAGCAAAAAATATAGTAATAAAATTTTTTAAAAATTTTAAAAAGGATTTGAAAATAAAAATGATTTTTTTCTCTTTCTGCATTCAAGAAAAAGAAAAGAAATGAAAAAGAGAAAAAAGAAAAAGAAAGAAAAAAGGAAATTGTTTATAAATTTGAAATGGTGAGTACACTGAAGTAGACTAAAATAAAATGATGGAAGTAAAGTTGAATTTGAAAAAAAATTACACAAAAGTAAAAAATATAGTAATAAAAACTAAAGAATTATTTTTAATAAAAATTAAAAATAAAAATGAATTTTTTCTCTTTCTGTATTCAAGGAAAAGAAAAGAATTGTAAAAGAGAAAAAGGGAAAAGAAAAAAAAAAGAAAAAAATTGAATAAATGAACCTGCTAACAGATTGAAGTAGGACTGAAATTGCTTCGTTTTCCTCTAGAAGTCAGTCTATGTAGCTCTTTATAGTCCATAAATTAAGCCGGTGGTGAGGCTTCTGTTCTTGAAGAGTGAAGTTGGCCCAGTTGGGTGGCGCTCAGTGTAACAGCTCCGCTCTCCACTAGGTGGCGCTACTAGCCTACTGGGGTGGATTGTTGTGGCACTCATAGGTGGATATGTGCATGCACGGGAGTGGTGAAAATGGCCACCCAGCTACCCAGCTACCCAGTCTGTTCTCCCGGATCAGCAATTGTGCACCCATCCTCTGTCACCAACTCTCGTCCACTCCCCACTTTTTCACTCTCTGTGATCAGGCCCCAGGCAGTACCTCTCTCCCAAGTTTTGTCTCAGATGTGGCTGTTTTACCCAGCCCCTTACGTCTGAAGGACTGTAGCTTTGACCCGTTCTGCCCCTCTGAGGGAGGGTCTCACCAAACAATGGCTGAATATCGGCTGCACCCAGGAACGCCCCCTGGATCCTGTTGTTGCTGGTGCTCTGGGACTGCGGCCAGGTGCCAGCCCACCCCAGAAAAAGTTCATGAGACAGTGTAGCAGCAGCGTTTCAGGGATTATGGAAGATCACAACACACATCTGGCACCAGGCTTCACCATTAATGACCTTGCCCCAGCACCAGTGAATGTGGCTGCCTTCTGGGGTCTGCTGGGACCAGGTGGCTTCAACAGTCTCTACCAAATGTCCTTCCAGCAGTGGAACCACTTTTCCCTGTGTGGCCCGAGAAGCTCTCAGACCCCACTCTCTTCCTGGAGATTCGCCCTTCCCACCAGAGCACCGCCAGGTATCAAGCTGTGGAGTTGCAGCCTTTGCGCTCCCCTTGTTTACAGTCTTAATGGAATTTAAACCCTTTCCTTTCTCCTTTCTTCTTTCTCCCTTTTTAGTTTAGTCCTTGCGGCTGTTTCCAATTTTCCACTTTCTCTCCAGCTGCTTTTGGGGAGGGGTGCTTTTCCTGTATTCTCCCCGCCTCCCCAATCTCCATCCTCTCTCTACCCACAAAAGTGGTTCCCTAATTTTTGCAGCTTCTCACTCCCCATGTTCAGCTCTCTGTGCTGCGTACCTGCTGAATTCTGTGGTTCAGGTTGTGCAGATTGTTATGTTAATCCTCCACTCAGTTTTCTAGGTGTGTAGGATGGTTTAGTGTTGGTCTGCCTGTATTTCATGGACGCAAGACACACAAAAAGCTTCCATGCTGTTCCGCCATCTTGGCTCCTATTATTTCCCATAGTTTTATCTTCTATTTCACCTATTCTCTCCTCTATTTCTTCCATCCTTGCTGTTATTGTATCTAGTTTATTTTGTATCTCAGTTGTAGCATTTTGTAATTCATTGTGACTAGTTCTTAGGTCTTTGATCTCTGCAGCAAGAGTTTCTCTGGTGTCTTCCATGTTTTTTTCAAGCCCAGCTATTAGTCTGATGACAATTATTCTAAATTTTTGTTTAGATATACTGTTCATAGCTGTTTTGAGTAATTCTCTGGCCTGAATTACTGTGATTCCTTCCTGAACTTTCTTTTGGGGAGAATTCCTCTGTTTTGTCATTTTGGCTAAGTTTCTATCTTTTGTGTGTTTTAAAAAGCTTGTTAGGGGTCCTGCACTGAGAGTACTACTATATTTAAAAAGGGTCATACTCTGTGCAGGGCCTGGCACTTCAGGAAGTCTTCTTGGTACATGATGCATGCACTCTGTTGTTGCATTTTATATCACCAAATTTTAAACCATTTTGCTTTGCCCCAGCATTTCTCTGGACCCAATTTCCACACTGGAGGCTATGGTAAGAATATGCTGGTCAAGTATGATAAACTCATATGTAAGACTCTGTGCAAAGTTATTTCTAAACTATGTCATCAGGGTTAATCAGTCTTCTGCCCCAAATTATCACCCTCCCAATAACACAGCAGACAATGTATTTAAAATAAGGGAAGTCTTTAACTTCATAAGAAAAAATACAAATACGCTTAAGGAAACTGTGCATTAAATTTAAACTCATCTACCCACAGTTGTAGTGTGTGCAAGCAGAATTTAGAAGGCAGAAATACCTATTAACACTTGAAACAAAACACCAGGAGAGCAGAAGACACTTTCAGCCTTCAGAAGAAGGCTGAAAGAGCCAAGAGCAAACCTGCTTTATAACATGACTGTAGAGAAATCTTAGAAAGGAAGAAATATTTATTACTCTTTGATATGACTAATAACCTTTCTTCTAGTAGAAAATGGAATCTCTTTTCTTCCTGTTCATCTGCACTGAATCAAGAATTTTTAGTAAAGAAAAAAACTCTTTACATTCATCTATTCACATGGCCAGGGCATGGGGGGGAGTGGAGAATCTATGATCTACTGAATGATTCCATTTAAAGCCAACCACACAAAAAGGAGTGGTCTTGATTTCCAAGGCTCTAAGAAGTTGTGAAGCCTGTGCAGATTAATGTATGATAGATATGACACCACTGCCTATTAGCTGGGGATTTCTCTACAAAGAGCTTCTGCCCTTGACAGTTGCCACAGTGGAGTTTTTCTGCCTTTGGAAGGAAGTACTGTCCGGAATGTTAATTCGATAACTATGATTGTTCTGAGCCGAATCATATTAAGAGGTAGTCTAACTAGACAGCTGCTTTGGAAGCCAGCTATAAAAGGTACTAAAATATTACTGGAAAAAAATAGTAATATGATGCCAGTTAATGCAGATTTCCACATGGGATTTCTTACATAACTGGCAAAAGGTCAATTGGCCCTGATTTCCCTGAAACAGATAGCACCCCAGAGTAGAAATAAAACACTCATTACCCTCACTAGCCTGTCTGTATTGAAAATTTTTGCCACAGATGCTTGTAGGTTATGTAGTGCCACTATAGGTCTTAATTCCCAGGACCAACAAAGCCAGAGTTTCCTGAAGTCAACAGCCTCAGGCCAGGTTACCAGGAACTGATGACTTATGTTTTCATTTGAACATGGAAACCATTTTGTTTGTCTCCAAAAAATATATTTACTTCAAAAAATCATTTTAAAAAAGAGGATAGAATATGCCTTAGCTGTGTAGAAGCTGGGGTAGGGCAGATGGTGGGAAAGAAAATTTGAACATTATCTCTATCTTTAGTGAGTATGAGTGACTGATGCTATATGATAATGAGTAATTGCAAACTTGTGAAATGAAAACAATCTCAAATATTCTCAAATTTGAAATGTCATTTTGTTTTGTAAGTAACATATTTCTGATTATGAAGATAAAATGTATTAATAGAAAATTGATTTACCTCAAACTCTACTTAAGAAATGTGTTTAAATTAAAATATTAAAGAGAAATGGTAAATTATGTAAATCAAATAAAATATTAAATCAGATAAAATCTTGAAATGGTTTAAATCAGTTTGAAATGACCCTCAATAATTAGTATAGGACACCCCAATGTTGGTCTAGTTATGGTTGTCATAAATGATGTTTAAACATCTTTATTAAATGCATATTAATTCAATAATAGTATTGGAAAGTAATTAGAATGTGAGTAGGAAACAGCTAAAAAATTCATTCTTCTTGAATAGACTTTACTATTTTGTTAGAGGTTTTGGAGGGGGAATACAACTTTTGACCACCAAGAGATTACTTACTCCTACTGCCATTTCAAAACTCAATGGTCTCGTAAGCATCCAGTACATAGATAATTGATGTTTAAGCTATGGTAAATCAATAAGAAGAAAGGAGAAGCAATTACATAAAATTTTACATAGGGAAGATAAGTAAAAATAAGCTACAGCTTATTATTAGGCCAATAGGAATTCAGCAAATTCAGTACTAACTAGGGATTTAAGTATTTCTTAACAGAGGATCATTCCCTGGGTTGGATGACAAGGGCAGAGAAATGATTTCTATAGGACCCTGTAAATGTCCTTGTGTTACCATAGACAAAAGAAACTGTGCTGCTATGGGAAGCCTTCTCCACCATGCTCTCATTAGACCTCCAGGTTTTCAGATCTATCAGTTGTTATCATAAAAGATAGACATTTGAGGCATTGGTTGTTAACACTGAAAGAAATTTGATGTTGCAGTACAAAGATGGAAAAAACAGGTGAGAAAGCATGATGGAGGACAGGCATGGCTGGCCAATGACTGGTTATTCAGGGTGCTCAAGCAATACCTGCTGGATATCAAAGGGTTTAGAAGACCAATTTTTGACTAGAGTAAGCTGAAATTGTTGGCACTCTTTACCACAAAAGGATGTGCAGAGTGTTGGCTTGGAGAGGCCAACTTGGAGGAAAGATGATGTCACAGAAAGGAAAGCAGTAATAACTTCTCTTCACATAATGAATGCTAGTAAAATTATACCAAAGAACTAGATTAGGAAATAAGAACCCTTATCCAGAATGATGGAGACAAGTTGAAAGATTTTCAACTGGGAGCATAGAAATTGTGTGAACACCTGGGAGAATAGGAAAGGAACATATTTTATACAAAGACGTGTATTTTGTCTAAGTAATGAGCATAAGGAAACCCTGTCATACTATTCCCACATGTATTTTCCCACATGTAATAATAAGATTTTTCAAGTTCTAGAGAAAATCCAAGCAAGCTGTCTTCCACTCTTTGGAATGTTCTGTAACTTCAAATGTTTTCATTTTTTAATTCCTTGGAAAATTTATATAAAGACTGTAACAGATTTTACATTTAGCATCAAAGAGAGAAAGCAATTGCTTAACAGTTTTCAGCACTAACTTTAGTTAATACATTTTAATAAATGACAAAATATAAAACTTACCCTCCACAAACTTTGCATAGTGTCTTATATATACATCTCCAATAAAGCTTGTTGGATGAGTGGTCCCTTGGTTGTCTTAGGTTCTCCTCTTAATGATCTTTTGGTGGTATTGAGTGAAATCCCTGTAGCAAGGCATATTTAGTTGGAAGGGTTATTATTACCATATTTTAAAAACTGGCTAAGAAAAACTGACAGAGCTATGGTCAATGCTTGTACCACCCCAATTAGTGAATTTGAATTACCGCAAGGTTCTCTGTGCTTCATATGTAGTTCCTTTTGCTCTTTGAAATTTTTCCTTTTTCTTTTTATGCTTTATCTGTGGTCATTTATGTGATTTGCTTTTATGATGGGTGAACAGTTCTAATTTCTACTATCCTAACTTAGAAATGAAGCTATCAGGTGACTTCTTTAATGGGCTGAGGTGGCGTCTGCTCTATGTTTAATATGTGACTGCCTTAAAAATGTCATTAAGGATGGACTATTTCTTTATAGACAGGAGCTCACAATTTGATTTATATGTATAAATTTATTTATTTATTGGTAGAATTTGGTTTTCATATTAAATTTTAAAATGCAGTTACATTCCATTTGCCTTAATAGATTATCCAAGAAAATTGCACTGTCCTCCAGTCTTTAAAACCTCATGGAGTATCCCTGATTCCTAATGAGGTCCCAATTTTGTTGAGAAGAACTGTTTATTTGATCTTGAGTTTTGTAATTACATGATAAGTGAGCAATAGGCTAATATCAAAAAACAAGTTCAGTTACTAATTTAAGTGAGGCCAGGATTTCTGAAATGGATATACTATGGCTTCTCCTCCCTCCTCCCATTTTATATACTACACAGTGAATGGTAAATTGAGGTCACTTTAGTCATTCAGTATGTTCTGAACTTAGAATACTAGTAACTGAGCAATCCTCACTGCTGCAAACATTTATTGGGCACTTAGAAAAAGACTCTGTGGAGTTTTTGCAATTAAAGATTTTATCCTTATAATCACACTATGGTATAGGTCCCCAAAATAAATGATAATATTCCTGTTTTACAAATGAGAGCATTAAGGTTTAGTTAATATGTCTCAAATAGCCCTATAGGTAATAAACATCAGAATCAAGAATCTAAGCCAAGGTCTTGAGTGTTATTCTTCATTTATACAATGGAACTGAGGCATACTTACAAATCAAGTTATTAATAAATCTGAATGTCATTTAGAACCGTTTATACCTAAAACTTAGGTAGCAAATGAAAGTAGAGGCCAAAGCATGTTCTCAGCCAACCACTGCTGTACTTTGTACTCTGGCTTTATGTGCTATTTGCTAATGCTAGTGATTTAATTTGATTAGGAATAAGGCAGAATTGTGGGTATGAAGGCCTCTGTCCATTGCCTATACAATATCTGATAACCTTTACCTACTGACAGAGAACAAGATTGTTCAGGTGATGCCTGTGGTACCTTGATCTCAGAGACTTTTAGCTCTTACCCCAAGCTAGGAAGCAAATCTCCTTTGGTCTAAACCATTGTAGTTGTCTGATTCTCCTTGGCCACTTATTGATCTGGAAGTAATCATGCAACGTACTTCTATCCAACAAAATATAAGAATAAGTCTGCTGGACTGAGCTTCTGGAAGGCCTTTTTCTTTCTCAATAAAAAGGAGCAGACATGGCTTGCATAGACCTCTGTCCCTCTTAGTTTCTTCTTGCCTGAAATGTGGACATAATGCTTGCTGGTGCATCCATCTTGTTGTGACCAAGAAATGACAAGCATGAGGATGAAAGCATGCTAAGCATAGTAATGCACAAAGGATGCAGAGAGAACCTGCATCCCCAACACTTGTTGTTGAACACCTGCGTTAACCTTGGACAGCCTACTACTGACTTTCATGTTTTGGAGGGGGAAAAAAATGTGTGTAAGCTTTTATGCTGTTGTAGGTAGATTTTAACTTATCTGTGGCAGAATATGTTGCTAATTTATAAAATGTCTCAAAACATGACCCATACAATAATAATTGGCAGATAATTTTGTTGGTGTACTTATCAAACTAAAAATCACAAGCCCTCAAACCTTTGCTGATCCGACCACTGGGTACCAGCAAGCTCCTTGTCATTCAGCTTGAGTCCTGAAGTAGACTCAGTGCCTTTGGATTCAGAGGAAAGAGGAGCCACAATAATGACTTGCAGCGACTCTGGGGTATTTGCTTAAGTCATGAAATATCATGGACTTAAGGCTAGCAGGTTGATTTAAGATTTTGTGATACACTTTAGAACAATAAATACCTATAATTTTGAAAAGTGTCCGTAGTAATGTTGGCAGAAATGACTGAGTCATCTGAAAAAGAACTTGGAATGGTGGAATTGTGGAAGCATGAGACTCATTGAACAAAGGTCCCCTTCTGGTTATAAATTGTTAATGTTAGACTTCTGAGAGAGTTCACAACTTTAGTATCTTCATCACAAAGCATTTTGAATCTTGTTTCTAATATACAATCTGATTTGCATGAATCCCTTCCCACTCCAGGCTTCGCTTTATTAATCTGTAATATTTCCCCACAGACACTGTAATAAGCCAAAGAAATAATGATTTGGGAGCTACTCTCTGCTTAAAAAAAAGAGAAAATGAAATAATTTTTGGGAAACATATTCAGGATTCTTGAAAGGCACTTTATGTATTTAATTGAATTTCAAAGTGCCTGGAAATAGGGGTAAGTTACTTTTATAGCCATTTGTCTTTTTAAAAGAGTTTCTTCCCATTTGGTTTGATATACTTTTGTGTAAAACTTCTAGTTTATATAAAGTATTATTTCCCCAAATAAAAATATGAAAATAATGCTTAATATTCCTAAAATATTGTTTGTTTTTCTGACCTTCGAGAAAAACACAAGCAAAGTACATGAATTGATCTGTTTATATTATCATTTGTAGCTAGAGAAATGTAGTTATTTAATTGGGTATAATTTAATGCTTTGGTATCCCAAATCACAATATGAAAATGACTTTAAACTATACCTTGGCTAGAGAGTATGTGAGAGACCAATAAGGGAACATTTAAAAGCACACTGCAAAGAAAAGTCACTTTCACTAGCATATAAGATATCTCAATGACATGGCATCTGATCAAGAAACAGTTGTATAAATACAGTATTTCTGAGGTGCTTCCTTTTTTATTTTTCCATCTCTTTAAATTTTCAAATATTCTTTGTCAGGCCAACATACTGGAGTCATTTGAAAGTTCAGTTACCCATTAGGAAGACCAAAAAGTCAGAAGTGTATTAAATCCTGTGTTAAGTGGAAATACCAAATTGAAAGTAGGTGCTTCACACAGTAAAACAATTAAACACGTAATTTCATAGAAAGGGTTTTCAAATACAGTGTGGGATTTTGGGATATGTATGTATATACACATACATTTTTCTTTCAGTTGCCCCTAAGTGACATTGTCTGCAGTTAACATGATACTTAGTCCAATCTTTGCTTATAGAAACCCCAGCAATGAAGCAATGGATTAAAAAAAAAATACAAATAAGGAATAATTTGCTGTATCTCAACTCTAATATTCTTTACAAATTTGGAAGGGTCAAAGCCAGGGCAGCTAACTGCTTTTAAGCAATTTGAAAAATCATTGCTCTCACTTTGCCATTTATTCAAGTTAAAGTTCTTGATGTAAAAACATTGAGAGCTACTTATAATTTTTACTTATGCCTGTCCCACAGTAACAGAAAGCACCTTTTCTTTTCTTTAATCCAGTCAACAAATATTTATTTACTTCCTAATATGTGTCAGATATTGTATTTTGGGCTATCAGTAAACTAATCAAGGATCCTTGCCCTAGTAAATCTTATAGCTTGCAGAGGTAGCTGACAAATAATAAAAGTAATAAATAAATAAATTAAACAGTAAGCTATTAGATGGCAGTGCTATGGAAAAAATAAAAAGTAGAGCAAGACAAGGAGAATCAGGAGTTAAGGAGGAAGAGTATGAAACTGCAGTTTTAAATAAGTTCATTAGGGTAGATTTTATTTCCATGGTAAAATACTACCCCTATGGTTAATTTCAAGCTACCAAAGATTTGAAAAATGGCTTGCAAAATTCCTAAATATTTAATAATTCGCTCTCATGAACTAGCAAAATGTTGGGAGAGAGGTCTGGGCTAGGAGTATACAATTTGGGGTCACCAAAATACGCGTTCTATTTAATGTCATACTTTTGGAGGAAAATGCCTATAGAGTAAGTATAGATGAGAACCAAGGACCTAATTGTGGTACATTTCAACTAGTTCTCTTAGTTTGGAAACAACAGAAGAAATTAAGAAAGGAAGTTTTTGAAAAGGAATAACAAAATGGACAAAAGTTAAGGGAGAGTAGTGTCATAATGAAGAAAGTATATCAAATATGATTCAGTATCTCTTCTATTTGAGGTACATTTTTTTTCAGAATGATTTTTTGCTCATCCTAAATATGTGGCATCTAGGATTTAAAATTATAGAATCACATTCTGATAAAATGATGGGTACTACACACCTACCATAACAATAAACAAAAAAAAAAATAGCATCTATTTTAGTTATTTTATTTAAATTATTCTTGTAATTTCAATTTGATTTGCATTAAGTTAAAAAAGGAATCTGAGATATTTTAGTTGGGATTCTACTATGAAATCAGAATTTTATTTTCAACTTTTAGATGTTTGGCGCATGTAAAATTGAATTAATCATAATCTTTAGTTTGTAACATACTCTTAGCACTGCATGGTCTGCTTTTATTTATATAGCTATTTATGTATTTGTATTTATCACCCATAAGCCCCTACCTAAAATCCAGCACCCAAAAATCAAGATCTTAAAAATTACCTAATTTAATGATATAGTTTGTCTACCATTTCATTTTTATGTTTTCTTCAATCCAAGGTAACCATCCTCCTGAAGCTTATGTTTATCATTCTTCCCATGCTTTACTCTTTTTTATAGATTTAGTGCATCCATAAATATCCCTTCACAGTATACTTCATTTTATTTTAGTCTTTTTTCAATTTGTGAAAAGCAGAGAATGTTTGCATTTTTGATACTTTTTCATATACTATTACATGGCTGAATTACATATTGTTTTATGTTTCAGTGTCATTCATCCATTATCAAATTGATGTACTCTATCATTATTTCCACATATTTGCTACTGTGAACAATAATGTTGTGAAAATTCTTACACATTTCTTCTATTGTATGTGTATCTGTTCCATCGTTGTTTTCCTAATCCTCACACAAATATCACATTATCTTAGTTATTATAGCTTTATAAAAATTTTCAATATCAAATTGTACTAGTTTGTCTTTCTTCAGCTGTATCTTAGCATTTCTTGGTCATTTTCTCTGTCATACAAATTTTAGTATCAACTTGTCAAGTTCTACAGAAAGTTTGTTGAAATTTTTGTTACAATTAAATTGAAACTATATCTTACTTGGGAATAAGAATTGGCTCATATACTTACGGAGACTGTCAAGTCCAAACTCTGCAGTTGATGTCCTAGTTCAAGTCTGAGTCTGAAAGGTGACAGAGTGCTGTAGGAACAGGAAAGTCATTATCTGTTTGATATTGGGCAGGAAGAGCTGATATTCCATGTGAAGAGTATCAGGCTGGAGAATTCTCTCCTTCTCGGGGAGGGTCAGCCTTTTGCTTTATTGAGGACTTCAACAGACTGAATGAGTCCCACTGACATTGTGAAGGGCAATCTGCTTTATTCGGTCTACTGACTAAGTGTTAATCTCATTCAGAAACACCCTCACAGAAACACCCAGAACACCGCTTGACCCAGTCAGGTTAACAGGTGAAGTTAACTATCACATTCATCTACTGAGATGATCATATAACCTTCTCTTGTCATGTGTTAATATGATGACTGGTAATTGATTTTCTAGTGATAAATCTTACTTCATGACTTTTTTTATATACATGAGGGAATTTTTTTGGCTCATATTCTATCAAGTTTTTATGTTTACCATTTTTTTTCCAAGAAAGAGAAAAGTAGATTTAAGTAGGAAAAAATCCATGGTAAATAGGAATTAAACTCACATTACATAGTTATATTTAACTGCAGAATATTTTTTTGCATTTATCTTTCTAAGAGAGATTTGCCTACAATTTTCCTTTCTTGTACCTTCATCTACACTTGGGAATATAATTATTTAAGCCACTTAAGATGGATAGGGGAGTGTTTTCTATTTCTCTCAACTCTGAAATAATTTATATAATATCAGCTTTTTTGTTTCTTCAGTGTCTTAAGAATGTGCATGTGCAAACCATCTGGACCTAATGTTTTCTATTTGGGAAAATTTTTAACTACTAACTCAGTTTATTTTAATGATTATCAAGACCATTCATATGTCATATATTTTAGCAGTTTAGTTAGTTACACCGTCTTAGGAATGTGTCATTGCTGCTGTTTTCACATTTAATGATACATTTCTTTATAATTTCCCCTTACTCTTTTTGTTTATGTCCTTCTTTATCATTTCTAATAATGTTCATCTATGTCTTGTCTTATTTTCTTATCAGACTCAATACAAGTTTGTCAATTTATATGTCTTTTCAGAGATTCAAACTTTATGTTTTTTTTATTTCTTTGAATCATAGTTATTTTCTATTTCTGTAAAGGTCAGATAGTAAATATTTTCAACTGTGTGGGCCATATGGTCTCTATAACAACTACTCAACCCTGACATTGTGGTATGAAAGCAACCATGTTCAATTCTAGATGAACTTGTGTGGCTATGTTCCAATAAAACTTTATTACAAAAACAGCCAACTGGCCCGCAGGCTACCGTTGCTTACTTCTGTTCTATTTCAGTAATTCTGCTCTTATTTATTTTAATTACTTATACTTTCTTTAGGAGTTTTCTGTGATTTCCCTGGGCTCTCTAACTGAATTTTTAATTCATTAATTTTTGGTTCTTTTGAGCCAACATTTTTTTTAATATATGAAATTTATTGTCAAATTGGTTTCCATACAACACCCAGTGCTCATCCCAAAAGATGCCCTCTTAAATGCCCATCACCTACCCTCCTCTCCCTCCCACCCCCATCAACCCTCAGTTTGTTCTCATTTTTTAATAGTCTCTTATGCTTTGGCTCTCTCCCACTCTAACCTCTTTTTTTTTTCCTTCCTCTCCCCCATGGGTTCCTGTTAAGTTTCTCAGGATCCACATAAGAGTGAACACATATGGTATCTGTCTTTCTCTGTATGGCTTATTTCACTTAGCATCACACTCTCCAGTTCCATCCACGTTGCTACAAAGGGCCATATTTCATTCTTTCTCATTGCCACGTAGTACTCCATTGTGTATATAAACCACAATCTCTTTATCCATTCATCAGTTGATGGACATTTAGGCTCTTTCCACAATTTGGCTATTGTTGAGAGTGCTGTTATAAACATTGGGGTACAAGTGCCCCTATGCATCAGTACTCCTGTATCCCTTGGGTAAATCCCTAGCAGTGCTAGTGCTGGGTCATAGGGTAGGTCTATTTTTAATTTTTTTGAGGAACCTCCACACTGTTTTCCAGAGTGGCTGCACCAGTTTGCATTCCCACCAACAGTGCAAGAGGGTTCCCGTTTCTCCACATCCTCGCCAGCATCTATAGTCTCCTGATTTGTTCATTTTGGCCACTCTGACTGGCATGAGGTGATATCTGAGTGTGGTTTTGATTTGTATTTCCCTGATGAGGAGCAATGTTGAGCATCTTTTCATGTGCCTTCTTTAGAGAAGTGTCTATTCATGATGTCTTCTTTAGAGAAGTGTCTATTCATGTTTTCTGCCCATTTCTTCACTGGATTATTTGTTTTTCAGGTGTGGAGTTTGATGAGCTCTTTATAGATTTTGGATACCAGCCCTTTGTCCGATATGTCATTTGGAAATATCTTTTCCCATTCCGTTGATTGCCTTTTAGTTTTGTTGATTGTTTCCTTTGCTGTACAGAAGCTTTTTATCTTCAAGAGGTCCCAATAGTTCATTTTTGCTTTTAATTCCCTTGCCTTTGGGGATGTGTCAAGTAAGAAATTGCTGTGGCTGAGGTCAGAGAGGTCTTTTCCTGCTTTCTCCTCTAGGGTTTTGATGGTTTCCTGTCTCACATTCAGGTCCTTTATCCATTTTGAGTTTATTTTTGTGAATGGTGTAAGAAAGTGGTCTAGTTTCATCCTTCTGCATGTTGCTGTCCAGTTCTCCCAGCACCATTTGTTAAAGAGACTGTCTTTTTTCCATTGGATGTTCTTTCCTGCTTTGTCAAAGATGAGTTGGCCATACTTCTGTGGGTCTAGTTCTGGGGTTTCTATTCTATTCCATTGGTCTATGTGTCTGTTTTTGGGCCAATACCATGCTGTCTTGATGATTACAGCTTCATAGTAGAGGCTAAAGTCTGGGATTGTGATGCCTCCTGCTTTGGTCTTCCTCTTCAAAATTACTTTGGCTATTCGGGGCCTTTTGTGGTTCCATATGAATTTTAGGATTGCTTGTTCTAGCTTCGAGAAGAATGCTGGTGCAATTTTGATTGGGACTGCATTGAATGTGTAGATAGCTTTGGGTAGTATTGACATTTTAACAATATTTATTCTTCCAACCCATGAGCAAGGAATGTTTTTCCATTTCTTTATACCTTCTTCAATTTCCTTCATAAGCTTTCTATAGTTTTCAGCATACAGATCTTGTACATCTTTGGTTAGATTTATTCCTAGGTATTTTATGCTTCTTGGTGCAATTGTGAATGGGATCAGTTTCTTTATTTGTCTTTCTGTTGCTTCATTGTTAGTGTATAAGAATGCAACTGATTTCTGCACATTGATTTTGTATCCTGCAACTTTGCTGAATTCATGTATCAGTTCTAGCAGACTTTTGGTGGAGTCTGTCGGGTTTTCCATGGATAATATCATGTCATCTGCAAAAAGTGAAAGCTTGACTTCATCTTTGCCAATTTTGATGCCTTTGATTTCCTTTTGTTGTCTGATTGCTGATGGTAGCACTTCCAACACTATGTTAAACAATAGTGGTGAGAGTGGACATCCCTGTCGTGTTCCTGATCTCAGGGAAAAAGCTCTCAGTTTTTCCCCATTGAGGATGATATTAGCTGTGGGCTTTTCATAAATGGCTTTTATGATCTTTAAGTATGTTCCTTCTATCCCGACTTTCTCGAGGGTTTTTATTAAGAAAGGATGCTGAATTTTGTCAAATGCTTTTTCTGCATCAATTGACAGGATCATATGGTTCTTATCTTTTCTTTCATTAATGTGATGTATCACGTTGATTGATTTGCGAATATTGAACCAGCCCTGCATCCCAGGAATGAATCCCACTTGATCTTGGTGAATAATTCTTTTTATATCCTGTTGAATTTGATTTGCTAGTATCTTATTGAGAATTTTTGCATCCATATTCATCAGGGATATTGGCCTGTAGTTCTTTTTTTTTTAACTTGGTCTGTCCGGTTTAGGAATCAAAGTAATACTGGCTTCATAGAATGAGTCTGGAAGTTTTCCTTCCCTTTCTATTTTTTGGAATATCTTGAGAAGGATAGGCATTATCTCTGCTTTAAATGTCTGGTAGAATTCCCCAGGGAAGCCATCTGGTCCTGGAGTCTTATTTGTTGGGAGATTTTTGATAACTGATTCAATTTCTTCACTGGTTATGGGTCTGTTCAAGCTTTCTGTTTCCTCCAGTTTGAGTTTTGGAAGTGTGTGGGTGTTTAGGAATTTGTCCATTTCTTCCAGGTTGTCCAGTTTGTTGGCATATAATTTTTCATAGTATTCCCTGATAATTGCTTGTATTTCTGAGGGATTGGTGTCATCATTCCATTTGTATTCATGATTTTATCTATTTGGGTCATCTCCCTTTTCTTTTTGAGAAGCCTGGCTAGAGGTTTATCAATTTTGTTTATTTTTTCAAAAAAACAACTCTTGGTTTCATTGATCTGTTGAGCCAACATTTTAAATAATATTTTGTTATTTCTAATAACAAATATAGTGCTCCACTAGAATTCCAGAAGTTCTGATACATAAAATTTATCCCTTAAAGTGCAGTTTAGTCCATCTCTTTAAAAAATGACTTAAGTAACTTTGTGGATAATTATTTTATAAGTGCCAATAGGCACATATCCTACTTAGTGCAGTTCAGAAAATAAGAGCACTAAAGAATTAAAAATGTCTAGCCTGAGAACACAGGATTTGCTACATGGTTCAAAGGGAAGAACGCTATCTTCAGGCAAAACAGTTCCTAAGAATTAAGGTAGACAGAAGCCATTAAACACGAAGCAAACAATCAAAGAAAAGTAGCAAAGAGAGATATGGAAACCCAGAAATGCAACACGTTTGTATTGCACTTCTTGCAGGTTAGATCCTCGGGAAGCAGAGGCTGAGATGTCATTTTAGGGGACTAATACCTTTGGAAGTGGGAGAGAGATGGCAAACAGGCCAGACGGGAAGTCAGACTGGGATATAGACTCTACAAAACCTCAGCCAACCCTACAAGGAGGTCTGAAATTATAATATTATATAAATTATAAAAGCCCTCCAGAATTATCCAGCATTGAGCTGAAATGGCCAACCTTTCATAGTCACACCTTGACAAGTTATTAGTTGTGGGCTGCCTCAGAAAAAGTGTGGCTATGACCCAGAGAGTCCTCTGTAGCTGAGGAAAACCCTGAAGCGGCTGACAGCTGGAGGCTGCCTACCGACAGACACAGTAATGCATCCTCCCACAAAATGAGGTGTGGGCAGCACCACAGGGCTCCAACAAGCTCCTGATACCAGGTTAGGCTCCATGGATGGTACCATTGCGCATGTTTTTAGAATGCCATTCTAAGAAGATGGGGACAAATGTTTTGGTTTAATTTTCACATCCCTGAGGCTTCCCATTAAGCTTCCACTAAAATACTTCAGGTTGATTGCCAAGATTCTGCCTGATCTAGAGATTGGAATTCCCAATTCCCCAGGATATTGGTCCTGCCTTATCAACAGAACAGTGTTATTCTTGATTTAGGGTCTCCGTATCAAATGTGCATATGTGTATATTCTGACAAAGAAACAAAATGCCAATAATCACTATCACCTAGGGAATCAGAAAAGATTAAAGTTGCCAAATGAAGAAACAAAGATTTTGTCATATTCCTTAACTCTGAAAAATGATATTTGCTTTTTTGAGAAAAGAAAATTATATAGAATATATGAAGATTTATTACAAGTACATTAAGGATGCATATAAATAAGGCCAATGAGTAAATTGAGTTCCTGAGAGGTAAATAGGAGAATAGTTAAAAATTCCATTGTCCCATGTAATGTGTGTACATTCCTTTTATTAATGTAAAACTTAATTTTATGAATTTATAATAAATAAATTACTATTTTTAAAAATTTTTTGTACTATTTTCTACTCTTGGCTGTTGTGCAAACATATTAAAGATGCAAATATCCTGTGATTTTTTAGAATATTTGTCAAGATTACATTATATTCTTGGGAAATGTTCTACCCTGTATCTTCTTTTGTGTGTGTGTTTGCACTGAAGGAACTAGGTTATTTCCAGGGAGGGGAGAAAGATCATCTTCTCAAGCCTTTCTCATCAATCTTTGTCTTGGAATTTTTTTTTCCTCTTAGCCAAAGAAATAGAAGGCTATACGTAGCATAGCTCAGGAGAAGCAAGACATGTTTGCCTTCAGTGGCTTCTTCCCAAACTATAAACAGCTTGAAGTAGTGTAAGTCGAGTGATATACCATCTCTTAGATGCATCCAAAACATTTAGCCTAGACATTGGTAATCTATAAATTTTGTACACCAGATTTCAGGTTTCTGACTTAAGAATCACCAGTATCTGCAGACGTTAGTGGAAGTAATAGGAATCAAGGAATATTTGATGCCTTCAATTTCATGGCCAGAAAATTTTTTCAGCTATCTTTATGTTTAATGCCACAGTGCCAAGTGCTTTGTACTATAAATAATGTGACTATTTGTGAACTCACTATTCTTCTGTGAGGTGTTCTTTCTCACTTCTAGAATTTATCACCTCAGAGTTTGCTTTTGCTCCATCTTGTCTAATTTTTTAAAATCACAAATTATTTTAGGAATTGTATCAAACCTGAACAAGAATAATATGGTGAATTATTGCAACAACTGCCAGATTTGGGCTCTTTCAAAGAGTATTGTTGATCTCCCTATGCATTATTTGGCCCCTAGTGTATACCATACTGTAACTCAGAATGTAGTTTCTTGATTGATTTGCAGCCAGACTGACAAAAACCACAGCAGTCATGGCCAATTTTCCCAGTTCCATTTTATGGAGTGTTAACTGAGAAGCATAATTTTGACCTTTTAATGATTGGGCCTTAGGTAGTTTTCCCAAACAGCCCCTATTCAAGGGAGAGGAAGTGATTCCTATTAACCTATAGGACACACTTAATTGGGAGGACTGTCTAATTGAGACATCTTCCAGATACTCCCATTTAAACATAATGATGTGTAATGGCAGTAACTGCCGCTTAATTGGGAGAGTAATTCTGATACATCAGAAAGCAACCAAAGCCATTGAAGGTTGTTGCTTTCCTATTAAAAAAGTAAATTTCTTATAGGTTCACAAATTGTTTTTTACCTTCCTAAACTCTCAATTCTTGGGATATTGGGGGCAATCCCTAGCATTTTAGCTCCATTGCTACCCTGAAATTCCAATTAATAAAAGCTGATCAATTTAATTAAGACAATTTTTACTTGGAATATTATCTTGAAAAATGTAAGGGAACAGAATGAATATTACCAAATGTCTATGCTGTTTCGGGGCTATATTATGTATTTAAACATATGATATTTCCTTTTATGTTCACAGCTATTATTACTCATAATTTAAAAATGGAGAACCTGAAGTTCAAAGAGGTTAAGTAACTTGCTTAAGATTACATAATAAAAGTCCAGGTGAATTGCAAGCCTTAATTTATTTGATTCTCCTTTGTAGCTATGGGTTCTTTGGGCTTTAACAAGAGTCAGTATGGTGTTAGCATTAATCCATGCTTTTTGAACACCCATGATGAATAAAGAGTAAAAACAAGTTTGGATAGTGTTTCTACAGTTTTTCACTTAATAGTACCAAATCTATTTGGCGATTCATTTATGTATGTAGAAACAGTTCACATTTTCCAACATTTAATTCAATTTATTAGGTGAAAGTGAAATTAGAAGAATATGACAATTAGGTTGAGAATCATACTACTGCCACCACTAAAAGTGTACTTTTAGGAAAGTTATAAGAGTGTCGGAAATATTACTTACCAAATATCTGAAGGCACAATCCTAACCTAGAATATAGTTTTATGTTTTTCTAAAGCCAGCAATCTTTCCCCCAGCCTAGCTTTCTGGACACAAGAAATGATACCCAAGTTGCATCTACAAATCTTCCACGCTAATTGAAGTCTTCATGTTGGCTTCCAGGGAAGGAACACACACACACACACACACACACACACACACACACACACACCACTCTTCACTCCAGTTATACCAAAGCAATAGCTTTTATTTAGACATTTGTGATTTGTCCTTCTACCAGAATTAAGTAAAAAGAGTGGAGGCAATCTTCCAAATTGGGCCTCCAAGTCTCTGTTAAGGGAAAAAAATGAGTTTGCCTGTCTGCATTGGTCAAATTCCCCTGTAAAGGGCTTAGTTCTCCATTTCACTTTACTTGCCTACAGATATCTAAAATAGAGCCAGTAACATTAATGCTCAGTATAATGTCTACAGCTTTTGAAACAAAGTCAATGAAGTTTTTTGAAACTCTTCTATAAATTTAAATTGAATAAATGACACAAATTGTCTCCAATTTTATATTTATCAATTATCTCAACTCATATGTAATGGACTACTTTAGTTTCTCATTATATCAGTGATTACTTCTTCTGACATTTTCTTTCTGATTAAAAAATATTAAATAAACCTCAAGATGTTGCTAAAGGATTTTGCTTGAGACTTTGTGAGATTTAAATAATAGGAAGCAAACTTTTCTGTAATGCTAAACATAAATAGTTATATCAGTGTCATGCTTGAGATTTATTTTATTTGTTTTTATAATGGAAAGCTTTTAATATAGTATCAATTATTATCACAATGATCTTAAATATCTTTATCCAAAATAAGAAAATATTCAAATAGAAGACACCAAAATTCCTAATTAGGTTTCTCTAGTTCATTCTTAGCTTTACTTTTTATTGAATATATTTTACATATAACATTCTGTAAATTTAAGGTATACGGCATGCTAATTTGATACTTATATATTTTAATATGATTGTTGTTGGAGTCATATTTAGCACCTCTATCATATTACATCATTATTCTCTCTTTTTAGTGATTGGAATAATTAAGTTTTAGTCTCTTAGCAAAATTTGAGGTATATTTAGACTTAACCAAACAAAGTTTCTTACGGGAAAAACATTTTTCTGAGCAATTTGACTCCTTTAAATAAATGTTGCCCAAAAGCAACTATGTGTGTGTGTGTATACATAATTACAATACTATGCAGTGTTTATTCAGAAGTATTTATTGAACATGTGTTCTATGTAGGATAATAAGTGTAAAAACAACCCCTCTTTCTTGCTGATGAGTCTATGGAGCAAGAGAAGAGATAGGAAAAGATAAGATGGGGTCATTTTTTTTTTTTACTTAAAAGAATAACTGCCAGACAAACTGGTCCTTTAGACATGAGTTGGAGTATTTTGCAAATACTTTCTCCAAAATTACCAAAATGAGCCTGTTGCTCCCAAACAACTGAAAATGTTTATTGCTAATGATAAAATTTAATCTGTCAGAAATGTTTTTGAATTTTGAAAAACTTATATTAAACACCCTAAGTTTGACAGCTTCCCAATACTTAAGACTTTTTGGGTGAGATTGGTGATATTAATGAATGCATGCTTTTGATATTGTATAATAAACTGTGTCAACATTCGGAAGTTCTGCATAACTTGGTTCACCAATATTTTTCAGATGATCAAAGCATAATGTTATAAAATCATACACTGGCAAAAGATCTATTCAAAGTACTAGACAGACTAATAAATTTTAACATAACATAAAGGGAAAAGTGCACTGATGTGATTTCAAATTCCACACTGAAACTAATCTTTTAGAAACTACAATTGTTGAGTTTTGGTATAGTATCAAAGAACAATGTTGGCAATCATCTAAAAAGGGTAGTAAAATACAGTTGACCCTCGAACTTGAACGTGGGTTTGAAAGGTGTGTATGCACTTATACATGGCTTTTTTTCAATAAATACATTACAGTACTTTAAATGTATTTTTTCTTACTCATAATTTTCTTAGTAACATTTTCTTTTATAATAACTTAATTTATTATAAGAATATAGTACATAATTCATATAATATTTCAAATGTGGGTTAATCAACTATTTATGTCATTAGCAAGGCTTCCTGTCATCATTAGGCTATTAGTAGTTAAGTTCTTGGGGAGTCCAAAGTTGTATGTGAGTTTTCAACTGTGTGGGAGTTGGTACCCTAAGCCCCACATTGTTCATTTTACTTCTTTGCACAACACATCTTTGTGACACCATATTTTTGCCATATATCCCCACTGAAAGAACGTATTGCAAAGGCCGAATGCAGAAACAAGCTCTAGCTGTCTTTTTTTCAAACCAGTCACTGATAGATTTGCAAAACTAACACCATGTCACTCTTTTCACTACATTTCTTAATCTTAGAAAATAAAGTTATTCTTTAGGAAAATATTTCTAAGTTTTCATTTCTAGAAAAGTAAATACATACAACCCAGATAAACAAAAGGCTTTGGGGATGCTCAATAATTTCTGGGTATGAAAGCTTCCTAAGAGTAAAGGGTTTGAGAACCTTGGTTCTTAAAAGAGACTCTGACTATATGAGAAACGGCATCGAGGGATTCTGATTAACCGCTTGGAAATTTAAAAAAGAAGAAAGGTTGGAAATCAGTGAGGAACATTCATGAAATAGTTGCCTTTTGAATTGTTAAGATTCTGTCATAGTTTTTTTCGCATTCCAGTGTTTCAGGGGACAGAGATGGCTGAGGATGAATCTGTTAGCTTTGTGTTGTTTCAGGGAGAGAAGCAAAGCAGTCATGCAATGACTTGCTGTGATAAAGTAGAGTAAGAGCAAGCACTAATAGTGGAGGCTAGAAGACAGGAGGGAGCCCTGAGAGAAAGGAAGCAAAAGGTCTTCTATTCCTCCAGGTGAAACCTCAATAAACATTGACAATAAAGCTGAAGCTAGGGGAGGAGTGAACTCAAAAAATGTTGAGGAGGAAATAGATTCCACTTGAAAGAATATAAAAGGTGAGTCTAGAATTTCTGGCTTAACATCTGAGTGTATTGTGCAAGAATTACAGATATCCCCCCAAAATCTTCTGAACTCTAGCTATCTGCCTTCATGTGATTCTCAAGATTTCTACCTATAAACCACAAGCCAGAAAGTTCTTGGTGTTCTGCAATTAAAACATAGGACAGCATAAGTATCAGAAAGCATCGGTTTGAATTAACTAATTTTACAGATGAAGAAACTAAAATCTTGAGTGGTGAGATGATTTGCCCATATCATGACAGAACTCACCCTAGAATCTGGGCTTTCTGACTCTTGAGTCGGCAGTTTTTAGCAACGTAAAGAAAAATGATACCTTAAAATTTCTCAGAAGGACCAAGACATTTATTTCATCATAAATCATCAAGATAGTTTTGACCAATGTAAATGTTCTGCAATCTAGATTTCAATTCACTGGGTATGTCAGAGCTAGATTAACCAGAACACACAGGCTTTTCCATCTGAGATGTCTTAAGGAGGAATGTCAAACATCATCTGCATGTGCAGCCTAAATCCTATCTCATTAATTCCATCTGCAGCCACTTTTGCTTTTTCCTATATTGTGAAAGTCACTTCCCCCTGCCTTAAATGTATTGAATACACCCTTTTTAATGATGTGGCAGTACTATCTCTCTCTAGTATTATTATGATAGTCCATTTCCATGCTCCAGTTAATAGGTCACAACAATGGTACAACATGCAATCCAGAAAAACACTTGATTCTCCACATTAAAAGAAAGGAAACAGGGTGTGGAAATTTCAAAATGGTGACTAATCCAAGAGACATTTAAATTTGTAATGTGTTTTGTGCTAACATAAAACATGGACATAATTATATTTTGAAAATTCTCCTCAAACGAATGAAGTCACTCTCTAAATATCTCCCTTTTCCTTGTTTTTGCTGTTTAATTATCCATACCCTATCTCATATCCTCCCTTTGATATGCTTCATAATAGTTATGTCTAAAATCTTCAAAAGAACACTTATTTTGAAAATATAAATAACCTTATATACTAAACAGTTGAGATACAGCAAATATTTACTTCAAAAGTAGCTATTTTCTATCCTTCACCCTTAGCAGACATCTCTTATTGATCATGACACTTTTGACTAACGGGCCTAAATTCCGCTTCAGAATCCTTCTCAACACAGCACTCCCAGACAGTTATTTTGGACTAACACAAGAATTAAAATCCATTTGACACTCCTGATGTAGTCAAAAACACTTTTCCCAATCATGCTCAATCCTTATTTGATAATACACAGTTGACTAGCTACACTGCTAAGTCTAGAACATGAAACTCCTCATTCCAAATCTGTAATGCCTTTTGTAGCATCTTTTAGTACCAAAAGTCCAACTTCTTTAGATTTAATATGAGTTAATTGAGTTAACTCATGTAACATGAGTTATATGAGTATATGTAATGTAACTGTTAGCTATTAAAATTACAATAAGATTTGATTCTAAAAGTTTACAGTGCAGGGGCACCTGGGTGGCTCAATCAGTTAAGCATCCAACTTTGTCTCAGGGTATGCATGATCTCGCAGTTTGTGAGTTTGAGCCCAGAACAAGCTCTGCACTGTGCAAAGCCTGGTTGGGATTCTCTCTCTCCCTTTCTCTCTGTCCCTCCCTCACTTGCATGCACTCTCTCTCTCTCTCAAAAGAAAAAAAAAATTTATTTTTTATTTAAAAAAAATTTTTAAATAAAAATTTACAGTGCAGACAATTACAGTGAATCTATATTATTTATCTTACATCATTCTTAATTTGGTCATGCTTTCACTTTTTTGAGCTAAGAAATGTGGCTGATATTTTTTCCAGTTTTATTGAGAAATAATTGACCTATATCACTGAATAAGTTTAAGGTTTACAGCATGATAGTTTAATCTACATATGTTGTGAAATGATTACCACAACCAGCTCACTAATATACATCTTTCCATATAGATACAATAAGAAGAAAAGAGAAAAAAGAAAAAAATATTTCTCCTTGTGATGAGAACTCATAGAAAGAACTTACTCTCTTCACAACTTTTCCATATGTCCTACAACAGTGCTAGCTACATCAGTTAGACAAGTAAAAGAAATAAAAGGTATCAGAATTAAGAGGGAATAAGTAAAACTATCTCATTTGCAAATGACATCATTTTATATAGGGAAAATCCTAGAGACTCAACCAAAAAACTGTTAGATCTCATCAATGAATTAGGTAAAGCTGTAGGATACAAAATCAACATGTAAAAATCGGTACCATTTCTATACACTAACAACAAATTTTATGAAAAAAGAAATAAAGAAATCAATCCCATTTACAATAACATAAAACACAATACAATAGTCAGGAATAAATTTAACTAAGGAGGTGAAAGTTCTGTACTCTGAAAACTATAAGACATTGATGAAAGAAATTGAAGAAGACACAAATAAATGAAAGGTACCTTGTGTTCATGGACTGGAAGAATTAATATTAAAATGTCAATACTATCAAAAGTGATCTATAGATTCAATACACAATGCCTATAAGATTCCAATGGCATTTTTCACAGAGGTAGAAAAAAAACTGCTAAAATTTATATGGAATCACAAAAGACCCCAAATAGCCCAAGGAATCATGAGAAAGAAGGACAAAACAGAAGGCATCACACCTGATTTCAAACTATACCATAAAGCTATAGTCATCAAAACAGTATGGTAAGTGCATAAAAATAGACAAATAGACCAACAGAATAGACTTCAGCACCCAGAAATAAAGCTAAGCATACAGTCTACTATTATTTGACAAAGGAACCAAGAATACTTAATGGAGAAAAAATATTTAATAAATTGTGCTGAAATAATTGGATATTCACATGTAAAAGACGGAAAATGAACCCCTACCTTACACCACTCACAATAAATAACGAAAACAGATGATAAACTTAAATGTAGGACTTGAAATCATGAAACTCCTAGAAGAAAACCTAGGAATAAAGCTCCTTGACATGGGCCTGTGTAATGATTTTTTTGATATGACACCTAAAGCACAAGCAGAATAAAAAATAAACAAATGAGACTACATCAAACTCAAAACCTTCTGCATAGCAAAAGAAACCATTAATAAAGTGAAAAGGCAGCTGATGGTTGGGGGAAATGTTTGCAAATAAATATATATTTATATATGATATTATATATATATATATATGAAACATGTATCTGACAAGGGATTAATACCAAAACATATAAAGAACTAATACAACTCAACAGCAAAAAACACAAATGGGCAAAGGACCTAAATAAACATTTCTCCAAAGAAGATGTATGAAAGGCTAACAGGTACATGAAAAGATACTCATTTGCAACAACATGGATGGAGCTATAGTGTATTATGCAAAATAAAATAACTCAGAGAAAGACAAACACCGTATGATTTCACTCATGTGGAATTTAAAAAACAAAACAGATAAACATGGGGGGGGAAGAAAAAGAGGCAAACCAGAAAACAGACTCTTAACTATGGAGAACAATCTGAGGGTTGCTGTAGGGGAGGTGGGTAGGAGAATGGCTTAAATGGTGGTGGGTATTAAAGAGGGCACTTATTGTCATGAGCACTGGGTGTTGTAATTAAGTGATGAATCACTAAATTCAAGCCTGAAACTAACATTACACTGTATGTTAACTAATTGGAATTTAAATAAAAATGAAAATGGACACAGAAAAAAAAAGAAAGAAAAGAACTCAACATGCTTTCATATTTTCAAAGAGCATTGTTATTTCTTGCAAATTATTTTTCATTTAGTTAACATATTTTACTATTAAAAGACCTTAAAGATATTTAAAACCCAGACCAAACCATCATTCCCACAAATATACCTATCTGAATTATTTGGTTGGATGTGACAGAGACAGGCTAGTTGGTTGCCAAATCAATTTCCTCTTTCTCCTGGGCACACAGCTAACTAAGCCAGTGCTACTCAAAGGGCCAGTCCACTACTAGAAGCTAGCACCAGAATGTAAATCAACAAACTGCTTCCTTCATCAAGAAAGTTGTAACTATACTCAATAGTGTCTTTAGTGACAGTCGATTTACATGCAGAACAAGGTCCTTATCTTACCAAATATCAGTAACAAATAGTTTAAAGATGGGCAGCCAGTCCATGAACCACAATTTTGATACCATTTACCTAGACTACAGTCTGCCCTGTAGTAAGATCTAACCACTGGAATGTGGTTGGAAAGGAAGTCTACCACTTCCAGGGAGTGCAGATATAAATCTCCCATGTTCTTCCCCATGTGCAGTGACGTTGGAAGCTATGTGATTGAAGATGATGTAGTTGGGCCAAAGGTCTAGGTCCCTTACTTTCCTACATAAATATTTATACTGAACTTTATATGTGAAAAATATACATTTCTATATAAAATCACTGAAACTGGGAGGATCATCTATTATAAGTGTAACCTTAATTACTGAATTGTATAATACAGTATGTTTACATGTCAAGATCTTCAGTCAGAAATAATGCACTTCTAAAATCCACTGGCTTTATTTTTTAAGGAGTATCTCATTTTCAAAAAAGTTAAGTCAGTGTCTAACAAGTTAAGTTTAAATTTTAAACATTTTCTTATTTATTAATGTCACATTTTATTTTATTGTTTTTTAGGTGCTTAAGTAAGCCTTTCATTTTTGTTAAGCAGGCCTTGCCTGTCAATTTGCAATTGGAACAAACCGATTGCAAATGGCCTGACTTGGGTATATACGCTCATATTACTTTTCTTTGGTGAGCACTCTAACCTGTAGGCCTTATGTATAAAGAATTTGAGTAAATATCTCTATCACCTAGAATAAACTAGGCTCTGGATAACTGTCTGTTGAATGAATGATGAAATGAACGCTGTCATTTTTCATATACACATTATCAGCCCACCCTTCCATACTGAGATAATTGTTCATTTTAAGATGTGGATCATCACTTTTGATGCTTAAATCTGAATTTTCATGTGTGCCTATTTGCCTTATATAAAGCAAAACATCTTTTTGTGTTAGTAGAACCCCATACAAAGCCCTCGTAATTCTGTAAATTGTACCTATTGCCTATTAGTATACACAATAATAATAGCCAAAATTTATAGTGTGTCAGATGCCAAGCTAGGTGGTTTTAAACTAGTGTCACTAATCCTCATAATAACTCTCCCAACAGGCATTATGAAGCCATGTAGCAGTGAAAAACTAGGGATTGTTGAGGATACCTGTCCAAACCCACAATGTGAGTAATGAATAGCTATGACTTGTATTACATCGGCCATAACATTTCTATCTCATTCTACCATGCACATTGACTAATATAACTTGTACATTTCTACATGTCTTTAATGTGATTTTTACTGCACACATTATTTGTAATCAACACATTTAATTCCACTATTCAACAGCCTGTGAGACAGACTAATTTCAAGTGTCTTCCATATGATGAATACTTCCTCTTCAGCATGAAATTCGGTGTTGTTCTACGACCTCACTCTAGGGATTCTGTTTATTGGTTGGAATATGATACTAATATATTTGTTGTATGAACCTGTAATTCTTTTGTGATAGGTCCAACCTCTCTGGCAAAAAGAAGAGCAAGTAAGTGGGTAGTTCCAGACTTTCAGCCTACTTCCCAGTCTTTTAACATAGTTTAGTGATTAAGAGGCTGGGCTCTGAAACCAGGCAAAGTCAGGTTCCAGGCTCTGGTATTCTATTTACTGGCCACATTGACCTTGGACCAGTTTCATAATCTCTATAATTATCAGTTTCCTCAGCTTTCTATCTCTTGGAATTGATTTGATGATTAAATAAATGAATGCATATAAACCAGTTAACAGAGTGACAAGCAAGTGCTAAATGCTAAATAAATAGCAATTATTACTGGTCTAGATTTCTTGTTTCCAATTTCTAGGTTTGCATTTTGAATCTTTCACTGGAAACTGCCCTGTTGCATAGAAAGAAGACTGTGGCAGTATATTTCATCAGGGGTATTTCCTCTTTGGATAAATACATGGAAAGTAGGACTACAATACAATAAGCATAAAATGGGAAGAAACCTCGATAGAGAAAAATATTGAGAAATATGATAGGAATCCTTTAGAGTGATTTAAGTGGCATGTAAATTTATATGCTTATCATAAACATCTACCGTCCCTAGTGAATATGAAAAGTATGTAAATTAATAATTAATTTTAGAAGTGTCTTATATATGAACAATAATATCTATGGACCTCTGGTACAGGAATGGTTCAAAGGAAATAGGATCCAGCATTTTGAAACTCTAACATGGTATCTTTCAAACTCCTTATTTTTCATTTTTTAATTATTTTTTTGCCTTTCTTTTATAATAATATCTAAAATGATGTTATAAGATTTTGGTGTTTTAAATCCTTTTTAAGTTATCCTGAATATGGTAACAAGTTAGAAAATTTAACATTATTTAAAATCGCTCATGCTAAGAACATTTTAGAGAACTCTCTAAATATGCTGCAAATTCATGTTACTACATAAAAAACAAATAGAAACTGCTGTCCAAACTGACTATACAATGACAAAACAAGCATAAAAAGACAAGAAATAAAGCAATGTCAAAAAGTGACAGTTGGCAAGGTTTTAGCATTTAAACAGTATCCACCCAATGAAATGTTTTATTAAAAATATTTTTTAAACAATAAATCTCTCATCTTGAAAAGATAATTCTAGAGTTTCCTGTTTCCTCCACATTGTAGAACTTGGTGTTCTTTAGTGTAGGTGGAAAGAATCAAACACAAATTTGGTTTTTAGTGTTAAGCACATCTAAATACAAACCAAATTTTTAAAAAGTAGCATGAAAAATTATTTGGATTTACTAAACTAACCAGATATTTAATATATTAATGAAATTAATCCTTTCATGAGCTCCAAACAAAACAACTTATGCACATCATCTAAAATGTTTTTATAATATACCAACCCAAATTTGATGGTCATAACAAAATAATTGTGTATACAGTATATTTTGCATTGCTATAAACATAACTTTTATTGGAATGAAAAGTAATACAATTGAAATTACACAAAAAATATGAAAAAATAATACTCATAATTATACCTGTATTTTAAAGTCTTTTTTCTACAAATACTTTAAAAATTCATAATTAAGGGGCACCTGGGTGTCTCAGTAATTTGAGCATCCAACTTCAGCTCAGACCATGATCTTGCAGTTCATGAGTTCAAGTCCCATGTTTGGCTCACTGCTGTCACCCTATCAGCCCAGAGCCACTTCAGATCTGTCCCTCCCCCTCTCTGTCCCTCCCTCACTCATGCTCTCTCTCAAAAAATAAATATAACATTTAAAAAAATTCAGTTAAGATTAAATATACTAATAATTTTGCATTTTACTTTTTTCACTATATCATAACTACTTTCAATATTAAAAATCCTTTCTAAAAATAATTTGATTGTTGCATAATATTCCAACATGTGAATAGGTGCTATAATTTATCTCCTAATATAGGATATTAAAGATAGTTCTAGTCTTGATATTGTAATTCTATTTCAAATATTTTTAAGTGTGAATTCTTATTCACATTTACACACACACACACACACACACACACACACACACACACACAAAAGCCTAGTAACTATCATTATTGGCCCAAAAGTTCCAACCCTTTAGATTCAACATCATTGACATGCCCTTCAACACTGTTTAACAATCAGGATATATTTGCTAATCTCAGATACAAGAGTTGGAAATTTTTTAAATTTGCATTCCTTTGATTATAAGTGGGTTTAATTTTTTTTTAGTTGTATTTATTTTAGTTGTATTTATTTTATCTACTATCTATTGCTTATGACCTTTATTCCTGTTTTTTTATTAATTTATGTCCATTTAAAAATATTCATACACCCAGAGTAAGAAATTTACAAACTATTGTATGATTCTCTATTTAGAAGCTATGCTATTCAAGTCAAGGATATGTTTAGATTTTCTTCAGTTAAAAAGCATGGATGCTATATATAAAACACACATAAGAAGGTGGAGAGAAGTAGGCAGACAAACTAGTGACATTAGGACACAAGGAATGGACAGAGTAGTATAAGTAGAAGCCTATTGGGCAACTCCCTACCCTTATCCACTGGTGTCAGTGGAGGCCAAGTGAAGAATCTGGACTTCCACTGACATCTGGCAGTAATGATGTGGCAGCTTCCTTCACCCAATGAAGTGGTGTCAGAGAGGGCTTGTTAAAACCTAATAATTAAACAAAATACAAAGTATTCTAACATAGTACCCAAAATATCCAGATTTCAATCAAAACTCATATGACATGCAAAAACTCAGGAACACCTCAAACTGAATGAGAAAACACAAGTTGTCAAAAATAAAAGATGCCAACACCAAGATGGCACAGATGTTGGAAGTATGTCACAAAAATTTTCAAGCAACTATCATTAAAATGCTTCAATGAACAATTACAAATACACTAGGAACAAAATACAGGAAGTCTCAACAATGAAATAGACTATATGAATAAGAACAAAATGGAAATTTTAGAAATAATAATTACAATTACAAAAATTGAAAATCTCAGTGATTAAGGGTTTGGATTTATCTCAAGAGAAGGCCCTTGTTGGGATGAGCACTGGGTGTTGTATGTAAGCCAATTGGACAATAAATTATATTCATAAAAATATAAATAAAAATAAAAGGACAACAACAGTAGTGATATAAAGAAAAAAAGTAAAGAGATTGGAAGTCATCACTACCATCCTTAAAAGAAAAAATAAACTAATAAAAAATCAATGACTTTTCTTGGAACCATTGTGGAGCTGAAGTGTAAGAGCAAATCACCACCCTGAATCTGGAGAGACAGGAGAATCCAGAACATCACAGGTAATATCTACCTACCAGAAGCAGAAGCTGGTGGAGCCATAAACTGGTAGTAACACTTAACTGACTATTTTGATTAATTGTTGGAGACTGAGTGTGAACTAGTGTGAGAGTGAGAGTCTTCAGGGGTCTGCAGTCTTAGGCAGGGTCTCTCAATTTGTGGACTTACCTCCCGGAACCCCATCAAGGTCTCATGATGAAAAGCACAGAAAGATCCCTTTGTGCCTCTGGTAGGGAAGGTGAAGGGTAATCATTGTGAAATATATTCTGAATATTCTCCATAACAAAGCTCTAGTGCTCCTACTCTCCAGGGGAAAAGACTTTACCAGAGCCTGATCCAACTCAAGGAAAGGGCATTTTTCCCACTCCAGTGTCCTCTAGACTTTTTGTCTAACCTAAGAGAGAAAGGGAACAGCTAAGAAACACGTAAAGATCACAGCTCCCCGTCAAAGGCCCACTAAAAGATTGATTTAATCACAATGTTATAGAATGCTTTCCCTCCCCCCACTACACCTTGTAACAGGGCTCCAATGTAACAGTGGATTACAGCTAAACAAGTTGCAGGACAGAAACTCTCTGAAGAGAAGTACTTTTGGGAAGGCCAAAGTCAACAGGGAAGAAAAGGGACAACTCCTAGTTGGGATGTATTTACTGTTTAATGTTAGCATAAAACTTCACACTAAAGACCTGTTTACCTCAGTTCCTATTCCTGGATACATCATATCCAGACTTCAGCAACAAAATCACAAGGCATGCTAAAAGTCTAAAAATCCACCATCCAAAGAGATAATGCTTCTCATCCAAGAGAACCCAACTCAAATATGACATGGATTTTGAATTATTGAACAGAAGGGATATTTTAAAATAAATATAATTAATATGTAAGGACTTTACTGGAAAAAGCAGACAACATGCAAGAACAGATGGGTAATGCAAGCAAAGAGAAGGAAACTCTAAGAAAGAATGAAAGATGAAAGAAACTACTAAAAGTCAAACCCACTGTATATTTTTTGATTCATTGATCTCCATATTGTTGATACTTATTGTCTAGTTTCTTTCTTCTACTTAATTTGGAGTTAGCTTTCTTTTATTTTTCTTGTCTTCTTTAGGTGAATTCTTGAATCATCGAGTTTAGATCTTTCTTCTTTACAAAAATAATCACTTAAAAATAGGAAGTCTCCTCTAAACACTACTTTAATGGCATCTCACAAATTCTTATATCTTGTGTTTTCATTCTTATTTAAATCACAGTATTTTCTAATTTCTCTTGTGATTTGTTCTTTGATGTATGGGATTATTTAGAAGAGGATTGCTTAGTTTTCAAATATTTGGTTACTGTAAAGTAACTTTTGTTATTTGATTTCAATTTAATTTCAGTTGTGGTAAGAATTAAGTATACAATCTATGTGATTTCAGTTCTTTTACATTTTTGAGAATTGTTTTATGGTTGGGAATAAGGTCTATCTTGGTGAATGTTCCGTGTACTCTTGAAAAGAATATATATTCTACTGTTTTGGTTACTATGTTTTATTAATCATCACTTAGTTGATAATGTTTTTCAAGTCTTCTATATCCTTACTGATTTCCTATGAACATTTTCTGTAAATTATTGACATTTTCAACTACAACTGTGGATTGGTTTATTTTTCCCTTTTGTTCTGTCAGTAGTAGAAGCAGATATGTTGAAGCTTTGTTACTGGGTGCAAACACTTTGAGTTTTTAGGTCCTCTTGATGGAATTAACTCTTTTGTTATTATGAAATGGCCCTCTTTATCCCTCATAATATTCTTTGTCATTAAGTCTTCTTTGTTAGATATGAATATAATCACTATAGTGCTTAAATGTATGCATGGTATATCTTTTTCCACCCTTTTACTTTAACATCCATGTATAGTAAATACAATACTACATATATTTTATTGTTATATCTTTATGTAATATAATGCATTTCTTCTAAATTGCATTACAGTTGGATGTATGTATTAAATTCATTCTTACAATTTCTGCCTTTTCATTTGAATGTTTAGACTATAATTAATGTAACTACCAATATGATTGGGTTTAAGTCTGTTACCTTTTCTATTTTTCCTGTCTTTTATTTATTCATGTATTCATTTTTTTAATCTCTTTTCTGGCCTTGTTTTAAATAACTCCTAGTTTGGCTTAATAGGTATACATTTTCATTTTGTTTTTTCGTTTCTTTTGTCTTTTTTTTTCTTGAGCTTAAATATGATGTCAAAGTTTTTGTTTTGATGTGATTTCTTTAATAGTTGTTGAAGAATTTACATTATGCATCTTTAACATATTGGAGTTTATCATCAAGTAATATTATATCCTATAGTGTAGAAAAGTAAAAGCTTTACAATTTATGTTTCTATTTTCTGCTCCCTTTATACATTACGTGGTTTATTGAATTTTGTTGCTGTCCTTTAACGAGAGTTTGTTTGGCAGTTTAGTTACTCTCACATCAGCTTGATTATGTCAAACCTTAGTATTCATAATAATCAAGATTAGAATGGAAATTAATGAGACAGAGAATAAACAAATCAACAAAATCAAAAGCTGGCTCTTTGAAACAATCAACAAGGTTAACAAACCTTAAGTTATATTTACCAAGAGAAATTTTGAAGACTCAAATTAATAGAATCAGAAATTAAAGAGGGGACGTCACTGCTGATATTAAAAAAGATAAAAATAATTATAAAAGAATACTATGAAAAACTGTAATGCCAATACATTAGAAAACATAGATGAAATGGACAAATTCCTAGAAAGACACAAACTACCAAAATTAATTCAAGAATATACAACCTGAATAAAACTATAACAAGAGATTGGATTAGTAATTAAAACTTTATGCACAATGAAAAGTCCAGACTCAGATGGCTTCATTGATGAATTCTACTGATCATTTAAAGAAGAATTAATATCAATTTTTCACAAAATCTTCTCAAAAAATGGAAAAGGAGAAAACACTCCCCAATTCAGTCTATGAGGCCAGTATAATACTGATACCAAAACCAATCACAAGAAAACTACAGACCAATATCTCTGATGAATATGTATACAAAAGTCCTTAACAAAATACTAGTCATCTAGGAACACATAAAAATAATTATACACCATGACAAAGATTTATTCCAGAAATGCAAGGTCAGTTTAGTATCTGAAAATCAATTAATGTAATACACTATTTCAGTAGAATAAAAACAAACCACATTATCGTCTCAATAAACTCAGAAAAAGAATTTGACAAATCTAACATCTTTCATGATAAAAAACAAAGAACAAAAAACGAAAAACATTTCAACAGACTAGGAACAGAAGGGAAACTTCTCAACCTGATAAAGGGAATGTACTTAAAATCCACAGTATAACATAATGCCTAATGTTAAAAGACACAATACTTCTCCCCACTAAGATCAATAACAAGATAAGGATGTCCACTCTTGCCCCTTCTATTCAAAATTACACTGGAGGGTCCAAGAATTAGGTACTACAAAGAAATAAAAGACATAGAGATCTTGTCTATAGAAAATTCTAAGAAGTTTACTAAAACAACAAGCAAATACACAAACAACTAATAGAACTAGTGAATGAGTTTAGTAAGGTTGCAGCATCATTACAAAAATCAGTAGTGTTTTCATAACTCGCAATGAACAATCTAAAAATGAAATTAAGAAAAATTCTGTTTATGGTAGCATCAAAAACAATAAAGTTTTTAAGAATAAATTTAACAAAAGAAGTGTAAAACTAAATCTGAAAACTATAAAACATACTTGAAAGAAATTAAAAGTATCCACATAAATGGGAAAAAATCCCATGTTCAAGGATTGGAAAATTTACTATTGTTCAGGTGGTAGTATTCTCCAAATTAATGTAGAGATCCATGCACTTCCAATTAGAATCCCAGCTAACTTCTTTGTAGAAAGTGACATGTTAATTCTTAAAGTTTACATGGAAATTCAAGAGATTCAGAATAGACAAAACAATCTTGAAAAAAATCAAAGTAGGAGGATTCACATTTCTCAATTTCAAAACTTATTACAAAGTAACAGTAATCAAGGCAGTATGATGGTATCTTAAGGATAGACATATAAATCTAATGAATAAGACTGAGAGTCCAGAAATAACCCCATGTATCTAAAGTCAACTGATTTTCCGCAAGAGTTCTAAGACCATTCAGTGAGGAAATAGTAGTTCTTTCAACAAATGGACAACTTGATAGCCACATGCAAAAGAATGAAGTTGAGCCCTTACCTCATAATATATACAAAAATTAACATACATGTAAGAACTAAAAGTATAAAACTCTTAGAAAAAAACACAGTGATAAGTATTAATGACCCGGAATTTGGCAATGAATTATTAGATATAACTAAAAGAATGAGTAACAAAAGAAAAAATAGGTAAATTGAACTTCATCAAAATTTAAAACCATTGTGCTTCAAGGACACTATCGAGAAAGGAAAAGATAACCCACAGAATGGGAGAAAACATCTGCAAATCATATATGTCATGAGGGACTTGTGTCTACAATACATAAAGAATTCATATAATTCAATAACACAAAGACAACACAATTTAAAAAATGGGTAAAGGGTGTCAATATACAACTTTCCAAAGAAGATATACCATGGCTGGTAAGGACATAAAAACATGCTTGACATCAATAGCCATCAAGGAAATGCAAATCAAAATCACAATGAGATAGTACTTAAACCACAATAGAATGGCTACAATCACAAAGTCAGATTATAACAAGCGCTGGCAAGAATGTGGGAAAAAATGGAACCCTCAGGCATTTCTGGGGGGAATGTAAAATGGTGCAGCTACTCTGGAAAGCACTCTGGCAGTTCTTCAAATAGTTAAACATAGAGTTATTATATAACACTCAGCAATCCTGCTCCTAGCTACATCCCCAAGAAAATGAAAATATATATCCAAACTAAGACTTGTACATAAACATTTACAGCAGTATTACTTACAATAGCTAAAAATTGGGAAGAACACAATTTTCCATGAGGTGATGAATAGATAAACACACTATGGTATATCCATGATAGAATATTACTTGGCCATAGAAATGAGTGAAATACTGATACATGCTACAACATCGATAAACCCTGAAAACATTACACTAAATGAAAGAAGCCAGTCACAAAAGACTACATATTACATAATTTCATCTATATGAAATGTCTAGAATAAGCAAATCAGTAAAGATAAAAGTAGATTTCTAATTGCTTAGGGTTGGTGAGCATAGGGGCATTGGGAGGTTATTGTTAAATTAGAAACAGTTTCTTCTTGAAGTGATGAAACTATTCTAAAATTGACTGTGGTAGTCCTGGAATATATTTATGAATATACTAAAAATCATTGACTTGTATACTTTACAATTTTTTGTAATGTTCATTTATTTTTGAAAGAGAGAGAGAGACACGAAGTGTGAGCAGGGAAGGGGCAGAGAGAGGAAGACACAGAATCTGAAGCAGGCTTCAGGCTCCCAGCTGTCAGCATAGAGCCTGATGCGGGGCTCAAACCTACGAACTGTGAGATGATGACCTGAGCCGAAGTTAGACACTTAACCCACTGAGCCACCCAGGCGCCCTTCTATTTTTTTTTTTTTTAATGTTTATTTATTTTTGAGAGAGGGAGAGAGAGAGAGAGTGAGCAGAGCAGGGGCAGAGAGAGAGGGAGACCCAGAATCCGAAGCAGGCTCCAGGCCCCCAGCTGTCAGCACAGAGCCTGATGTGGGGCTCAAACCTACGAACTGTGAGATGATGACCTCAGCCAAAGTCAGACACTTAACCCACTGAGCCACCCAGGCGCCCTGACTTGTATACTCTAAATGGAAAAGCTGTATGATATGTGAACTATAGCTCAATAATGCTGTAAAAAATCTACTTTTCAACATATCATTTGTAGAACTGAACAATATTTAGAACATTTGAAAGAATATGTGGGCAAATGTTTTTTCTCTGTGAAGCCATGTGTTAATAATACCTTTGTTTCTGATTTACTTACATGTAACTCATTAACATGGTTTCTAAGGAGGCATTTGATGACTAAGGGAACTGGTAAACCTTTTACTTGGTGAACCTTAGTTGGATGTTTTTCTTTTTTCCCTCTGAACCGTGATGCTGTGCTTGACAACATTAGTTTTAACTTAGTTCTGGAAAGGTTCATTTCCAGTTCCAAACTCAGATCTCAGGAATTGCAAGGGAGTCCTAGATTTTGTAAAAATGCGGAACATATTATTTCCTCTGATTTGAATGATGAAGTAGATTACGTGTGACACCGATGAGCAAGATAGCAAGTTCAAACGCTTGAAGTTTTTAGCCATATGTCAAGTAACACATAGCACCCAAAATGTGCTTTGCTCTAGTTCTCTTTCTTGTGCTTGAGGCATTGGTGGGAAGTGAGAATGGCTATCAGAAGAGTCCTTCCTTGAAGAGGCAGGATGGATAGTGTGATCAGTAATCAAGAAAATAGGGGTTTTTATTTCGTTACCCTTAAAATTTTGAGTAGTCAGAAAAGTTTTGAAAAAATACTGAAAATAATCAATCACATAAAGATTGGTAGACTAATGCTTGGTCCTAGATGTCAAGTGACCAGTCTACCTCCCTCTCTGACACAATAGAAATCTTCCTATTATTAAGTCAGAAACAGTTTTACAACCTTTCTCATTGCTGGGGAATAGTCATCCTTACCTCAATTGTTCCAGAGTTACTGCAAGTAAATCAGATTTACCAAAGGAAGGGGGAGAGGGGAAGGGGGAAACCATTCATCCCAGTAAACTAATGTTATTTAGGAATGAAGGTGCAACCTTCCAACCTGCCACCCTCACTATACACACACAATTTTGCATTTGTGAGTGTTTGTGAGTGTCTGGGAAAGGACTCAAAGTGTGGCAAACCTAACACCAAATTCAGACTTGGGGTAGCAAGATTGTATGTTGACTGTGCTGCATCCAACTTGGCATTAGCTGAGGGATTCTCAGTTTCAAACATGCACAGAACTATAAGAAAAAGCGTTCAGAGATAGCTTTTCTTCCTTTCCTCCAAAACTAAGAGTGATATTTTTCACATCTTCTGTGATGATGATAATAGTAACCACAATAATAACAAAACCGAATAGTTATTAGGGTAAGATGTGACAGACACCGGTCTATCCTTTACAAGGATAAGTAATCATATTTAATTTGCACACCCTCTTGAGACACATATCATTATTGTCCACTTAACAAACAGGGAAACTGAGTGTAGAGAGATTGAATATCATATTTCTGGGCAGCCGCAAGGGAGATGTGAATCAAAGAAACAGACTTTGGAGGCCATGGGCCTCACTAATATGAGACAGTGAAGGAGGGATCTGGGGCAGGTGACCAAGGCACATGGCTGGCATATTGGTTCAACTCACCAATCATTTACTGAAAGCCTCCTCTATACAGTGAGTATACACATGGACCCAAAACATGTCTTCTCTATTCCATATTAAAATCCAATCACTAGAATTAAATATGGATGGAAAAGAAAATTTAATTTATTTTTAGAACTTATTTTGCTATGACTGGAAAGAAAGACTTTCAGTTGTGTATACAGAATTTAATTTATAAAGCATTTTAAAAAACAGATGAGACTCCGGGACTTCAGATTGCTAAAGATTATATAAAAATGACTAAAGGGTCCTATACAAAGTACCATAAAGTTAAAAGAAAATAAGTCTCCCTGCTGAAGAGCTGTAGCAGAGTTGTTGCCTAAATTAGATCAATCATATGATTTAAACAATTTCTCTAGAGGATGGGAAGGGGACATGAAGAAACAGGAATATTTAAGATATTTTTTTTAAAAGCCCTTCTGGAGACTTGAGAACAAACGCCGCTTGAACAATGTGGGCACCAAGCCCAAAACTGCCAAGTTGCCTTTGGGAATGCAGACACTTAACTGTGTTCCTGGATGGATAACAAAACAGACTGCTTTCCTCTTCTCCTACCTCCCCTGTAATAAATAGTCAAAGATGCATCATGTGAAAATACTGTGTCTGGGCTTTGAGACCATATGCTGACACTGAGAATCTGAAATGGGCTGACTCATAGGTCTTGTGAATTTTTTCTTCATTGTCCTGATTAATAAGGTTAGTTGAAGGCAAGTTATGAGAAAATCGGTTCAGAAAGGATGGATGATTTTCCTTTCTTTTCAGAAAATACCACCCAGTATTTAATTACACATGCTGTATTTATAACAACCAGGCAATATTTTTGTTTGACTTTACTGAGAAGAGTAGTATTTTGAAAATTATTTTATCTTTCTCAGAAAGCAGGATATTTAAAAATATTATCAGGCTGTGTATCCCCAACCCCACTAGAGTGGCCATTTTGACTAGAAACAAAGTTGGATAAGGGATGAGGTCATGGGACCTTGAAACTGAAAACCAAAATTGAAATCCTGGCTGTCTGTTAATGGCTGTGAAATCTTGGGTAAGTGACTCAACCTCTATGAACTTTATTACCATACTTGTAAAATGAAGATATATACATCACTCTGTGGGTTTCTTTAAGAATTAGAGGTAATATATATATGGATAGGATATATGCTAACTTATAAACAACTGATTTTTTTTATCTGATGAACTGATTGGCTCACAGGTTTATCTACTAATCAAGATGTTCCTTGATCTGATTGAGACTGCAACCAGACTTTTTCAAGTCTTTTAGAAAGATCTGCTTTAGATAAACACTTTGGACTTACAGGAGATTCAGATACTTGTTGTTGTTCCTGCAACACGCAAAGTACAAGATGTAATAGAACTTGGAGCTCCAAATTCCTAGCCCATAATATTTAGCAACAATCTTGTTACTTATTCATGATATATTTACTTAACTTTCATTGTATGGCTAACATTGGTATTACAGAGGTGACTAAAACAGACAATATCTTATCCCCATAAAATTTACGTATGCAAAATGGGGCGGGAATGACAGGGACTGAGCTGCCAGGTTGGAGAGGCAAGAAATAGGCTATGGGGAAATGTAAGACAGGGTTATAGATAGGGCTGTGGACTATTTGTGTGGATTGGTCTAAAAAAGAACAGATGTTTGAAGAAGCTCTTCCTTTTTACAATGAAAAGAATGTTTCTTAGATTATTTGAATTTTTATCATTTAGTGGATTTACCACTTCTGATTTTAATTTAGGCTTTGATTAATTACTCCAGCTAGTTTTTTCATTGTTTCTTTCTTTTTGTTTTTTTGTTTTTTAGTTTTATTCAAAAATCTTGTCACCATATCTCCTAGGAATCCCACCTATAATTGTCAGGATGGTAAATCAAATACATTTCATGTTTTCTGCAGTGTCCGTAGGAATTGAGGGAAGAGATTTCTTTTCTCCTTTGGACAAAAAGGAGCTCTGTTATGGACTGAATTGTGTCTTCCCAAAATTCACATGTTGAAGTCCTAACCCTCTAGTACCTCAGAATGTGACTGTATTTTGAGATAGAATTTTTGAAGAGGTAAGATTAAAAGAGGTAATTAGGGTGGGCTTAATTCAATATGACTAGTGTCCTTATAGGAAGAGGACATTGGGCCATAGGAACACACAGGAAGACACAGGGAGAAGAGGGCCACCTGCAAGCCAAGGAGAGAGGCCTCCAAAGAAACCAACACTACCACACGTGGATCTTGCATTTATAACCTCCAAAGCTGTGAGAAAACAACTGTTATTTAAGTGCCCTCTGTGATCCTTCCTTATGGGAGCCCTAGCTAACTGATACAGGCTCCACAGTAATGTGGAAGCCATTTAGCCCATTTCCCTCTTCGGTCATTTATTTTTCAGGTTATTTGACTTCAGCTCATAATAAGGATGTAGAATTATAATCATTTTTTAACATTTATGAAAGAACCTTAGTCTTCACCCTCTAGGACCTAAGGTATGCTTCCCTAGTTCAATTCTCTTCTTTTTTTAATTCCCTTTTGGCAGGGAGGTAAGGTATCAGACTGGGACCAAACCTTTCTTCTCTATAAAAGAGGAGAAACATTCTGACAAAAATGGCATTCCCATATGATTTCTAAGATCTCACTGGAATGCAACATAAAAGTTATATCCTATTCTTGGGGGTAGAGATAAGTCTGAACTGCAAAACTGTCTTAGAAGAGACTGAAATAATTTCGTTTATTAATTACTTCCTTGATTTTTCATTTCTCCCTCTCTCATTTCTCTTTCCTATACCATCAACCATCAAAACAGAAAGAAAGAAAGAAAGAAAGAAAGAAAGAAAGAAAGAAAGAAAGAAAGAAAAAGAAAGAAAGAAAGGCAGAGAGGGTCACAGGTTAATAAACAGTATCTGTCAGCAGGAAATGATTTGGGATGGTATAGACGAGTTCTTGCTCATTGATATCTTAGAATTTAACAGAAAGTCAGAATGCTGGACCAGCAGAGCAGGACATTCCTTCCAAGCCCCTACTTCTACATCTGCTGTCTGTATTTAAATCCATTGAGTGAAGTTCAAGAATGTCCCCAAGTTTCCTCAATTAATCTGTCAGTTAGACATTCCCTACTAGTGCCTCGGTAGATGAAAGACCTCTAAGTCCTTTTTTCCAGAAACATTAATACTGTAATAATGTTTGCAAAGCAGTAATGAGACTAGGATTCCATTCATACACAGTCTGTGCCACACACATCCATACAGTTATCAAAATAGTACATTTGTAAAGTCCTTTGTATTTCTAAAGTTCTTCTTAACAATTCTCTCATGTAATCCTCAAGACAACTGTTTCAGTAAGTAGGCAGTTACTGTCCCTGTCTTAATAATTTCTGAGAGGGTATGACAGGGGAGGAGACCAGCAAAAGAGATGTCAACTAACTCAGGCAGCAAATAGGTGGACCTAGAACCCAGGTCTCATGCTCCCATCTAGTACATTCCATTACATAAAAATACATAAATGCTGTGCTTATGTACACATATTTGACTGTTTTTGACAATCTGAATATATCAGAAATTTTTTTTAATCTGGTAGTTTGAAATTACTGATCAATCAAGTGGAAAGAGTTCCTCTGGTCGTATATGTAACCACTGCTGTAGGGTCTGGAGTATCTGGGACACAGGTGTGCTTTGTTATGTCAGTGGGATTCAGGGCAATTAATGTTTTCTTTCTCCTGTCGCCTATTTAGCACACAGCAAGGCTGGCCTGCTCGAGAATCCTCATGTGATCCTTGATTGCATTACAAAATATGATCAAAAGACTCTACCTCAATGGGCATGATTGTGCTGCTTGCTAAACTCAATGGCAATTTATTTAAATATGATACTCTGCAGGAGAACTCCTTCAAAGAAAAGGCACAACAGGCAGTTTATCATTTCCATGCGAGGCATTTGGAGTTATTGCCTCTTGAAAGCATTGGGGAAACAAGGATAATGCTGGTGGAAGAGCTAAAATGTGATATGATCATAAGCCCCGCTCTCTATGAACAATGCCAGTTATGTCCTAGAGTTAATAGCTTGGTGGTCCCTTCTTAACACAAATCAGCCTTCCAAACAGAGGAAAGAGATGGGTGTGGGTGGTAAGGAAATTAGGAGCATGGATTCTAGACAATAACACATCTGAGATAATCGAGTGATGCAAGCACATTACTATTCAGTGTGTGGCAGAGTGCCGCTAATTCACTAAAAAGCTAACTCAGGCAAATATAAATTAAAGCATGTGCAGGACAGAATTGTAAAAAATAAGAGCAATTAGCACTGCAGTATGTGCACATCTGCAATAATCCTGTTGGATGCATCTTCTATTAATTAACTTTATTGGAAGAAAAAAATCAGGTCAACAGAAGGAAATGCACAGCCTTTGGCCACTACAAAGCATTTCCAAACATTGACTAAGTTTGCCATGTAAATGTGTCAAATGCCTTCCTTTAAGCCCAGAATAGAAAGGCAAAATGATTCTTATTTGTAAAGCTGTGATTTTTAAGCTCACAAAGTTTAATCTTTAGAAGTGCGTTGTGACAACTTTCGTTCATGTGCTAATTTTTCTCCCTGGTAACATATTTCCTGTGTTTTATGGGGGACATTATGTTAAAAAAGTAGGTTGGATAATTTCATTTATTTATACATGAACTGCAACCCGATCAAATCTATGATTTGGAATATGTAATCTGAAAAATTGTAATTAGGCTCCTGAATCTGGAAAGACTTCATTATATAATCTTTATTCAACAATATGTTTTAACATCTCCATGTTCAAGTGCAGAAAGCAAGATTTTAGATCTAAATTAATATATAAAAATTCAATCAGTGTGGAAAGTATTTTTAGACTGTAATTATTAGTCCTTTCCACAGTATAAAAATAATTCAACTCCTACTTAATAGGTTGCTAAATATTTCTCATTAAACGTTTGTTATTTTACTAGTAATTTTTGAAGTCACTAGCATAGGCGGGCAAATTATCAGTTTTCAATGAATTAAAATATATATTGAGAAATGAGCTTTTATTAAATATATCATCCATTGTGTCTCATTCTTATAGTCAGTTTGCTTTTAAAACAGAGCTCTAAAATGAAAAAAAAAACAAACCCTATATTTGGTGAGTTAATGTTCATATCAAAAAACAAAAATTAGTTTTCTTAATTAAAATTGAAAGCAGTTTATGCTTTCTGATTCATGTAAATTCTTTATCTTTCTGATTCCAAATGTGCCTACTTTAAGTAACTGATACATTGGTTTTCACCTTTCTTTTCCATTTACAAAGAAAGCAAATAATATGACAGTAAATGAAGCAATACATTAATTCATTACTTAATTATCATTGTCTAATTATTTTGACAAAACTCTAGCTCAACAGAAATACTTTTACAAGTATATGGTTACCATTAATATGACAATTCATTTCCAATAATACCATCAAGGGCATACCTACAATACAAGCACTAGAATTCTTTCTCTACTTGCAGATTTAAAAATGTGAAGCATCGGACTCAATCCAATGACATATTTTGCTATGAATTAGGTTTGTGATAATAAAATATGTATTTAATTATTTAAATAAACCACTTTTGATATAGATGTTCTCATTCAAATATATTTTCTGCATTAAGTAATAATTAAATATTAAAATGGAAACAACAGGCAGGTATAAGTTCTTGAGGAAAAGTATTACATTGTTTAAATCAATTAAATACAATATAATTACAAACTGGATCCAATGCTTTCATCAATAGAAATTTTCTCTCTTGATTGATTTATGAATTTTAGTTTCTGTATGATGATATGTAAGGTAATGTTTGAAAAACAACACTTTAAAAAAATACATCCACTAAAATCATGAATTTTTGCCTTCTGTGTTATGTACATCAGGAGATTTATTTCCTGAGACCTAGTCTGTGTAAATAGCCTGGCCTCTTAAGTGGAATCAGTAAAATAGATACACTTGAAAGCACTGTTTATCCATACATCATATGCAAAGATTGTACAAGTGAATATTACCTCTAAAACTTGATTTCAGAATATCCTTTCTGTTAAGTTAATACTGTTAAATAGATCTATGCCACAGATCAAAATCTGCACTGTCATTTTAGAAGTGTACTGAATTTGTGATTTTTGACTACATATTAAGGTTAGGTAAGAATTGGTATTTATGAAAATATTATTTTATAGTAAGTCAATGTGAATATTGGTGTCTCAGGGAAATTGCACTAATCATGCGTGCCCTCTCCCACATCATCCTGCCAATACCGTATTTTTTTTTTTTAATATTTGCATGTATGTGGGCTGGGCTCTACCTGTCATTCTTCAGAGGTCTAACGTCCCTTGGATATAGAGCCAGATCAGAGCTTCCGCATTAACTCTCAATTTCCTGGCTTTTTGAGGGCTTCGGCAGACCCATAATGTTTCTTTAACATTGGGGGTTTTTTTTGTGGTTTAATATTTCTAAAAGCGGTAAATTATTTCCAGCATATGTAAAAAAGACAAATTTCTCTGTGGTTAGTGACCACAAAACAAAACAAGAAACAGAAATACTTCAGAGAATGAGTCCTAGGAAAAGTTTCAAGTTTTAAACCCTTACTTTGATGTCATAACGTGAAAAAGAAAATTTTGATGAAAAATTGTGAACTAATACTTTAAAGAATCCTCAAAGCCAATATACATCCCTGTACCTATCATTTTTCATTATCAGTAATAAGCATGCCAATTGTACGTGTAAACACATACACTCACTGTCTCTCATGGTCCATAGCTACGAACTGTTGAATAAGATTAATATTGACTAGTAAAGATACCTTATGATTTAAGATAGAATTATCTTTGATTAAGGGATAAATAACAAATACTTTCATTTAACAAGAAAATGGTAAAGTTAAACTATTAGCAAATGACTTTTAAAAGCAATGAGATGTTATCGATTTACCACTACTTTTGCATTTGCTCCCAGATTTCAAGTTTTTATTTTTGCTTTTTAACTATAGTAATTTGAAGTTCAGAAAGAGTTTTTAGATTTATAAATAATGCTTTATTTCACAATTTTGAAGTTACAATTTTTTTAGAAAATACATTTTAATTGATCTTATGATGTAAAATTTGGCATCTGACAGAAAAAATGTCTTGATAAGCTAGCTGGCAATGGTACTTTAAAACTGCATTTTATTGAAGCATCATCAGAGATATTAGGTCGTACAATGACAGAATGATAATGCTTGTGATACAATCTACCACTCTCCCCAATTTTAGAGAACCTGATGCCCAGATAAATTCAGTTAATTGGCAAATAACACAGCTAATAAGTGGTGGAACTTACACTAGACTTGTTCTTCTTTTTTTCACTCATAACCTAAACCAACTCAACTATACATCAGAAATGGAACTTTTATTTAGGGCAAAATCAGTAATGCAAGAAGGCCACATAACCTCAAAACAAAGATACATGTGCCAATGAAAAGGCTAGCATTAGGGTTTGATTACTCTGTGTAAGAAAAAGAAGAGCAAAAGCCATACTCAGATTATCTAATAAAGCAGGAAAAAAATCTTAAGCATCTTTCATTGTTCGACATTGCTACACCTTCACCTTCTTTCTCAAATGTGGCTTCATTTGTAGAGTGAGCACAAAGCAATGGCGATTTCATGGAAGAGAGAGACTGATAATGACAAGTTACAGTACAGATTCTAGACTCTCAAATTCAGGCAAAGTAAGATCACTGAGTTTTTAACTTTTTCATCATTTCTCCTGCTTGTTTATGCATATTCCTTCTGGAGTAGATCAAAACGAGGCTGAGAACCTAGATGGTATGTACAGATAAAGAAAATGGGAATATCGCTGAGATTTCTACCCCTGATATGGTAAAACCAATGTTATATATGGAACAGCTTTTTCTAAGCTTTCTAAATTACATATCTTGGATCTGAGAATGTCTAAACTTAGAAAAATAGGAAGACACACACCCAAGATTTTTTTTTCTTTTTATATATAACTGTCAGTAAAATGGACTAATGACAGCTTCAGGATATATAATATAGAAATCACTCCAGAACTTTTTTCTTTGACTTTTTGTAAAAATCTTTCACTTTGAAAGACAGGTTCCGTGTTAGAAACTCAAATGGAATATAAGATAAAGGAAAGAAAAACAAAACAAATAAGTTTTTGTTTAATAAATTATCTTGTTTCAAATGTATAATTATTCTCACATGAAAACTACAGTCACATTTATTATGAAGTACTGTCTATTAAAAATATATATACATACTCTGTCTGTTAGTTTTTCTTACTTGAATAAAATACAGAAGTGACTTTACTTGCAAAAGCAAAGTTGGGATCCATGCCCCCATGAATTTTAAAAGTAAAAGTAAATTATCATATGGTGTCCCAAGAGGACATTAAAACATAAACGTTAAGTGTAATATCACAGTCAGAATTATCAAACATGGAGTTAATAATAAATTATATATAGTTATACCGAGGAATAATCCAGATTCAGGGCTCTTCCAGATTAATAACTGTGATGTGAAGCCAGTGGCAATGCTTGAAATGATGAGCAAAACAAAATTCCAGGAAAGAAAAAGACAGTTACAAGTAAGGAAAGTTCCTTTAAGTTTTAAAATGTGCAAATAGCTTAAGGAATTTGCATATATAGCTATACATAAATACATATCCCACTAACGCTATGCTTCCTGGCTGAGACCAACATGTGCTCTCTTACTTACAAGGAATGGAATTTAAAGATCATACTTCCACTTTCTATGTGCAAGGGATATTTCTTTTATATTTTAGACTCACTAGTTTGAACAGAAGCTGTGATTTTTCTGAAGAAGTAAGGCCCACACATTTCATCTTAAACATTTCCAAAGTTGCTACTCTATTCTCCTTTTTTATAGGCACAAGGGTGCCATTTCTTAGAGATTTTCATTCTGAAAGGGCAAGGAGCAGATAGGTGGGATGTCAAAGAAACAGAGCCTTGCTAATGGTCTGGTAGATGTTACTACTGTTTCCAGCAGTAACAAAGACTCCACTGTGTGCCCTCAGGTGAGTCACTTAACCTGCTGTGTCACAACTGCTCCATCTGCAAATTAGATAATCACCTTTGCCACCCATCTTCCTCTCAGGGTTGTTTTGAGAATGTCATAACTGGCCATTTGTTTGATCTATTCAAGAAACACTCAGTGCCCTTGGCCCCTGAATGTGCATACTCAAGTGCAAGATCAGTTATGAAACTACATCCAGCAGGAATGTTTCCTTACTGAAAGAGACAAAGGGCAGCCAATTGAAGAATGCCAGACCCAAACGACATCTTGAAGGCCTTTGAGATTCTCAGATGAAAGGCTTTATATAAAAATAAAGTATTGTTATTACCTAGGCAAAGAAAAATGCATGCATTTTCTGTCAGCATTCAAGAGCCCTATATAGTGGCGCCCTCTGCCCCCCTTTGATATTTCGTTTGCATCCAGTTTGATGACAACATAGATAAATTCTCTGGTTGGTGCCACTGGACCTGGGTTGCATTTCAGTGTGCAGAAAATGACGAAATGAAAGAGAGAAGCCTTTGAAAGAAAGTGAAAATAAATGTAATAGCCAAAAGCCAAATAATAGTCATAGTATATTTAAAGTCTATTAAAGAGCAGCAGTCAGGGTATCAAATGCACACACTCTCATCCTCTGTGGTCAGCCTACTATGTGGACCACCTGCCTTAAATTACACAAGTTCACCACATCCCTGGAGTGAGGGGGGAAGGCAGGAGAAGAACGGGGGTGGGGAAGCAGCTTTCTCCATTCATACTAATCATACCAAATTTAAAATAGTTTTAGAATACCTCTTTTCAATTCACAATCAATTATATTTAAATCTCTAAACCACCACTCTTGGGTTTGGAATAATGTATGCATATATATGCAATAAGTAAGTAACTTGGAGTTTCAGTTTTTCAGTAGATACTGATTGACATATACTGTTTAGTTACCAGTGTTCATACTGTTTTAGGAGGTGATGGGACAATATAGAGCTTTTTATAGCATAGGAATATAGGAAAATGGAACTGGCTGGATCAGGAGAAGAGACCCTCCTGGGTAAACTATCCCAGTTTGGTTTAGAAGCACATGTGGAGACTCTCTATTTGGGTCTTTGACAGAAATCAAGTGGAATCAATTTCTTAGACTTGAAAACATACTGATAACAAGCTAGCCAGATTTCTTATTACATTTGACAATTATTGCTCTTGAGGTACCAAGGCTGCTACCCACGGTTGTGAGGGATGTTACTGAACAAAGGCATTTGGTCCATGGGGTAATGGGACCTGATGTCAGCCCTGCTCTGACAGACAAGACATAAGTCCTGGGAAAAAGGGATCCCTTTACTTATTCACACAAAGAAATCATATAGGCAAATGGCAGCTATGGGCTCCATATAGAAAGCACTCTAAAACACGTAAGTTAAAATTAATGTCTGAATCTCAAAGTTTTAATAATATTTTCTTTTGTGCTTGTTTGGGTTTTCATTCTAAACCTGAGATACAAGTACATGAATTTCCCCACCACCACAGTATGGGACTGTCATATTGTCTTTTTTTTTTTTTTTTTTTTTTTGGTTCTTTAGATGTGAATTCTGCCTCTCTGCCTCAGTTTCCCTAATAGTATAGGAGTGATATTCAAATCAACAAAAATGCCATGTGACAGGTCCTAAGCAAGATGCTGAGATTATAGTAGTGAACTGGATAGGCATAAAAATCTTAAAGTCTAATAAGCAACTATATAGGATTTTGCTACAGATTGGTAAGTGTCCATTGAAAAGAAAGACAAGTAGCAAAGGCCAAAAGACAATGTTCTTACAGTCACTTTTACTGTCTGTTCTAAAGTTTCCACTCTTAGAATACTAAATGCAGAGTGAATCACTTTTACCTCTCCACTCCTATTCTTCCACAGGTAGGGGGCTCTAATTTTCTGCACCCCCCAGAATATCAAAGAAAAACAGTTGGCGAGGCCTTCAGCACACGTGCAGCAAATATCCACAGGTGAGACCAACCTTCTGTAATTAGAGGTTCCTTTGTTTGTTATGATGAACATGACACAGTCACTTCTACATAGCCTTTAGGCTTTACAGAGACCCCCAAGAAATGTTTGTTGATTGAATAATCATGCATTTGTTTAACTGAAGGCAGTGTCACAGTGGCCACCCACGCAGCCTGTCACTTGGGGAAAAGCGGTTGGGGAAGAATGAACATTTTGAAACTGCCTCTGCAGATCTACATGATATTTAACTCTAGCTGTACAATCAGACAATTGGATAGATCTTTCACAGGAGTAAATGAGAGTCACTTGTGGCCATACATTCGAATAATTTCACACACTCTTTACCTGGGTGTTACTTTTCTTAATTCTACTACTAACAACTTGATTTCAAATTGTTCTTTGCATCAGTAACTCATGAAAACAAACCCCACTAGGAAAGCATGTCAGACATAAGAACAGCATCACAGATCACCAACTGAAAAGACCTCTGGGATCATTTGCACAGAGTAGGAAAACCCACTTATGATCACTCTCCTTTGGTTCTGCTTCATTCCATAATCACTCCATGGGGCAAACTACACTCCTGGTTTTTCTGCCCAACAAACAGTTTCTGCACATGCTAGTTAAATTATCTTTCTTTTTCCATCAGTCTTAAATTCGTAAGAGTATTCTTAGTGGTAATTATCCTTATAAAAGGCAAAAATAATGGTCTTGGGGCATTTTTCCACAAACAAGGCTTTGTACCAGTAATTGTAAAAATCAAAATAAAATAACAAGTACTCTGAAAGGTACACATATAAATAATATTACTATTAGAATTTTTAGTATAAATAAAGCCCTACTCATTTTCATTCTTGGGAAATGAAAGGATAAAACAGCTAAACAGGATGCTGGCCAGGTGTTACATCCATACACAGAGTGAATGGTGTCCCGCCTCACTTGTTAATAGACAGTCATGGCCTTGTGTTATCTGCTTTGTTTATACAAAACTGTAGTAAAAGAGAAAAATAGTGAGCCTTGGGGAATGGTTGATCAGCTAGAAGAAAATGGGTAGTTCTCATACTCAGGCCAATTCTGGAGTTTACAAACCTGCTTAAAATTTTAAAACCATGCTCCTAAGTAGAGAAAAGAGCACCAGATTAGGCCCAGTTAGTCTTGGGCAAATATCTTAAACACTTTGTACTCCAGAGTCCTTCGCTGTCAGTTAAATGGGTTATCAATCCAGGAAGGTATGCAAATCACCATCAGGCTAACGTTGACACTGAGAACCTCTTGTCTAGGGAAGCAGAACACGAGGTACCAAAGACACTCTTCAGGGCATTGTGAAGTGAACCACAATGAAACCTGGAAATGATGACAATGAAATCAAACCAACTATCAGGATTTATCAGAGGACTGGTCCAAAAGTGGCAGCTGACCAGCAAATTAACCTACAATTCAACAGTTAAAGTTTGATGTCATTTTTTAGAAAGCAAAAGTCCTATGGAAGCTGTAAATGGAAAACAAGCTAATGCTTCTAAGTGGAAAAAGTAGCTACCTAAGAGACCCTAATTAGATTTTGGACATTATTCCAAGTTGCACACCAGTCTTATCACAGCCAACTGCAGAAATAATACCACCAGTGTCCCTTCCAGCATAAAAGGCTATCTCTCAGTACAGCAGAATTATAAGCTGGAAAGAAATTTTGGATGTAACATTTCAGAAAAGCAGTTTGTGTTAGGTATTAAAAATCAAAAATGGCCACACCAATGTACACCTTCCCTCCATCCCCTACTGAAATGTAATTTGCTATCATAGACATCACAGTTTTCTCCAGAAAACAAATGCCAAACACATACGAGTTCAACACTAATTTTTCCTTATACAGAATACAGATGACCCCTTTGACCACCAACCTGTCTTTCATGCTAGTTTTAGAAACCCTGTCAGGAAGAATAAAAATTTCTGCGGCTTGTGGAACTTTTTTCAGGGTATAAGGTCTTGACCAGCAAATATGAAAGTATATTGTTTGGTTTCCTCTCAATATCAATACTTAGTATCACATTTTGGGTCTTGTAAGTGCTCCCATATGTTTCAGAAATAATTAAATTTTTATTGACATTTTGGCCTGCCTCCTAAAGATGAATATCCTTCAGCTGTTAAACATTTGATAGGTTTGAAGTTGGAAAAGTTTTTTATTTAATATTTTTATGCTCTTGAATGTATACATACAGAAAAGACAAGAGGTGACCTGAGTCTTTTGATGTAGTGATTGGAACTCTAGGAAAAAGGCAGTGACTTCCAAAACCTCTCAGGCTGCCTTTAGAGAGGAGGGGAATAATCGGTTTGTCTTTTGTCATATGATTAAGCTTATCAAATCAGGATCGTTTCTGCATAAACCAATAAACTCTGATCTGGTTCTTTGTTTTGCAATGTTATAAAGAATGAAGGAAGCTTGTACTTTGGAAAATACGTGTTTTTTTTTTTGTTTTTTTGTTTTTTTTTTCAGGTTCTTGAGTTAATCCATTCTCTTTCACCCAGGAAATCAGGCTTACTTCTCAATTGAGAAAGCAAACCTTTGACTTTGTAGTTACTAACCTCGAAGGGACACGGGAGAAGGGAGTGTGGAGACTCGTCAGAGAAAGGCTGAAATAGACACTCTTTCCCAAATATCACAGATTCCCAGCCTTGTGGGATTCTAAGCAAATAACCAGAATATCACTCAGGGCTAAACCTTCCTCTGTAATCATACATTTTCTAGCAGTGCCCTGGCCTCGACCCTCCTCACCGCTGGTCTTCGAGGCTGCTCCGCTAATTCCTTCCTTAATTTGCCTTCACCTTGGGAAAGAAGAAAGAAAACAAAGTTCCTCCTTCCCAGTGCCCAATCAGCTACATTTTGGAGAAGAAACGGCTAGAAACCGTCGTTTCCTCTGGGAAAAGCGTCCGCTAGAGGCTACTGTGGGTCGGGCCCACCTTTAGCTTCAGGTTGACAAATGTCTTCAGCGCGCTCTCTGCTCTGTGGGCCCTAGGGGTCCCCTAAAATCGCACTAGCGTCCGCCCTGTCTGACCTGCCCCCCTGCAGCGCCGCACATTTCAGCTTTTCAGCTTCACGGTGGAGCTCGCAGTAATTGAGTCGGGAGGGTTATTTTTCCTGGCCTCGCCTCACCGTCCTACGACTGCGGGAGCTTTCGGAAAGACATCGCTTCCACCCCCACCCCCACCCCCCACTCCTGCCCCGACGCCCCGGCTGCTTCTGAGCTCGGTCCCGGCCTCCGCCCCGCGGTAACCAGGATTGCGATCCACGCGGCCTCGGCCAGAGACTGAGGCCGGCGGGTGAAACCACCAGGGCTCCCAACGGAGGGCTTATTCCCTCCCCGCTTTACATTGGTGGGTCAAGTCGCATTAACACCAAACCACCAACGGGCGGGAGCAGGTGGTTCGTTAATTGCATAAACTAGAGTTAACTGCTAGAGACTAACTTGACAGCGCTGACTTGGTTTCTCTCCCCAGCTTGGTTCTCAAGAAAAGGTTTCTCCCTCCTCAAGTTGGAAGGAGGGGAAAGGTTATCAGCTGCTCATCAAGGCTGGTGGTGTGTGCTGTCAATTTAAGGTGACCCGCAGGGTGGCGCGGTAGGCGCGCTGGCTCCCATCCTCGCGGCTATTGGAAGCAGGTTTCCCTCACCCCTTCCAGGAAGGTAAGAGCTTTGGCATCTGGAAGTGTCAGAAAGGAGCCTTTTGCCATAAATCATCCTGAAAAGCATTCAAATCAGACAAGCGTCTAGAGACCCCTTAGACACTCCACCCCCAAAATCCTAGATCAAAGTGCAATTCCTGGAACCATAAACACCTATTATAAGCAAAATCCTACTTATCTGGAGGATGCTAAAACTGAGAGAGAAGGAGTAAGAGGCATTTGTCGCTGGAAATCCCTCGCACAAATTCACAAGCTCTATCTTTTCTTAGATTTGTCAACTGCTTTCTTGGGGATGGCCAACCACAGCATTTCTAAACTCGCCCAATACGCGTTGCGAGGGTCCTCCGAACAGCTGGCTGGAGAGTTTAGAACGCGGTACTGGACATTCGCTTTCGCTTGTTTTTTCAACCAAGAGAAGCAGGTGCGAGAGAGTCTGGGGCTTGGGAGATGGGAGGCGGAGAAAGGGAATTCGCTTGGTCTGAGTTTAGAGACAGCAAGTGCTCCTCACAGATTACACTGGTGCGGCAAACGTCAGTGCAAAGCACTGTTCACCCGAAACTTAGAAAACTCGGAACAGAAAACACCCGCCCAGGCAATTTGTGCTCTTGCCGAACTGCCTCTATGGGCTGAGTTACATTTGCACCCTAACGCTGCAAATGTCCAAGTTCTCCCCAGAGGGATCCTCAGAGGGACAAGGACACTAAGAGGGGATCTAGAGTGGGAGATGTCTGCGATTCCGAAAGAGCAACGTTCTGGCCTCAGAAATGAAAAGACTCCAATTTTTACCACGACTTCCTTGGTCAATCCAGAGTCAAACGATTGTACTGAATCTCAAGCCTGGAGCAGGGATGGCCCAGCCGGGCGTCTACGGCGGAAGCTAGGGGGCGGCTGGGTTGAGGGTAGGAGGTTGACGGGGGCCGGGGCGCGGTGGGGGGGGGGGGGTTACTTGCACGGAGAGACCTCCCCCCACATACATTCCCTGCGGGAAGACGCGTTCGCTGCGCGGGTACCGCGAGAGGGGGCGTTAGGAACGGCGCTGGCAGCTAGCTGACCCCAGCGTTGAGATTATTCGACACGTGTCTTTTACTCCTTACAATCCGTTTCTTATGGGTGATTTATGAACGAACCTCTTTGATCTGGGACGGTTTTTATCTGTCCGCTGTTACAGATGACAGACGCGGCTGCTCAAATCTCTGGTTCCCGCTGCCTAAAAGGTTGCTCCCCCTCTTTCCCAATGCTGTTGCTTTTTCTCTTGGTGATCCCCACCCCCTGCCTCTTCGTTCTCCTCCCCTACCCCCAGCCCCGTCCGCTATATTAGTTGCAGTCCCTCCGGATGTTTTAAGTCAACAAAAAAGCGCTGGGCAGGGTCAGCTGGGAGCCAAGGCGGGCAGATTTGGGGCACGCCATCCCCTTGGTGTCACATGTGTTGGGGTCCTAAGAAGGCCTCCCGCCAGGGACCGGGAGAACTAGCTCCCAAAGCGCGGATGCCCACATTCGGAAGGGAGAAGGCAAAGCCCCAGCAGTCAAGTTCCCGGGGCGGAGGCGGGAGCGGGGGTAGGGGTAGGGGTGGGAGAGGGCGCTGCCTGTGCTCTGAGAAGGGACGAGTAGCGGAGGGCAGTGTCGCTGTGGTTAGGTGCGCGGGGACTCCTCTGAACTATCATTTTGGCTTAATTAGGGAGGTAATGAGGCGGCAGAAAAGGGGGAGAGGGGTTCACGTTGCGGAGCGTGCTAGTCCCTAATAGGTAAAGGAGAAGTGGAGTCTCAGAAGCCGTTGTTAATAGATCTTTCTTGTTTCTTTTTCTTTTCGTGAGTGTGTGTGTGTGTGTGTGTGTGTGTGTGTGTGTGTGTGTGTGTGTTAGTAGTATTTCATTAAAACCATATCCTGGAACAAAGAGTTGTTCTTTCATGTTTCTTTGCTTTGTTATTACTCTGACAGGAGTTCTAAAAACAGGATTTTCCAAATCAAAGAATCCCTGGAGTCCGTGTCCCCTCCCAGCCCCCCTTTCCTTTACCAAACTGCTCTTGGTATCATTATCCTACTACGGATTCTTATACTCTTGATTTAGCCGGAGGACATTTAATAGCTGACTGGATTAAATATTGCAGACTCCAGCCTGGGCTATTTGAAAATCCGGGTCGTGGACTGTGCCTAACTTCAGAGAAGGAAAACTGATCTATGAGATGTGTTTTAAGTTTCACTCAGTCGAGGCCTGGAGAGAAGGAAGAGGAAGAAGGATTCTCTGCTCCAGGTCTCTTTTTTATGTTACAAAGTTAAAAGTTTTAAAAGGTGTGTGTTGATGGGGGGTAGGGGGGAGGGCGTAGCAAGAGAAGCGAAGGGTGCAATGAGGAGAGAGGCAACCTTAACAAGATGCTAACAGAAATTTCCTTCAGTCATAATGAAAGAAGGATTTATAAGAACATTTTAAAGAAGGCTGCTCTGCAAGGTAGCGTTCTGCCCAGGAATGGAGCACACTGTTGCAGGGGTGGCATCAGCAGACCTCTCTGAAGGATTCATTATCACTGCTAAACTTGCCGTCTTGGCATGGTGTCTTTTTGCTGCATGTTGGTTTTCAACAATAGTAACAATTTTTTGATTGGTGTTAAGTTTCATAAACAAAAGAAAAGAAATTTAGACTGTTTGGTCCAGTACTATGTTTAGAAATGGAAGTCTGGAAATCCCTAAGGGAAGCAACCGGTATCAGAGTCAGGGTGTGGGGGCTCATCCAGGCTGGGCAAACCCAGAGGGGCGGGATCTGAGGTCTTCCTCCAGGACGCTTTGGGGGCCATAACCAGATATGATATGTACCCAAAGGTAATAACTCAAGGTTAAGTTCCTCCAGGGACAGCTGGATGAGTATTTAGATTAAATGCCATAGAGAGAAAAGATATGTCTGTTTATCTGCTCTTGTCGTTTTTAAAACTGTCACCCTTAAAGTTGATCATTTTGAATTTATTTCAATTCTTTGGAAATCCAAAGAGGATTAACATAAACTCTGACAGTAAGTTTAGATTTAATATTGTGGAAGAAAGTTCCCCAACTTTTAAATTTTTAAAAAAATACAGAGCTGTATGGGCAGCTATATAATAATTATAAGCCAGGTGCCATGTCAATTTTACAGAGACTAGGAATACTCTGGCATTTAAGCGAAGAGCCATGGAACAGCTCGTTCATTTAATGTACAGTCTTAAAAGTATTGTCAACAAATATTTAAAGCCTTAATTGCACAGAGATCCTGGCCTGAGCCACGCATTAATAGTCACAATAGCTTCTAAAACATCTCTCTTAAGAACAGAGAAAGGAATTGAACTGTCTTCCACACAACTGGGCAACTACTAATTCATTTTAGTTTTGTTTATGAACTGAGCTTCCTTCTTGCCTGGAAGAAGAAAAAAGCCTCTTATTTGTATAAGTGATTTTTAAAAATCCTTCTCAATCAAACCGATAATTTAACTTCCTAAAATCCCTACCCCATGTGTAGCAAGGATCCCCAGAGCCTGGGTCCCGCCCCAGGAGTGAGGGATCACCGGTTCATCTGCTCATCTTTCAGCCCATCCAACCATCTTGGGGGTTTAGGGTCTGTCAGGCCGGGCATTCCTTCTCTCTTCTTATCACTCTCTACCCCTTCAAAAAGGCAATTGATTAGTTTCAGCTTTTCCTAACCGAGATCCGATACGTTTCTCAGGATCAAAAGTCTCTGAGAGGCCAAGACAGAAACGTGGGGGATGGGGAACCTGAAGAAGGAAAACGCAAAAGGAGAAGATAATTTGCCAGCCACCCCACCCCTCTGCACCCAAGACACCTAGGGGATGGGGAGTGCTGGGAGGGGATAGGATTGCGACTTCTGCTCCAAGAGGCACTTGACGATTTAAGATGTGTCTTCCCTTTCTGGTGGCAAATATTTAAACGAGAGAATAGATAACTAGAAAAGGAGGTTGATGATTTATGCCTGGATTTTCCTCCAAGCATTTGCCTCCTTGTATTTACAGGCGTGGCCCCATTTGCAAATTGTACATCTGTTCTCTTCACGTGACATTTCATAAAAGCCCTAACATCTGGGCAAGATAAACTTCCTTCAGGTACCTGCTTAACTTTTCACTTGTCACACTCTTGTCCCCCCCCTCCCCCCACGCGTCCTTTTAGCCCTCCCGCCTGCTTCAGTGGCGGGGTCTGTGGCGCGTTTTGTTCCAGCCCCCACGCTCTGGGCCCCAGTCTCAGATGACCCCACACCGACACCCTCCCAAGGCCAACCTTTGCCAGGGCCAACTTCTCTGGCAGACCCCCATCCTTACGTGTCCGCCTCTGGCTCCACTGTGCAGGTAAGTGAGCGCACCATCTTGAACCCAAGGAGAAAAGTCATATTGCCTTCGATTCCGGCTTCAAACCAAAAACAAAACAAAACAAAACAAAACTGCCTACTCAACAATATTCAGACTCGCGCTTGGATTCCACAGTCTCATATGCATCTACATATTCCTCAGTGAAATGAGAAAAGAGTGCTGCTGATTCTGATGGTTGTCTTTTCATTGAACATTCGCTCATTTCTGGTCCATGTTTAAACTGCATGTTTTACAGAAACTTAATTTCACTTGCTCGTAATCTTCAATCTCCCCTCCCCCAAGAAGGCTGCCTTTAGGAATGAATGTTTTTAGACATTTTTTTTTTTCTTTTCCTAACCCGGAATTTTGTTCACGCATAAGTACGAAGACACATCCACAAACTTAGTGGGGGAGGGGGGAGGCGGGGGAATGGAAGGAAAAGAAAACAGTCCACGTAAACAAGAAGGACAGCCGTTGGAGGCCTTCGCTGAAGCAAACCCCAAACGATCTCATTGCAGGGCGCCCACGAAATCCCGGCTATAATTGAGTGTTTTCTTTGAGGTTTTCTGACCATGTGCTTTTTACCATGGTTACTATGACTCTGATAGGAGAAGCTGGACATTCATTACGATCCCGTCCCATCCTTTCCCCAAGGTTTACCTCCCTGGCTCTTACAAAGAAGGCGAATATAAAGGGGGGGGGGGGACTTTGTGCCAGTGATTTTAACCTGCCCCACCTTCCAGTGACCTGCCACATGCTCCTTCTTACTTTATAGACATCTGGGAATTCCATACATGCCTTAAACTCCAATTACACACCTTCTTCAAAGGACACGTGCTTTGATTTGCTAAGAACATTAAGTGGGCTCACGTCCTGGGGCCTTGGGACAAAAGCAAATGGCAAATGTATCCCATGCCCGGTTTACTGCGTCTGTCTTTTGCTGTTCAGTAAATAAGGATAATTAATAATCCTGTGGCATTTTTGAGGTCTCGGTTTCGAGGTTTCCGGGAAAGAGTGGGGTTGCCGGCTTTGAGAAATTACGAGGAAACCGATTTCTCCTTCCACTTTGACGGTGCACTTTCCTTCCACTTTCGCTGGTGCTGGGGGTGGGGCACAGCTTACGACGCAACAGGCAGAAAATTCTGCAAAAGTGGCCCCCGGGGATCCCCCGCCCGACCCCTGTTTGTCGCTAATACAGGCCTGTCTCTGGAAATTTGAGGCTGGGCCTTTGCCTGACTCTGTTGCTGCTGCCGCCTTTGCTACCGCTGACACTTGGAACCGCCGCCTCCGCGCAGCGGCCAGACGCGGGGCCCGGAGCGGTCTACGCAGTCGGAGGAGGGCACCGACATTGTCTTTCTCTCCACCGTGCGGCACCGGACCGCCACCCACGCAGGGGAGTCTGGGCCTGCGCCCCCCGCCCGCGCCCGCCGCAGGTGAGACTCCCGCTCCCCACGGAGTTCTGTTTGGGTTTCCGTGGCGTTTGTTCCCCGCAGGTTTGTTTGTTTTTCTTCAAATTACAGATGCAGGGAAAACCGCCTGACATCATGAGAGCGGGACAAACGCTCACTTTGAAGGATTCCTGGGCAGGACTTCAAGTGAAATCATATGCCTGAGAAGAACTTGATACCGGTCTAGAGAAAATAACCAGTTCTGAGTTTGCCAAACCGTGGAATGTGCAAAATGCTCGACTTTTTTGCAAGAGGCCAAGTGTCCCTTAAAAAGCTCCATTATGAATATGAGCCTGAAGACTGCAGGAGCAAGAAGCTTGTGCCGTTGTTGAGTGTGGGAAAAAAGTACACACAGTATGTGAGTTTTTGCTATTTAACATTATTTTATTAATAATTTGTACCACTTTAGAGAGGATACCTGCAACTGTGCATGAATTATCATCTGTGCATGTGCTTAGCAAGTGTGTGCACAAAGAAGGAACATAAATGTGTGTATAAGAACAAAAATTTACTTTCTTATGACTGAAGGCTATCAATCCAACGAAATTAAAAGCAAAATTAAAAAAAAAAAAAAAAACTATGTGCACAGTAAAGGAACCATTTTTACTCAGTGGTTTATAGAATTCACCCAAGGCTATTTTATACAGCATTTTTCCCTCCAGTGAATGCATTCTGGCTAAAGGGTAGAGTCCCCCAGTCCAGCCATCACATTAAATTCTCACTTCTGAAGCAGAGGTAATTCATTTTAAGTGTCCTTTAAATAAGAATAGGTAGCAAAAAGAATTAAAACAGGAAAAAAATAGTAGAGCAAAAGAAATACAGGTGGCTTTATTTCTATTCTAAAAAAGAATTAGCATTGTTATGTGCAAGGGGGAGGAGATTGGCAATAATACAAAATCAGTCTGCAACCTGAAAATTGTATAATAGTTAATATTTTCCATGAATTATTCTCATTCAAAGTAAAGCTATTCATCGCCTTTCATTCATTCATTCATTTCTCTGAAAATCTAGGGGAAAATATTACCTTCAGTTTAGCAACACAAATATGGTATTTTTCTCCACAGGGTTCTCTTATGAGAAAAGAGAACAAAATACTAAAGAAAAAGAAAAAAAAGAAAAAAAGAAAAAAATTAAAAAGGCAAATGAAAAGCTACCTTTTGTGAAACCTCTGGGTTTTAAATCATCAGAGATAAGATAAGAGATTACCTTCTCAGCAGTGACAGTCAGCTCCATCCTGATGTACGTCAAGAAATCTGAAATATCAAATAGTCAGACCAAGCTAGTGAACAAGGAGATTCCTCCATGAACAGTTTAGAAAATGGAGGTGTAGGATGATACACACAAAAGAGAGAATTACCATCTTGATGTGCCCTCCCTCATTCTTCTAGGGTACCCTTACATTTCTACCCTATACACACGCACTCCCTCTCTCTCTCCACTCTGCCAATACACCCACACCCTACAAATACATGCACACATAATCACTTTCCCGGCTCATGTAGTTATTTGGTAAAGGAATACCAAAATCCAAACAAATTCCCCAAGCCTTCACTAACCTTTCAGTGTAAGTAAATGCTACAGGGTCCTTATCCTAAAATACGGTCTCAAATATTCAGAATAGTAAATTTACAATATTGTTATGTCAGCATTCCCTGATGTTGTGTGGGAGGGAATGAAAAACCTTCAGGTAATAAGAGCCTCAATCTGAGTTGAACAAACACAACCTGTTTGGATTCATATACACTTATCTGCCATAGCCTTTGTTTGAAATAGACAACAAAATTATTTTCCAGTTTGAAAGCTTGCCAGATTACACCTGAATGCAGTAAACTAGATGTAAAAGTTAAGCACTGAGTGATACAAATGTATTGCTCCTAATGATATTAGTTATGAGCCAATATTTTCCTGGTTCAGAAATAACCATAATGAAATAAAAATCAAGCCCCATTTGCCCATTTAACTTAACTTCATCAGATTTTGTATACCTATAAGTAACCAAGGAAAAATTCCGTGTAATTTTGGATAAAATCTACTTGCTAATGAACTGACCAGAAAATGAATAGCTGTTGCATTTAAAATTGTAATTGTTCCAATTGTTACTGAAGATACTGGAAGTTCAGGTTTTTTGCTTATTGTATTTGACTCCATAGTTGTATGTTCTTTATACATACAAAAAAGGAGCATGCTTCCCAAATAGGTAACATCAACATGGAAAAATATTCTTAACTTTGGCTTTTCTTTTAAGCAAACATGACATTAATTATCATTTTCATTCATGAAAGAGAGAGGTAAATTACAACTGGAATTATCTTTCCTGCTGAATTAAACTTTACTATTTTCAGTGCATTTGTATTGATTTATACGTGTACAGATAGGTCATTTTAAGAACACTTTATACACCCGTTCACTGAAATGAACCTTATTTAAAAATCCTCACAAACAGTGGAGCTCATGACAAAAATACAGAGTTAACAAGAGAAAAGACTGCTGGCTTCATATTGCTTATATGCGTTGAACTGTTCTACGACTGCCTCCTCAAAATATAAGCAAGAGAGGTGAGTAACAAATTTAAGTTTTCGCTGTTTAGAGAACTGGTAAGAGATGAAGGATAGATGCCACAAAGCCCACTGAACACCAAATTGGAATAATAATAAAGCTGTCTTTCTAAATAACATGCCTGTGCCTGTCAGTAGCTAGTTTATTTGCGTTTTTCACTGCTTTGTTTATATTAGTGCCCCCTCCCTCCTGGGTGCCTCCAGAGTTAAACAAGCAAGTATTTACCACCAACTTAATCCTGAGCTTTAAAAATATAGACCAAACTTTGAGGTTCTTAAAATTTTCAATCATATTTATTTATTGCAGAAAAATAATATACAAAGATATTTACAAAACAATCATAAAAATATGAATGCATTTAGACACCGGATCTATTTGCATTTTACCATGGGTCATCAATAAATAAATAGAATGTTGTTTTTTGTATTTTAAGTTTTTTTTTTTTTCCCTCAGAGGAAGAAGGTAAAAAGGAATGAACTGACTGTGATTTTGCAAGTCAGTTTGATCCCCGTATTTTTATTTCTAACGATGTTCTTAAAATTCCTCTGGTTGTTACCATTTTAAAATGGAGAAAGTCCATAATGATGCCTTTCCTTTCAGTGGCTGATTGGCACGACCTCTTGAGAATGCATGCATGAAAAAATAAAAATAAAAACATTCTTCGTCAAAAAAAAAAAAAAAAAAGAACACAAACAACTGTTCAGACTTCTATCAGAATGCAGAGGTGTGAGGATGGTGCCGCTGCCCGTCTGGGAATCACTGTCCACGGGCCTGTCTCGCTTTCTCTTTTAAAAGTGCGCCCCACGCCCTGTTTCTTTGAATTTGGGTTCTGCTCTTCTAATTTCCAAGAAAATCTTTGGCATATATATTTATTTTTAGTTATCCAGCTCCAGAGTCTCTAGACTGTCCATTTGCTCCTTCTCTGGAAACAATGACATCTGCAAAAACCCAGAGAGGGGAAAGTTGGTTATTGTTTAGGTCTTCGTGGCTGTTTTCTAAGACTAGTGAGCTCTGTTCTTATCACCACTACTGAGAAATTGCGCTGAACAACCTGGAAGGATTTCAGCCCAAGGGCAAGAGGAAGTGGGTGGGCGGAAAGAAGGAGGAGGTGGAATTTGGAAACATTTGTTTTAAGGAGAAGGAAAACTTAAAGCCAAAAAGAAAGGGAGGCGCTGGCAAGAAAACTGTCCTTACCCATGACCCTGGAGTCTTTCTCAGACTTCCCTCCTGTCTGGCACGCACACTCACGCACACGCACGCTCCTAACCGGGGCGCATCCCCCCTCTCTCCCTAGCGGGGACGGACCAGCCTTTCGGGGACGTTCAGGGGATGAGGTGGCGAAGGCTGAGAGCGGAGTGGGAGAGGGGGCTGAGGAAGGGGCAGGCAGCCGCGGCCCGGCCGTCAGTTCGTCCGCCACCTGAGCGGCGAAGGGGCGCAGAGGTGTCGGTCCTTACCTAGGTCTCCGGCCCTGCCGAGGGGGTGGGGAGCTCCGCCTGCTAGTGGGACGCGGACATGGACCAGGCCCCCTCCATCCTCCAGACCGAGAAGGCGTAGCTGAGCCGCTCATGGGCCACATAGCTGCAGCTTGCCATCTTGGAGTCCAGCTCGTCGCTCTGGAGAACCTGGTAGAGGAAGTCGATGTACCTGGCCGCCAACTTGAGGGTCTGGATCTTGCTCAGCTTGTCCGAAGGCAGCGTGGGGATGATCTTCCGCAGCGCGGCGAACGCCTCGTTCAGCGATTGCGTGCGCTGGCGCTCCCGCACGTTGGCCATGACCCGCTGCGTCTGCAGCTCCTCGTAGGACTGCGGGCTCCCGCCGCCGCTGCTGCTGCCGCCGCCGCCGGCGCCGCCGCCGCCGCCGCCACCCGCAGATTTCTTGCCGCGCTTGCCCTGGGCCGGGCTGCCCGGCTCGTCGCCGCCTCCGACGCCCCCGCCCGCGGCCCCGCCGGGCCCCGCGCCGCCGCCCGCGCTGCGCCGGCTGCTGCGCCGCTTGCGCCCCCCGCGCTTGCCGCTCGGCGGCTGCTGCCGGTCCGGCTCTTCCTCGCTGTTGCTCAGGCTGTCGTCGGCCGGCGAGACTGGCGAGCTAGACACGTCCTGCATCATCTCTCAGGTGGCAGCGTGCGGCCTCGCAGGCCCGGGGCAGAGGGGCGGCCCGGGAAAAGGAGGAGAGCGGGGCGCCTCAGCCCGCCAGCTTCCCCCGCGCGCGGCGCCGGCCGGGGCGGTGCGGCCCGCCGAGGAGGGAGCGGGAGGAGGGACGGGGTGGATCTCCGCGGGGAGGGCGCGCGGGGGAGGCGGGGAGGGAGGCGGGAGGGGGAGGGGACGGTGTGGATGGCCCCGAGGTCCAAAAAGAAGGCGCCCAACGGCCGCACGCACACCCTGCTCGGCCTCCTGGAAACGCTGCCGGTGCCGGCGAGCCCGCGAGGTGTCTGGGAGTTGGACGAAAGCTGCAGACTTGGAGGCTCTTATACCTCCGTGCAGCCGGAAAGTTTGGGGGCAGCAGTGTCATTGGCCTGACGTGGGGAGGAGGGACTTTTCGAAGTTTTATAGGAAAGTTTCCGCTTTCCAGCCCCCCCCCCCTCCTTTCCCCGTCCCCACCCCCCACTTGCTCAGGGTCTAACAATTCGTTCTCCCAAACCATTCAAAAACGACCTGGCTCCGGCGGCCGGCCCCTCTGCCCGCCTCTTTGCTGCCCTCCCTCTTCCCTCCCCGCCGCCCTCCGCAGGCGGGCGCGGGGCGATTTCCTTCCGCGCCGTTGCGCGCGGGCCGCGCCCCCGCACCCGAGCGCAGCCCCGGAAAGCGGCCGGAGGGGACCTCTCGGCCGCGGTGTCAGTCCCTCCCGGAGTGGCTGTGACAGCAGCGGCAGCAACAGCTTCTACGCAGTGCGTGATGTCTCAACTCTCCCCAGTACCCTCTAGGTCCGTGGGGCCGCCTTTGGGATTGCTGGGGTGGGGGCAATGGCAAAACTGGCAGCCGCGGAGCTCCCCCAATAGTCAGGTAGACGGGCCCCTAGAGCCCCAAAGGCCAAACCGCTGCGGCGGGCCCTGAAGTCGTGGGCGTTTCTGAAGACGTGGCTGCGACACGGGGAGTGTGGATCTGCGCCCCGGCCTGCTCTCACCCCTCCCTGAGAAGCATCTGGGCCTTCCTTTTCCCTCTACACTGACCCAGTCTAACGCTTCCTACCACTCAAAAGGCTACACCTCCGACGGTACTGGAAAGAGACAGAAATTCATTCTTTCTCGGAAGTCAGTTTTGTTCTTGGAGAAGGCAGCGGGGCCAGAGAGGGACAGCGCAGCGTTTTCGCTGCGGCCCTGATCTCCTGAGCTGCCAGCCCAAGGTGGAGGACCCTGTGGCCATTTCATCCCTACCCTACTTCCCAATAAGGCCCCGCATTGTGACCTCTAAAGGTAGGCTCGTAAGAAAGTGAGATGAGGTCCCAAAGCCCCTGAACACAACGCGGCTTGCCCAAGCCAGTTGTGAGAGGCACCTTCTCCACTCCTTGTTCCTAGGAGGTGGAGTGGGCAGTTATGCTTCGTGCTACCCAGACGTGGTCCAGTTACTTGGACGCTTTTATATTTTAAGCAATTCTGTCTGATACATTAACAACAAAGAGCCCCAAAGAGGGTGTTAATGCAGCTTCTGTCAGATCGGAGGCAACAAAAGTTGGTGGGCTGGAAGGAAAGCCTCATGGAAGAGAAACCCATCTTTGCAGTTCCAGACTTGTTTCTCTCTATTGGAACGAGTTGGGATAGAATAAGCTTTTTGTGTTCATCCGTTAGTTGCAAAGCAAAGCATTAGTCGATATTCAGGGGGTAGATTTGGGGGTGCTGAGCTTGTGTGCCCTGCACAGGCCAAGGTCCTCTCACGCTATCCCCAGACTGGACTGTCAGGGGAGAATTAACTTAGCGAAGGACCCCATTCTGGGCCTGATGGAGGGTCGTTGTCCCGGGTGTCAGGAGGAGGAGGAAGAGGAGGAGGGAGCCCAGGCAACACGAGGGCAGGCCATGTGGCTCTGCCCCGCTGAGGCTCACAGATTCAGTCCGGAAACCCTGGGGTCTGGAGCGCCTGGAGCTGGCTGAAGGGCTCAGACTTCTGGGGGAAGTGAGGGCAAGAGGCATCCCTCCCGTGGGGGTGAACAAGGCAGTGCTTTCATGGGAGGTGTGACTTGCAGGGTCTGTCTATCACCATTTTTACAAATATTCAGAAACAATGCCCACAGCATGCTGACTGGCCTGCTTGGAGAGCTCCCGCGGCATTTTAAAATGAGAGCCCGTCTGGAAAGTGGATTCTACTTGACCTCCACTTAATAGTGTGCAGGCAGGTATCCTTAAAGCAAAACTCATTATGATAAGTCACACCTTTTGTTTTCATCTTCTGCCTGTAGGATTTTATCTCTTGGAAGCAGAGAATAAGGCAGAAATTCTGCCCCACTCTACCCAGTGTTCTCTCTTATAAATCTGAATTGCAGATTATTCCGCAATTCTTATTTGAAGGTGGCTGCAGAAATCTTGAAAAGTTTCCACCTTTACCTTTCTTTTTAAAAGATCAATCTCAAATCTTAATTTTGTTTTTCTTTTCCCTTTGGTTGAAGTCTTAAAACTAAAGAGATTGAATAATTGGACTTTTTCCTTTGTGGCTATGGACAAGCAAGACAGGAAAGTGTGGGCAAAGTGTAAAGGGAAACCTTACCTGACCAAGGGGAATTGGGGTGGGGAATTGGGGTTGCGGGATGGAAATGAGGGCAGAGAAGCTGGAGGAGAAACGGAGTCCTCAGCAGCTAGCAGCCAAGGATCCTTAGCCAGCCAGACTTGCAGAGTCATCAATCTCTAAGACTAGTTCTTAAACAAATTAACCCAGCCCTGTTCTGAGCAACTAAACTTCTAGGGAATGAAGAGCTCCTGGCTGTTGGGCACCAGGGATCCCCGGGAGCTGAGGCTGCGCTCTGGATGCCAGAATGCTTACTGGAGGGCTGAAAATGAATGACCTAACTAGAACCATCTCGGCATGGAATCTTCCTGACAGAGTCATAATCAATGACTTTAGTTCTGAGAAGAAATTTCTCTTGAGCTCTTTGAAGAAATGGACGAAGAGAATGAGAGGGGTTTTCAGTGCCTACATGTTACTTTTTGAGCAGAAGGCTGTGGCTTGCCAAATGAATTACCTCTCAAAATGTCTGGGGCTCAATACTCCCTGCTTTGCAAACTGTAATATTTCCTGGTCCCACCCTGTTCATCTGCAGCTATATCCTACGTAACATTTTATCTAACAATTTTCTTGTCCACACTTGCTGGGGGAAAGCATCCCTAGTTCTAAAATCCTAATTTCAGGCTCTTAAAAAACGGTTTTGGAAATTTCCCCTTGGGGCTGAACTCAGCCTGACTTGAAGAACGTTAGTGGAGAACTGCCTTCTTTGGGAATACTGGATTAATTGAAATTAAATCATTTTGTCTACTTCTAAAACAAATTCCCTGAAAAAAAAAAGAACTGAAAACAAAAAAGTTTTTCTTTTGCACTTGGATAATTCAAAACGAGCTTTGTTTTCAAAACTGCAAACTTGGCATGTTAGCAGTCCTTCCTGAGGAATGTGTGCTGTGTTAAAAAGTGAAAAAAAAAAAAAAAAAAAAACTGTTAGAAGAAACAGAGTTAGGAATCTCCTACTGAGCAGAAGCAGTAAGTATGTATCTATCTGTATTTTTACATCTGAATGTGTACCCACTGGCATTCTCTTAGCAACATTCATTTATAAATACTTTCAGAGAAGGAAAAGAAACATGTATATACTATAGAATTGTTAGCAAGGTGGTAAATTTGGGAGCTGGGATTGCACAAAAGGTGAGTGCTTGAGACTCTCTCTTCCTACTCTTTCTCCTTATTCTTTGGATGACCTACCACCTGAAGGCTGGCTTAGAGTTCTATGAAATAATTTCTCTGAATTGCATGAACGTGGCACAGGAGTGTTCACACAGAAGGGGGCGCAAATTGGAGAAGGCTGCAGTTGAATGGACATCTTAGATTTCATCTTGTTTTGAACACTCCATGGGGGATTGCCTAGTTTGATAGTTAAGTAAGAGAATTTTTTCAAAGCGGAGTATGAAGTCTGTGTCAGCACAAGTGACTTGGATTGGTGACACAGGCAGCCTTCGTGTTTGAATACCTTACCCTAAAGAAGAGGTCATTCTCTTTCTCTTTTCATGGTAGTTTAATTCATGAATCTAACTGATTCTATATTTCTCTTTCCAAACTTCTTTAAGGATCAGGAACTAAAATTATCAAATGTGAAGCTTTCAGTCTGGAAGTAAAATGAAAAAGGATAAAGCATAAGAAATTGAGTTGCCAGGAGCACCTTAAACAAGCAAATCAAATTTCAAATAAATTAATCTTTACAATATCTGACATTGTGCATTCAAAATGAAGGTAAGATAAAGAAACAGCATATGCTGAACTTGTACATAAAGAGGAATCAGAGTGTGGAAAAGTATGGTGTCTTGAAGAGCCTCCTCCCCACCCAGCTTTTATTAGCTTGTTGGGTGTGCAGGCTAGAGAGACTGTGTCCTGTCTTTGCTGCCAGTTAATCTTGGTGACATACATACTCGCCTATTTCAGAGAGCTGCTGGAGTAACTGAAGAAATAATGTAAGAAATATGTACTTATTCATAGCGGCTTTTATCATGACCATAGTCTTCCTACCTAGTAAGCGTTTTTATCTTTTCTGTCTAATCATCAAGCAATTTAAATATAAATCTAATGGTTTATATTCTGTGTTTTTTCCAGAAAAAGTTCCTACTCTGATTACTCCTAACTTTCATCTCTCTACACTTCAAGGGATTTCCTTTTTTCACAAATGGCTTTTCCTGAAGCCTTAAATCCTATTTCCATTGTTTTGATTGATTCTTCCTGCACAAAACATGTTGTTTTTGCCAGTGACCACAAGAGGACACAATTTCCTAGAGAACTTTGTTTAAAAAGACACTTGTAGAAGGCTTACAAAATAGCAAAAAATATTGTACAGTGAATGTCATTTTGGGGATGCCTATTTCATTTATGTCACTTTTCTTAATTAAGTAACTTTGATGTAAACTAAAAAAATTAAAACTTAAAAAATAAAAATCATTTTAAAAATAAATGAAAAAACCATATATACACATAAGTTGGCATTCAAACCTGGGATGTCTTGGAAGATTTTATCTTTTCTCTTTATTGTAGAAAATAAAAGAAAAACATGAATGAAAATGTACTAAAATGCTACCATTTTAAGGGAAAACATTTATTTTGCATTAGTAGAGGTTTGGACAAAACTGTGAGTGATCTGGAATTTTACTTGCTCAATTTTAGAGCCATGTTTGGCAATGAAAAACAATCTTTTTTTAAAAATATGTTACTATTCCAGAATACCTTTGAAAGTTTGAATTTTTAGTTTCAGCATTTGGGTTGTCTTTATGTGAACAAATGCATGGAAATTATGTTTTATGATTTGCCAGTTCTATTTTAACGCATGTCATAAGAACTAAATTATTTTTCAAAGATATGGAAAAATAGGATATTAAGATACAGATTCCCAACACTTCCCCCAAATTATGATACACACTCTTTAATTTAAGGTCACTGTCCTCTTTCCTATTACTTTTTCTCAAAAAAGATTTCAGAGCATCTGATTACTTTGTAAATTAAATTAAAATGAATTATGTCTTGATATTTTTTTAGATGAATTTTATAGTTCTGGTAGAATGCTGGTGACAGTCAAACTGGGGAATCGCTGCTTCATTTGGAACTCAATGCTTTTTTTGTTTTGCATATGTGTCTTCTTGCAGATACATTCCTAATCACACTCTCTGAGACCCTGCTGGAGGAACTGAGCTGTGGACCAGAGATGCTGGAAAGAGAAGAAGAGAAAAGGACAAGAAGGAAAAACCAGAGCAAAAATGAGAACAAGACAGAGAAGAATGTGAAGAGAGTATAAGAGGGCGCTGGGACAACTGGTGGGAGACCGAAAGAGAAAAAGAATAAGGCTTAATATGGAGGGGTCAGTGACAAGAGAAAAGGCTTACATCTGAAAAGAAAGAAAGAAATGCATTTAGTGGGAAATAGAAAAGCACCTGGATTATTTGCCTCAGTTTCTGCTCACAGAGATTGTTGTAAGTAGCTACCTGTCCCTTGGTGTAGGCATTTGATTTTAAAAATCCCTGTCATTCTCGCTGAAGTGCTAACAAAAAGTAAGGAACTTTGTGGAGGGCTGGGAAACTTTTAATGAGGGTAATGTTCCTTGAATAGATATGGTCTATCTGGAATTAGAGTAAAGGTATTACATGTTGTCGTTCTTGCCTCTCAAGATGGTAGAGGGGAAGACGTCTGGGGGGACACTTGATGCCATTACTGTGTGAAAAATGCTTTGAATTATGATAGGATTTTAGAAATCCTGGCTCATTGTTTTCTATTTGACCTCCACAATGGAGATCAAACTTGGTGTTTTTTGCCTGTGGTTAGCCAGCATCAATGCCTGTGTCTTCCCCACCTCAGATACCTCAGGAAAGACATAGTTGTAGTGATACATTTTATTCTCACTCACTCCTACTCAAGACCTTGAGAGATCGTGAGGTTCTGGTTCTGCCTAATGGTGCATTCAGGAGACCTGAATTCTGGTTTCAACTGGCACTAATTAGTTATAACACGTCTATTGATTCTTTCATAATTTAACAAAAATGTGTCCACCTCTAATTATGTTAGGTACTTGGAGTAAGAATATTTAGCCCCTGACATCAAGGATGTCACAGTCTATTGAGAAATAAAATCTGAAAACAGTTTTGTGGCATGGAGAGCTAACTACTGTGATGGATGTTTCAAAGAGTGCCAAGGACCCTGGACCTGGTCTGAGGTGACAGGATGCCTTGGTGCATGGGGAGATTACCTCACTGCAATGATAGCCTCTAAATATATTTCCAGGAAGCTTGTCCCAGCCAGAGACACACACAGAAAGGCCCACAGACCAAGTGAAGATGTACATATCAACCTGGTTTATTAAGTTGATTAGAAACATACAGTAAGAAAGGGAATTACAGTAGGTTAATATACTAGAATAGGTTGCAAACAGGCAGGAAGGGCCATGCTACCCAAATCCTGGAGTACACAGGTTCCCGGTGACTCTGCCCTCCAGCAGCTTTCCTTGCTGATGGTGTAGTTAAGAGGTCCAAAGTGAGGGTTAACAATGATGTAGGGTTCCTGGAGCTAAATTAACTTGCTCTGTTAGAGAAGGTAAATACTCTTGTCCACAGGTGGGCTTGATATTTGCCTCTGAGCAGCTGTGGGTTTTATCTTTCAGTCTTGGCCAGAGGACAAGTGGGCCAAGTTGAATGTCACCAACAGGGAGCTGAAGACCTCATGAATATGGGATTCCCTGAGAGTCCATGACTATCTGATGCTTACATAGCCTTTCTGTCCATTCCTACTTACTTTAGTGATGTCTAAGATGTCTTATAGGTTACTTACTTCCATTCTTAATGTCGTCTATTTTCTTTGTTTCTCTTATTCTCTTCAGCAGAACGGAATATTCATAAATCTAACAGGAAGCATACATTGCAGTCTTCCTAAAGTACCCTTTATCTCAGCTTTAGTCTTCAAGGATGTTTGGGGTGAACCAGATGAGGAGTAGAAAGGGGAGGAGGAAGGAAAGACACTGGGAGTGGCATGGATAAAGGCAGGGAGGCAGGAGCGTGTATGACCTGCTGGGGGTGCTGTAAGGAATCTTGCATGGCTGGAGATGGAATGGGTGTGGGAACAGCTAGAAATGATACAAAGTTTAGATCACTAACTGTGTGACATGCTAGAGAATTTGGGTTTAGCTCTAAATGGAGTTGGGGAAACTGAAGAATGTTAAACAGGGAAAAGACACAATCAGATTTATATTTTAGACATACGAGCCTGTGGACGGTGCAGGGGATGGGTTAGACAGTTATGTGATTATATTTAGGAAGTTCTTGTGTCAGCCCACAATATATGTCCTATAAATGCATCAGTTTACTTATGAGAACTTATACCATTGCAGTAGTTATGGGGTATGTGGACAGTATAATATAAAGCTGAGGGACAATGGATTCAGGGAAATTTGGAGGTATCAGTTTCCTCATCTGTAAAATGAAGTAGTTGGGTAGATAATATGAAAAAGTTAAAAAAATGTGTAAACTTGAAAGATTTTAGAAATTATCTAGCCTCTTAGTTTTATGGATGAAAAAGTTTTCTCTATGACTGCTTCTAACTCTATGATTTGGCAATATCTAGAACCTGAAAGCATTTTCCTAAGTAATGAGAATGAATTTCCTTCTAGTTCTGGAAACTGCTTGTGGCCAACTGTGGTCCTAAACTTTTATGCCAAAAATGAGTAAAATAGGTAGTGAAGTGGTTTGAAGGGGCTTTCTCCAAAACCAATTAATACTTCCCATAGCCATGCTTGAAATCTATCACTGACAACTCATTAAGTTGGAGCCTGCCGTTGTCTTCTCCAGGCTCGTCTTTTAGATGGTAAAGTCCCCAAGGTGAGGTAACACATTAGCTCACTGACACCTTTGAGTGAATTTGATTGTATGACATTTTTCTCAGGAAAGGAGGGGCCTAGGCTAGCCGAAGGATACTGGGACAAATTGAAGAGCCCTGACTGAAAGTCAAGGAAAGTTGTGAAGAAAGAAATGGTTGTAGTACTAGTACCTTTGCACTTTTTCTAGGTGGGTGTTGGACTAACATCCTGGCCTGTCTGAGCCTTCCATGCCTTCAGTGTGACTGATGTCATCCAGTTCTGTCTTTTGGATTCAATTCTAGGCAGAACACAATGAGCTAGTGAGGAAACCGGAACCCACTGCCCCTGTCTCATCATCTCGATTTCTGCCAAGGTCTTAGAACCTTGAAAAGTGGCTATCAAATAGAGCATACTCTTCTGTCTCACTATCAGATGTGTGTTAAGAACAAACAATCACAATCTCTTTGCTTTAATCATAACTGACCTATTTAGATGTACTTATTATATTCATGGGTAGAGCTGTTTCTAGGGAGCATGAAGTACATACAATGACTGAGAAAAACAGAAATAGCCATTGGTGGTCATAAAGCAACTTTAACAGCAATTTTAATTTCACAGCCAAATTTTTGGGCTGGGGATAAATAATTGTTAAAAATACTCTAAAGAGGAAGACACAGATGTTAAATTTGAAGAATATCGGCAGGCTTGAAATGTCTGAAGAACCAATACTGCAAGTGAGTTATATTTCTTCTTTAACAGAGCTATTCTCCAAAATAGACTACAGTCTGATGCAATTATTCGGAAAAATCAACTCCACTTCTAGGCTTATGTAACATTTATTCACTATTGTGTTCATTATATTGATTCTTACATGAAAAACTAGGCACCCTGATATTTTATAGAGGTTCATCAAAACACTTTAAAGTACTTTGTTTAGTATGCATTTTAAATGGGAGAGAGAGAATTTCATGGCAAACTTTGGTTAAGACAGAAAGACTATTGGTTTTTATTTGTGAATCTATCAGCAATGAAAGCTGCAATCACAAGGCGCTGTGGCTTTTGTCATTTACTTGAGGTAATAGGTATGGCAGAAGATCACATTATTGGAGAACAGAATAGGATAGAACAGAATGAAAAATAATGAAAGCAGATTAAAAATAACAATCTGCATAATTTCCCTAGTTAAATTAAATAAGATGATCATTTTCATTTAATTTATTATAAAATTCTTAAAACATTACAATTGCATAACTGGAGAAACTGCTTATATTTTCAAAAAAAAAAAAAAAAAAAAAGCACTTCAGTAAAGTCATACACTGCTAGAGCAAGAAGACGATTTAGAAGTCCAGAGTGATTCTTCCTTTCTGGCAACATAGAATGGCCATAGAGAACAGTGTAGTACCTGACAACCCAGATCCTGGAGCCAGTCAACCTAGGTTCAAATATGACTCAACTTCTCACTACCTGTGTGTAATCTTATATAGGTTACTTGCCCCTCCATGCTTCCTGGGAAAAAGAGGGAATAAAGTGCATCATTAGTTGTCATGATGAAATAGAGTCATAAGTGCTTAAAATGGTGCCTGGCACTCGATATGTGTTTGATATTATTACTTTAAATGAGGACTGAGTTATGCAGTACCTTGTAGACTGAGATGTAGCATTTGTATTCAATTCCAAGTATAAAGGAAGGGCTTAAAGGGTAAATGAGGAAATTAATTGATGATTGAGTTCTGTTTGAAGAGCATCACTTCCTATATCCTTATTTCAGTCCCTGAGGACTCAAAGTTTAGGATGAGGACACTAATTGGAGGAGGTTCAATAATTTATCCATGCCCTAGCTACCAAAAAATGGTAACAGGAGGCGTATGACCTCCATTTTCCATAGTAGGCGGTATCTTGTCTGAGCTAAAGACTCTCATATTCAACTGTCCACTTGATACTACAATGCAGGTTTCTCACAGACATCTTGAACTTACTGTTAGTCGTAATTTGTTCCTCCCACAATTTCAGTAAGTCGTTTGTCTAATTGCTTAGCCTAAAAACCTAGAAGCCATCATTAATGTGTCTCTTTCCCTCAGCCCACCCTTTCCTGCATCCAGGTGATCACAAGGAGTGCAGTTTCCCACCAAGACACACAGACTGAGTATTCACCCAATGGTAGGAAGTACTATTTAGTGTTTGTTGAACTCCAACAGAGGTGGCATTTCCAGGGTCCACACCATTGAGACTCACTGTAGGATAACTTAGTGTTAAGTGGCTTATATTGGAGTCTGTTTCATTTGTGTTAGTATTTTATTCCCAGCAAGGCTACTTGCTGTAGGAAACCAGACTTTTCTCATATTCCACATGGGCTCCATAGTGTGCACAATGGGTACTCTATAAATACTCATTTATTGATTATTTTTCTCTTTAGAAATGTACAAAAAGTGCAAGTACAATCACAAGTTAAATATACCTTAATTTACCTCAGTCTTATCTTAAACTTACATTTTAGCCAGTGTACTCAAACAACAATAAGATAGAGTAATATCTATTCCTTAAAAGTCAGAGATTAAAAACACTTTCTTTAAAAATACTAATTTGAAAGGGTGCCTGTGTTGCTCAGTCAGTTAAACATCTAACTCTTGATTTCAGCTCAGGTCATGATCTCACAGTTCCTGGGATCAAGCCCTTGCATTGGGCTTTGTGCTGATAGCCCGATTCTTTCTCCCTCTCTCTCTGTCCCTCCCCTGCTTGTGTTCTCTCTTTCTCTCTCTCAAACTAAACAAATAAACTTAAAAAAATAATTTGGAGACTGTTTCCTTCCACAGATATTCAATCAAATATTACCACTAACTGGATTCTTAAATTATTCAATAAACATATCTAGTATTGTTATAGCTATATATGCCATACACACACACACACACACACACACACACATATACATATATAGGATATGTACATATATATATATTTAGCAGTTTTTTCCTATATATATCCTATATATATATATGTATATATATATAGGATATATACATATACATATACACATATAGGATATGTACATATATGTATATATATGTATATATACATATATATACACGCATATATATACATACACACACACACACACACACACACACACACATATATATATATATTTAGCAGGTTTTTTTCTGTATAGCAGCACCAGCACAAATATTGGTGAGGAGGGAAAAGACTACAATAAAGCAAAAAGTGTCTGTAAATTCTCTGTTTTATTTTCTTTGCAAAGAAGAAGCTAAAGCAGTTGACCCTGACCTGGAAGACAAGGAAGACTTTTCAGCCTAATTGTTTCAAAGAGCTGGAGGTTTGTGTAATAAAATAGTTGGAAGAAAATACTAAGGGAATGTCCAATCTAAGGCTGTAGCAATTCAAATGGGAAGGATGGTCAGTCCTTTGACTGCTGAAATGTCTATCCTGTTCCTTTTCTGATTCCTCGGAATGATCCAACCATTTAAGTGGTCCATTCAGTCATATGAAGATCTCACTCCACCACAAGTGTCAGAACTCAAGAGTATTCACTTGATGATATTCCTGTGTAGAAGAAGAAATGGTATCGACCCAGAATTGTGCCAAGGTCTCTGGCATGTATGGGCTTTTCTTCAAGGGAACAGAGACTAGTTAGCAGGCCACTGCAGTAATGTAGATGAGAGGTGTTTATGACCTAAACTAGATGTTAACCGTGGAGTTGGAGTTGGAAAGAAGTGACTAGATTCTAGATATATTTTGAAGGTAGAACTAATAGGATTCACTAAAGATAAGATATGAGGTGTGTGGAGGAGGCATCAAGAATGACTTTAGGGCTTTTTATTTGAGAAAAAGTGAGGCGGGGGGGGGGGGGCATTGGCAACCCCTGAGATGGAGAAGGTTGTGGTGGAACACATTTCAGGGCGGAGAGTTCATTTCAAACATGTTGAGTTTGAGATGTCAGTTAGAAATCCAAGTGGAATTGCTGGGTGGCAGTTGGACTTGTGAGTCTGGAGTTGGTGAGAGAGGTCTGGACTGAAGGTAAAACTTGGAATATATCAGCATAGCCATGGCCTTTGGAGCTATTTAACTGGAGGTGATCACTATGGGAGTATATGTGAGGAAGAGTTGAGTGAAAAACAAAAAGATGGTTATCACTCTATAGAGAAAACAATCAGAGAAGGGATATAGGGATTAATGAGGAGAGTACAATTTTAAGTAGGGTGATATTTGTGAAATTAGAGATAATTCATTTTTCCAAGAAGAAACTAGGACAAATTGAGAAGCAATAATCATTAATAAAAGACATAATTCTCCAGAGTAGGAAAAAAAAAAAAAAACTAACACAGTTCATAAAATGGAATGGCACACTGTATTCCAAGCAAAGTGAGTGAAAACAGATCCATACCCATTAATATTGTCAGAAAAATATTGAATGTTGAAGATAAGCCATCCTATAGGCATCCAGATAGAGAACATAGGTTATTTATTTAAAAAAAAAAATGAAAATCTGGCTACTTAGGTCTTTTCCAAAAGAACACAGGCCAAAAGGATATTATAGTCCACGAAGTTCATATAACCAACCAAAGTCACATTTACACGTGTGAACAAGTGTGGAAGACTCAGAAAATACCATTTTGTCCTCTTAACAACAACAAAAGGTCAAGTTTACTCTTAGCTTACTGAGAATGACACAAGAATGAGATGAGCAATGATACAAGGAAATACAGCAACCGAAGTCTAATCAGTTGTTATAAAAACAAGAAGAGTAAGTGTGAAACTAAACAAACTCTTTTTTTAAAAAAAAATTTTAATGTTTTATTTATTTTTGAGACAGAGAGAGGCAGAGCATGGGCAGGGGAGGGGCAGAGAGAGAGGGAGACATAGAATCCGAAGCAGGCTCCAAGCTCTGAGCTGTCAACACAGAACCCGACACGGGGCTTGAACTCACAAACTGTGAGATCGTGACCTGAGCTGAAGTCGGATGCCCAACCAACTGAGCCACCCAGGCGCCCCTCTAAACAAAAACTTATTAAAAAAAATTTTTTTTTATATTCATTTATTTTAGAGGTAGAGCACAAGCAGGGGAAGGGCAGAGAGAGAGGGAGACACACTCTGAAGCAGGCTCCAGGCTCTGAGCTGTCAGCACAGAGACTGACGTCGGCCTCGAACCCACCAACCATGAATCATGACTTGAGCTGAAGTAGGGCACTTAACTGACTGAGACACCCAGGCACCCCTAAGCAAAAAATTCTTGAAGGAGAACATCTTATAAAAATATTCATGTATTAATAAATAACACTTCCAGAGGAAGATTTAAGGTAGATAACATGAATAGAAAAAAGCCAGAAGGAAGACATACGTTAAACATAAGGAAGATACATGAATAAAAAAAAAAAGAAACTGTATAAAGTAAAACTCAAGTTAGCAGAAGAATGTCCTATGTATTTTTTGAGGACTTGCAGCTTATATTTCAGATGCCAGGGATTCTAGTAAACTAGTTGTCTTTCTTGTTCTATATATTTTTTAATTATCAGAAACTTGGCTCTAAGAAGTCTAGTATACAACATGAATAGGTATCACAAACAATTTGTAACATCTATAGGGTCTGTGAAGGAAACACACAGACACACACACACACACACACACACACACGGAATCCAGAAGTCCGACTATTTCCGATACTGTGACTTGCCTGAAAGAATTTTTTTTTTAACTTAATTGGGAAAGGAAGCCTTAAGGTTAATAAAAGACAGTATTCATGACAATATATATAAAATATCCAATAAATTTCACAGGGCTGTTCCTTTTTTAAAAATAATGTTATTTAATATAGGTTTGTGATATGGTGGCAAAAATGATTTACTAATTTGCTAATTTCTTTCTGATTATGGGGTTTAATCCTGTCACAGAATTTTTAAAAATGTGCTTTAAGTTTATTTATTTATTTTGAGAGACAAAGAGCATGAGCAGGGGAGAGGCAGAGAGAGAGGGAGAAAGAGAAGGAGAGAGAGAGAAAATACCAAACAGGTTCTGATTGCCAGTGCAGCGCCCAATGCAGGGCTTGAACTCAAGAGCATTGAGATCGTGACCTGAGCCAAAACCAAGAGTCGGACTTTTAACCGACTAAGCCACCCAGGAGCGCCTAATTCTAACAGATATTTGAGTATCTTGAATAATATACTTCTGGCTATCTTCAGTAAATGTTGTCTTTCTTAGCAGAGATATTGAAAGTTATTGAGAGGTGATTTTGAGATTATGCTCCCTGAAATTTGATAGTAAAATGCATTAGTCTAGGTTGGGAAAACCCTTGAGTCCAGCAGTATCTGAAATGGAAGACATGCTGAATTTGAATGCTCTGTTGCCCCTATTTGGAGGCAAGGGTATAACAATTAACAGTTACCATCTTCTATAGTTTGGTACTTTTAGCCCAAATGTGCATTGTCAAAGAGAAAGTCACAACAAAAGACAGATAAACTAAAAGTCTGCTAAATTTCTTATAATATAAAAATTTGAATTTAGATACATTTTAATTGTTTTTTGAAAAATTTTATTGCATTCAAATTTATATTGTTTATACTGTCATAGAATGACACTAGCTTTCAGCTGTGTATTATACAGCATAGAAGCTGATTTTCCTCTTTCACATTTCATGCTTTCTTTCATTTTGTAGAGCTAGACTGTTTTTTCCCTTCTGAGACATCACAATGGTACCTTGTGAGGTGATGTTAGGGTATGAGGAGCTGAGGTGTGTTACATACTGGGGTAGGGAAAAGGCATAGTGTGTACTTCTCCCTCTCTTATATCAGCTTGTTCAGAAGAATTGCAATGTAGTCCTTGCGTATTTGTACTCTGGCCTTAGGCTTAAAAACCTATGTAGTGTGAGATCATTCTGCCCCTTAACAGGTCCACAATATTAATGAGACCCTGTTATATGTCAGGCACTGTCCTAGGTACCTGGGAGGAAGAGACACATTAAGTAGGATATGGCACTATAATAAAGAGATCAAAAAATATAGTGGATTAAACAACAAAGTTTATTTATCTTATGAGAAATTTGGATAGGTGTTACAGTCTTGGCTCGCTGGCTGAACCATGGTGGAGATTTAATGTCTTATTCTTTTGTCCTCAAAATAGGACTTCCATTTCATGGACCAAATGGCCACCCCAAACTCATTTCAATTTTGCATTCTAGCCATTGGGAAGGGAGAAAAGCCAAGGGAAGACATGTCCCTCTTTTAGGGGCCCTATCTAGAAATTACATGTGGCTAGTGCTCATATCCCATTACTAGATTCTAGTCACATAGCCACGACTAACTACAAGGGAGGCTGTGAAAGGTAGTCATTAGCTGGATAGCCATGTGAAGTATAACCTTTACAGGCTATATTGTTAAAGGAAGAAAGAGAGAATGGATATTGTTAGGTAACTAGCAGGCTATTTACCAAGTAGTGAACAAAATGATCATGAACTTTGGCTTCAACTTGGCTTTTAGCTTAGAATTACTCCTTTAGACCTAGTCATAGTGTGCATGCTGGGTATATAGCCCTTTCACTCCACCTGCCAACACTCCTCCTCCCAGAAGCCTCAACCTAAGGGCATTTAGGTATAGGTTACTATGGAACTTACAATATATTAACTACCTTTCTTCTATTATATCCCAACAACTACTGTTTCTACATATTCCATCCAGTGTCTACACAAGCTGGTTAAGTGTATGTCTCTCATTCTACTATGAGCTCATTTTAGACAAGATACCTTAACTGAATGAAAAAAAATTATGTTGAGAACAAAGCCAAGTACAAGTAAACATCCAATAAATAATTTGATAGATTTTTGTTAAATTGGTAGTGAAAGTTAGCACAGGAACTGGGTACTGAACGGAGCAAGAAAACTCAATTCGATCCAGCCCAATTTAAATGTAAACTGAGCCTACATTATTGCTACTTTTCACTCTCTCCTCACTATGACATTTATGCGCTTGTTTAGTTTAGGGCTACACAGAAGAATGACCATGAACATTGACTTAGGAAAGGGGAGTCAGGAAATTGTTCACCTTCTTGATCATTTTGTCAACTTCTTTCTCCCAAGGGAGATATTTATGTAGCCCACTAACTTCACTAGACTGAATAAAATATATCTTGGTGTTTTATTTCTCTATAATTTCTGTAGAAAACATTTGCATACATGTTCACAGAAGGAGAGAATCTAGAAAAGAAACTTAATTTTCTATGCTACTATATAAAATTTAGTCAGTGAATCCAACAGAATGATGGCATGGACAGGAGAAAAAAAAACTGTGGGGAGAAAGAGAAGAGAAGGGAAGCAAGAGAGATCTATAATGATTTTGTGTAATTTTTTCTTTGTCATACATAGCCACTTACCTTTGTGACAATGAGGGATGAATAACTAGAACTGTAATACAGAGTAATACATTGAGAGCCAATTACTAATGATATAGGAACTCTAAAAAGCAACACAACTAACTTGTAGCAAATCAGCCAGAGTTTGAAGGAAAAGCAGATTTATAAAATAGTATCGCCTAAAGAACATCCACAAAATCAGAGACATAATAATGGCCTTAAACTTTAAACTGATGAAGAAAGTATTATAAATTGTATCTTCTGACATGGAAATTCTCCCAATGGTTGGAATTTTATTTCAACAGAACCTCTGTTTCTGAATTAAATGTCATAAATCTGAGAATTGTATTCACTTTTGCCACTTGATCCGTTCGGTAGTAAATTTGTGGTCAGCCTCCATGAAGTTTCCAGCCACCCTCAAATTCATAGTTCAGGTTAGTCTGAGTAGTACCCTTTCCTTTTAAAAGATTCTTCTTTGGGACTTGTCCACACTGTCCTATTGCAGCTAGGACTCAGCATTTCTGACCTTGGTAATGCTCTTGACATTGTTTTGGGTTTCTTGGCTATTACATCATAAGTTGGCAAATTATATTTTATACCAGAATTGTAGAGATACAAACCAGCCTTAATTTCAACCCAGAAGTCGTGTTTTTCTTTTGTGGAGATGATGAAATAAGTACCTTTATGAGCAAATTTTCTCTGTTTTAAGGTTAAAATCTCACACTTAAGAAGATCCTCTCAATTTAATTTTAGTTTTGCTGGGGAGCAAGAAAATGAAGTGAACAAAAAGAGAAAAACCTGAAAGTAACTCTGTCCAGTAGGACAAGTGTAGTGATACCCAGTTTGACTAGTGGGACAGACCTGCCAAAACACGGGATAGATGTATCTCATGCTTATATATTATGCTTATATCTATGCTTATATCTAATGCACTTCCCTTTTTGCTGTTCCAAACATCATAAAGATGATAAATATATATAGGATACTTTAGCTGACGGTATACCTTATGGTTAATTATGAATCAGTTTGTAATGAAATGAATCGTGTGAAGGAAATATCAAGGATTATGTGATCTCTAGGTGGTAGCCCTTTTGTGATAGGATCAGGCAGTTGGAAGCTATACCTTTATGTCACATACACCCACGGATGTATTTCTGAAGCATTTAAGAAAACAGCCCAGGTTAGATGGAAGAAGCTATTTCTATCACACTCTATGAACACAAAACAATAATAACATAGAAAATGAGTGTAAAGGAATAAAATACAAATTGCATGGAATAGAAATTATCCCACTAGCAACAAATACGCCATTTGAAAGATGGTATAAATTGAAACCATTAGGAACTGATAGTAATTCTTAATTCTTCGGTCTATGCTGTAACCAGCTGGACACACAATGAATGCTGGGTCACCTTTGCAAGGAGTATATGCTATTCTTCAGCTAATTGACAGAGGCATAGAGCTATATAATGGCAACGTTTGTCACCATTACCTCCAGAGAAGGAGACAACTGGGTCAAAATCTGGCTCCACCACTGTCTAAGCTTGGACAGGATATTTCATTTAATTTGAACTTAATTTTTTTATTTGTAAAGCATATATTAATATTCATCATAGTATTTTGTAAGGATTGGATGGCATAGTATATGTAGGCAGCCAGTGCATAGTAGTTGTTCAGTAAATTAATTGCTGCCCCTACTGGCTTGTGGTTCCTCACTCAGTACTGTCTGCAGTGGGGTGGGGGAGCACTAAGTCAGGTGAGGAGTCTACAGGAGTGCCTGTGAAAACTGAGGCCAAACACTAGCTAAACAAATAAAATGGGATTTATCGTTCATTATTTTTCAATTTGCCCTTTGTGTTTCTTTTGACTAGTGGTGAAGATCATGGAGTTGGGGAAGAGTAAGTAAACACTGTTGTTTTTGTGATCTTTTCTCCTTAGCGTTCACCCAAATTTTCATAGTCTTGATGACTGATTAGGTTTTGACAATTAACTGTGAACAAAGAAGAATTGTAAATATGGTGTAACATGCATGAACCAACGAACGGTGTTTTATTTTGTTCGAATTAGCTCTCTAGGGGCTAATATGACCATATTCTAGGTATTAATTTAGCTTATGTGGCTCCCACTGAAACTGTTTTGGTTTCTATGGAGACTTTTGCTCTGGTTTACTGGTATATAACTATTTCCTCACCTTTTCATTTCCTGAAATAGCACCAAGTACAGTATCTAAATTTTGACTAATATAAATCAAAGCACATGCTTTCCTTTCAGTAAAATCCTCTGTTTCAACATGTGTGCAGGATTTTCCTTTTTAATGCATTAGACATCTGTTATTGCTAATGGGGATAAAATGTCACATGTTAAAAACAATAAAAGTTATTAAAAGCAGTGCAAGTTTGAAATATTTTGAAATTACTTGTTAGAAATGTACTTTTTTTCTTTTAGTGTATGACAGTTTTCAAACGTGAATACGAAAAGTCCATGAAAATGAATATGCATATGAATATGTAAAGTTTTGGGGATCACACTCACTTGGTTCTAATATTAATCCTTTTAAAAAATGAAGTAAACATCAAATGTCAATACAATATGAGCCTTCACACACACATGCACACACACTCATATATGCATTGTAATTCCCATGGGGCTAAATAGGAAGCAAAATTTGGTACTAATTGTTTAAAAACCAGGAATATCATTAGAAATAAGTATAGTTTACTGTAGTTATTTTCATTAGGAGTGCGTTTGTGTGTATGTGTGTGAATTGTGGGTGAACTCAGCTGTTTTTGAGAAGGCTCACAACACTGTTAAAATTTCCATTTGCATTTTCCATTTCAGTGTCAATAAAATTGAAGTGCATATTTGTGAAGTACTTTTCCTTTTAGTTGTTAACTCTGTGTATTTAAAGGTAAATTTAATCCCTATCTTTCTAATTAATTTCAACTTCTCTTGCATGTTGAGGGTCAATGTCAGAATACTTGTTTTATTGAATACAGATTTATAATAGAAAAGCCCTCTTTTCCCAAAACCCAATGATTGCATTTATATAAAACAAAACAATAACTGGGAAGCGAATCAAGGCTGTTAAGAGATCAGGTTACTGGATATCCTTGTAGGGAGAGAAGGGTAGTAAGTGGAGGGAAGCATAAGAGGGGCCTCTTATATGCTGATAATGTTATGCTCTGTGGTATCCAAAGAAAAATATTACAGAATATCATGTCTAAGTATGTTAAATATCTAGTTTTAAATGTTTTAGTGCTAAGAAGGCAATAGTTCTCACTTAAGTAACACCGTCCTGACATACAACTAGCAGAACTCACAAATTTTACTGTGTGGCTATTTTTAACATAAAATGATTTCATTATTTTTATTTTTTTGTTTTGATGACATTTAATAGTTCTCTTAAGAACTTTCAATCCTGTAATACAGTATTGTTAACTATAGTTGTCATGCTGTATATTAGACCCTCAGAACTTATAACTGGAAGTTTGTACCCTTTGACCAACATCTCCCCATTTCCTCTGCTCTGCAACTCCTGGCAGCCACCATTCTACTCTATTTCTATGATTTTGGCATTTTTAGATTCCACATATAAGTAAGAACATACAGTATTTGTCTTTCTATGACTTATTTCACTTAGCATCATGTCCTCAAAATCCATCACTTTGTTGCAAGACAGAATTTCCTTCTTTTTTGTGACTGAATAGTATTTCATTGTATGAATATCCCACAGTTTCTTTATCCACTCATTTGTCAGTGGACACTAGGTTGTTTCCATGTCTTGGTTATTGTGAATAACGCTGCAGTGAACACGAAGGGTGCAGATATCTCTTCCAGATAGTGGTTTCATTTCCTTCAGATAGATACCCAGAAGTGGGATTGCTGGGTCATATCATAGTTTTATTTAAATTTTTTGAGGGCCCTCCAAGCTGTTATCCACAGTTGCTGTACTAATTTAGATTCTCACCAACAGTGCACAAGGGTTTCCCTTTCTCCACATCCTTACCAATGATCATTATCTCTTATCTTTTTGATAATTGCCATTCTGATCGGGTGTGAGGTGCTATCTCATTGTGGTTTTGGTTTACAATTTAATGATGATTCATGATGTTGAGCACCTTTTTATGTACCTGTTGGTCATTTGCAGATTTTCTTTGGAAAAATGTGCATTCATGTCCTTTGCCCATTTTTAATTGGATTATTTGTGTTTTTGCTGTTGAGTTGTGTATATTGTGTATTTGTATATTTTGGATATTAACGGCTTGTCAGATAGATGGTTTGCAAATATTTTCTCTTACTCCATAGGTTGTCTTTTAATTTTATGATGGTTTCTTTTGCTGTGCAAAGCTTTTTTGTTTGATGTAGTCCCACTTGTTTTAAAATAACGTTAGACTACAAAAGATTGCTAGAAAACTGGAAAAAATACAAGCAAGTACAAAAATGACCAGTTTTCCTATAGCATATATAAAATGAACATTTATATATATAAAGATATGCATGCATGCACACCTATATTTACACACATTTCCATATGAATACTTTTTCACGTATCATTTATTGGATTCATCTTCCCATAGCACAGTCTCTTTTGTACATCACCCATAACAGTTTAAAACCAGGACTTATATTAAAGGTATCTAGGTTATTTTCTCAATTTTGATGTTATAAACAATACCCAGATACATCTTTTGTAATCTACTCTTTGTACATAGTATTGATTATTTCCTTAGGCACCAGTGAAATTTCCATGAGCAAGCTGTAAGAATCCACAGAATGTCCCTAATGTTATAAAATCTGGCTTAGATCTTCCCAACTAGAGCCAAAGTTCAGAGAGCATTCTTGAATCCTTTATAATGCCTTTCTTGATATGGTAAATTACCTGAACTTCAGATAGTCTTGAATCTCTCCAAGAGGAAGTAGCTCTGCTCCCAGGGAAAATTCTGTTTTTCTCATTGAGTAAATGACCCTCATCTAATCAGTGAGTGTTCTGTAGGTTTCCTGAATGGCAATTCCAGACACTTTCTTTTCTACAATTTACTGGCTGCTGGTCTTAGTAATTATATGCAGGTCTGATATACTAATGTGGAGCTAATGTTCAGTTGATAATTGGAGTAATTTTGGGGCTTGTTTTCAATATATGTAAAGACAAAGATGCCCACTTGAATTCTGACAAAGGTTAGAAAAGTTCAACAATCATTAATATTATGACCATATGAAATATTAAGGAAAGAGATGGCTATTAGTAAAAAACAGTAAAACTACCAAAGTATGGAGAAGGAAGACAAATGAAACCATTTTTAAGATTTGAGCTAGTAGTGAAAAAAATTTACATATGTACCATCCATTCTAAAATACATGTGAAGGCATTCTAATAAAAATCCTTTCACATGTGTGCATGTTTGCATGCATGTGGCTCATACAACGGGAGAGGGGTTATAACCATAGAGAAGCTCTGAGGATGTCGTGGTTAAAGACCATGAGGTTTGGACTGAGATATTTGGATGTAATTTGGGAAAATTTTTGTTGTGTTTTGTTGTGTAATACACTTGAGTTCTGGGTATTTTTCAGCCTTTTTCATGTTAACTTTAGAAGCAGTTGATTGAATTTGATGAAATACAATATACAAATAAGGGTATGAAATTTAATTTGTGGTTGTGTCATCTTGAAAAAAAGTGGCGTCCAATATGTATATTTTAACTGAGCTCATCTGCTCTAATTTTAATAAACTTCGATGAGATTAAACAAATGAATAGTGATGAAAGAAATGGTATGGTATGTTCAATAAGATCTACAATTAACAAAACCACTACTTGTCAAATGCTTGTTAACTACAGTTACCACATTTTTTAGTAAACAATATGAACCCATGGTGAGAATATCTGAAACTGGGTATGTTTCCCAAGTCAGAAGAATTTTAGTAAGTTTCAGGAGGCCCTTTACCATCAACCCTCAAATAAACCATTTGAAGCTGAATCAAAGCTTTTGAAAGGAACAAGATATAATTATCCTTTTGTCTTTCTATGCAAGGAAGAAAAATTATTAAAATAGATGTAAAAAAGGTTACCCATTTTTATTATTTTATTTTATTTTTTTAGAGTTACCCATCTTGCTTTAAATTTTTTATTATTTTATTTTAGAGAGAGAGAGAGAGAGAGAGCTCAATCAGGGGAGAGGGGCAGAGGGAGAGAGGCAGACATTCTTAAGTAGGCTCCCCGCTCAGCGTGGAGCCTAATGTGGGCCTTGATCCCATGACCCTGGGATCATGACCTGAGCTAAAATCAAGAGTCAGACACTCAGCTGACTGAGCCACCCAGCTGCTCCTAGAGTTACCCATTTTTAAATGTTGAGAAATTATGTGTAAGTTCAGGTCAACTTTATCTTTTCAAAACCTCCTATTTAAATTGCCGGTAAGTTTAGGCCAGAATATTCAAAAGTTTTCAAAGATTTTGTATAAATCTACTAGCATCAGAGTGAAAAAAATTATGCGAGTAAAGAGGATAAAGCCAGGCACCAAATTTTCAAAAAGTGTAAATGGCAGAAATAGCACAGGATGATGTCCCAGAGTGCACTTCTAGATCCAGCTTCCCTCTCTGCTGCTGCTCCCAAGAGGGGCCTTTTCTCTTTTCCTCCCTGACTGTCCTCAGTGGAAAGCAGGTGGTGGTCATTTAACCTTCTTAGGTGCACAGGGACTCCTATGTCCCTCGGGGAACCTAAAACAAGGCATGACCATGTACTCCATTCCATTGATTACGCTGAGTTCCAGATTTTCATACTTCCTGTTTGTCTAGATCTGATCAGGTATGCATAAATGCTTGGTAATTGAAGCAGTCCTACACAACACCACAGCTTTCAAGTTGAATTTGCTCAAAAATAAATCCCAGAGGATATACCAATAGAAGTATCAACTTTTCATATAAAAAGCTTTATATGCAAATTTTAGAGGTTATTTAGAAATGTAGGGTTTACAGTGGCTTTCCTGGCAGATCAAAGATTGTGATTACATGTCATGAACCAGAAACTTTGCCTTTAAATTTCTATGCCTTGGGGCGCCTGGGTGGCTCAGTCGGTTGGGCGGCCAACTTCGGCTCAGGTCATGATCTCGCGGTCCGTGAGTTCGAGCCCTGAGTCGGGCTCTGTGCTGACAGCTCAGAGCCTGAAGCCTGTTTCCGATTCTGTGTCTCCCTCTCTCTGACCCTCACCTGTTCATGCTCTGTCTCTCTCTGTCTCAAAAATAAATAAACGTTAAAAAAAATTTTAAAAAATAAATTTCTATGCCTTAAAAACAAAATTAAACAAAAACACACTATTCTGATGGCAGATTAAATTTGCCACAAATGCCATGCTATTTAAAAGACTGATTCTGTTTAGGAGAAGCAAGGCAATTTATTATTGTTTCTGTGTGTGTTCTCTTGAGTCCTTCTAAAAGGCTGAATTGTCATTTTTCTCTGTATACACATTGAACATTGAAATAACATAAACAATAATAATAACAGCATTCCCTAAATATTTACTTTGTGTGGGGCACTGTACTAAGTACTTGATTTAACTCCTCTGATACTTTAAAGAGTTCTGTATTTATTACTTGTACTTTACAGACCAGGGTAGGTATTGAAGCCCAGACATTTTAAGTGAGTTATCTAATTTTGTAAGTGGATCCTCCACCACTCAAATCCATACTTGGGAATGTATTTGGTCAAGGAATCCAGAATCAGATACTCAATTCTTGGCTATGACCTCTACAGGTAGAGTCCTGATTTTCGTTCTAGGATACACATAATACCATGCACAAAACTTGTTTTCACTTTCATGAGACCCTTGAAGAAAAATTATAGAACAGGACATGAGTCAAGTATATGTGAATGTCTCCCTAAAATTAATGATAATTTACATTTCTAAGGTGCTCTATAGGTTCAAAGAAATGCCATAGTAATTATCTGATTTTTTCATTTTTTGTTTTGAAATAATTATAGATTTATAGGATCTTACAAAGGTGGTACAGAGAGGTTCCATGTACCCTTCACTCAGTTTTCTCCATAGGTTACATCTTACATAACTATAGTACAATAGCAAAGCCAGGAAATTAACATTAGTGTAAAAAGGCAGTTTTATGTCATTCTGTCACAAATGTGGGTTAGTGCAACCACTCTTGCAATTAAGATATAGAACTATTCGATCAGAAATTATCTGATTTGAATAAATGCACACTGTTGTGGAAAATATATACTAAACTGTAATATCTAGGCTGCTGGTAAAATAAAACTTCTGTGAATGAATTCTGATCACTTTTTCTCAGATTTAAAGTGACTTACTTATGCTTTCTTTTTAATATACATGTTATTGCAGTAGCACATTAAAGGAGAGGGTTTTGAACTCTCTGTTCATTTGTTGGGTGTGTATTGTTTTACTTAGAAAGATACATGGACCAGGACTAAATGCTGGCACTCAAGTATTCCAGGAATAAGGAAATATTGGATAATTAAAAAAAATCTGATTTTTTTTTCAATTCATTTAAAAGTATTATATAATGAGTTCTGCTTTTTTCTATATTATACGCTCATGTATTACCATTGGTGGTAAAGGTGATGCTTTGTTCATAGAACAGTTCTTTGTTGCCATAGAACTGGGATGGTTATGATGATAATGGTGATGATGATGATGATGATGATATTTTAATAGTAGTTACCATTTAGTGAGTGCTTGTAAAGCATTTACTCTGCATACATAATTCAGTCAATCCTCATAAGAGCCCTGTTTGCTGAATATTATTATTCCTAGTTTAACGATGAATAAATTGAGGGTCAACAAATTTAAGTAAGTTTTACTAGCTTCTAGAACATGATGTGATGTACTTGAAATTCAAACCCACTTCTGTCAAATTCCAAAGCTTGTGTTTATAATCATTATGTTCATCAAAAGAGTTTTGTCTCTTCTTTTCTGGCAGGAATGCACTGAAGCCACTAGAGGAAAGTTGTGGCTTTAGAATATCCATGGAAGATTATTTCAAGGCCTCTTCAAAAACTTACACCAGTAGTTCACCTTTCCAGTTTCATTGCGGAGACTGTATCCCTCTGGTACATGGTAAACCCATGTCCACGTTTCTGATCCTCAGTAAAGATAAAAATAGTTTTTTTATTTTTACCATATCATTTCTACTTAAGAATAATAATCATATATTCATTGACAAATAACCTCAGCCCCTAAGAATTTGGTCTCAAATCCTTGATGGGGTGTAAATCTTGATTGAACCTGGGAAAGTTATTTAACTTCTCTATTCCATCGTGTCTTCATCATTACTAGGTGATCATAATGTCTATATCCTAAAGTTATTATTCGAACTATGTAAAGAACGCAACTCAATATAAGTAAGCAATACAATAAATATATGGTTACATATATTACTACTTATTATTATACATATTATTACTTCGTCCAGACCTAAGAATTCAATTATTTGGTTTTTCTCCTCGAAACCGTTTCTAGCTTCTCCAATATTTCACTAAACTATGGGATTAAATATAGCCAACATTTCACTAAACTGTAGGACTAAATGTAGTCAATTAGTTCAAGATATGATGAGTAACAAAGACAGCTTGTGATTTTACTAAGTTTTGGAGAAGTCACAAAATTATCTGCAGTAAAAACAAATTGTGTAATCATATCCATTCATTCGTTCATTCAAACACATGTATGTGATGTTGTTGCCTTTTATTGTTCACCAACTGTTTGATCTATTTCCAAATTCTTATAGATATTTTCCTCCCTTTTGAAGACTGGAAATTATAAAAAGCTGTCTATAACAGCTGCTTTGAGGTCATCTATGTTTGCTGACTGCAGGTGGAAATCTCTTTCACAGAACTCTAAATAGAAGGTGGTAAAATTTGGCCTTTGAGGGAGCCAGACTCTACTAGCCTTTTGTATAATTTATCATCCACAAAGTGTGTTAAGGTGCTTTTGATCTTTGGAAACAATATCTTTGAAAACAATGTGTTGCTTATATGTGACCATTGGTCCTGTTTAGGTTATCTTGGTATCATGCTGATTTTAATGAGTGAGTGAATTTTTAAGATGGTACGCTGATGACTCAATTTAATAGAGGGACTCTAGATCGTGTTAAAATCCAATTTGGGAGGATCAAATGAGAGGAAGTATGTGAATGGTGCTTTGAAAACCATAAAGCGCTAAGTAACCATAAGTCATTTTATTCTGATAATTTCCATCATATTTATTAAATTCTTGGTTTCACTGAATATTAAAAGTTCTATGCTTTCTGCAAGAATTGAAGGTGGAATTCTGCCAAATATTAACCATAAAGAGTGTTTTAAAATGTGTTCATACTATTTTTTGCAATTATTTATATTTCTTTATGGAATATGTTTCAGGTACAGAACTAAAAATTTGGGGTCACAGGGAAGATTGTGGAATTTTATAGGCTTTGGTTTATAGATACTTGAAGTCTTTTTCCATCTTTCTGGTATTTTATTCATTTCAGCCTGCATGGGTTTTTTTCCCTTCCTTCTCCTCCTCCGCCAGGTTTGGTTTTGAGCTTTGGATTCAAAGAAACCCCAAAGTCAAAACAAAATGGTCAGAACTGCTGACTTTTGTTTTGTAACCTTTTTTAGTTCAGCATTCACAGGAAGAGAGGGCGCTGACCAGAAACTGGGACTAACTTCACCCAAAATGTTGGCAAAGTTCAGAAACCTTTGAGTGAACTTGCACCAAGATATAGATATGTACCAAACCTTTAACACTTTTCTATTTTACATTAAAGAAAATTTAATGAAATGTCACCCTATAAAAAGGAGATTTAGTACTTAAAAATTCAACATTAATCTGCCAGTTATTTTTGATCAAAATAAAATAATTTGCATTTTGTATTAAGTACAGTCTCTTAGTTTTTCAAATTGCAGGTCCATTTTGAAAGCCTACATGTGAAATGTACTCAAGTGTTTTCATTACCTTTGAAATTTTCTTTGAAGATTTGTAGTTAAGAATAACAGTTATGCTAAACGGTGCTTATCAAATTTCATCTCAGAATTTTTATAGTTTTGTTATAAACCTTCCACCACATTGTTTTTTATAATGGAAATGCTGACAAATGCAATAATAAATAGCAATAAAAATCCTAGGATCTTAATTGTATGTTCATGCAGAAATTATGCATAAATACTAACATAATATTTGATTCAGTTTTCACTGCTACTTTTGCCAAAATCGGCTTTCACGTTGGGCAGCTGTAAAAGATGATCATCCTGAATGGCTGCCTGTTGATGGCAAAGGCTTCTGATTTTTACTTTTCTTGGAAAGTCTGATTATGTCTTTCAAATATGATTTCATTTAGATCTTTTTTTCTTTGGTATAAATGTCTAAATACTACTAGTAACCTGAAAATTATGGGGAATTTAGTTTGAGACCAAAAGGCAGGTTTCAGTCAGTAAATTGTATATAAATAAATCACCTCTATGCAACGTCTAAAATGGTATTTAGATACCAAATGTCCAAATAACTTTTAGGTTTCAAAAACATTATTAAGAATTTCCAGAAGTAATTGACATTAGGATTTTTAAAAACTGGTGGAAAGTATTAAAAAACCAGTATCTACTGATATTTTATTGGTGTTAGTTTAAAAGATAAAGAATAAAACAATGTTAACATAGGTTACGTTATACTAAAAACAGTTGTGTTAAAACATACACCGACAGGGGCACCTGGGTGGCTCAGTTGGTTAAGCATCCAGCTCTTGATTTTGGCTCAGGTCATGATCTCATGGTTCTTGTGATGGAGCCCTGAGTCAGGCCCTGCACTGATGACACAGAGCCTGCTTGAGATTCTCTCTCTCCCTCTCTCTCTCTCTCTGCCCCTCCCTGTACTCTCTCTCTCTCAAAATAAATAAATCAACATTTAAAAAAAAAATACAAAGTACACTGACAGATGATAGCTGCACTTGTGGTGAACATAGCATAATGTATAGAGTTGTTGAGTCATTCTGTTGTACACCTGAAACTAATGTAATATGTGTGTCAACTAAGGTAAAAAAAAAAAAAAAGAATTAAAAAAATTAAAAGTATGCTGAATTTATGGATCTAACATGAAAAGAACTAAAACGGTCGCATTGCTTAGAAAAGTTGAGTGTTGAGATTTGGAGGTGTAGTGGATTCATGTTCAAAATGCAGATGACTTATCTCTGTGGATAACTTGGTGTAAGAAATAAGTCAACCCATTTCTCTGTGTTTACAATCCTTGTTTGGCTTCAAAGTATTCTATCAGTACAATGATTAAGAAAATGCCTTAAGTGACTTTGCATTTTAGAGCAGCTTCTAAACATACAAAAAATTTACAGAGAACAAAACATTCATGCGATTTAACAGACTGAAGGATTGTGGACATAATTCTTCTGGTAATAATGGGGAAATCACTTTTTATTTGGAGGCTCTTTAGATTTTATTTATGTGCTGAAGAACTATTCACTGTAAGATATTATGTGCTTACTAAGAACGTAACAAAATGGTCTGTAACATGAGGGAGAGGATTAAGCATGATGGATGCTTGTATTTACTCTTTAGGACCCAGTGGTTTAGAGGTCCTTTGTCTACACACATTTCTTTCTTTAATTTCTGGTTTAAAAAAAATGATGATTCCTGGATTTGAGCCATTTTTAAAAAACTTAACACTTGTAGATTTTTTTTTACATGATGTTTAATTCTCAGGGGGACTGTAAGGGGGAGAAATAAGGAAGCTTCTGCAAGTTCTTTTAGTTTTGAACTCATTCACACTATATGTAAAATGTTGACACATTTTTTAAAAAAGTGGTTAAAAAATAACTGAATAAACATGAGGTATTGATGGAGACACTAGCACTCCATAAGAAGATAGGGAACAGAATTCTGTTTAATGAAAAGTTCAGAAATAATTATTTTTGTCAACATATTGAAATGAGTAACTTTAAATTTATCTTTAAAAATACAGATGTACTGGCCTCAGTAGCCAAAAAGTTGTCTAGAAAAAGAAGTGGAAATGAGTAATTTTATTTTATAAAACTGATACAGAGGTCATTGTCTAAGTTTCAGTTTATTTTGTACAGTGACAAGAGAATAAAAATATACTCCCTAATTTTGCTGTTTTTTTTTTTTTTTTTGGTCTTACCTGGTTACATTTTTTTCTTTTACCTATTTATCCTGACGTTCCTATGGTAGAGGTGGAAAAAATCCTAGTGAAAAGACACAGTCAAAATAAGAAATTGTCTCTGGAAGACAATTAGAATTAGTTCTGAAATGACAAAATTTCGGAACTAATTCGGTTCCTACAGATAGGAGAACTAGAAGAGTTTTAAATGCAGACACTTGAGAGACTAGTAAATCCTGGCAGTGCTGGTGGGAAAGAGTGTGGACTGGCAGAACCTACCTGGAAGGCAATCTGGCCATTTGTAGCCACAAACTGAAATGTTCATTTGATGAAGAAATTTTATTTCTTATTCTCTAACATCAGGAAGTTATCACAGGCAGACAAGACATCTAGAAGAATGCTCTTTGCATTGCCATTTATTTTTTAAAAAGGAAGTATCTTAGCTATGTACCTGTAAAGGACTGGCATTAAGCTGTGATACATCGTTATGACAATAAAATACAGTAATCAAATTATGTTTGAATAATATTTAAAGTCAGGGGGAAAGGGCTCTTTCTATACTGATGAGTGTGGGGAAAGATCAATATCCAAAAGTACCTCAAATCTGTTAAGCATATTTAATTCATATCTATACAGAAAAAAAAAAGACTAGAAGGAAATAAAAATGCTAACTATGTGGTGATGTGGAATGATTTAAATTTTATTTACTTTTTTAGCTTTTGTTTTCCAAACTTTCTAGGATAAGTATATATTAGTTATTAATAAAAATATTTCTAAAGGTATGATAGGGAGAATGTGTGTGTGTGTGTGTGTGTGTGTGTGTGTGTGTGTGTTTGGGTGCACAAAGGTGTGTGAGGTGAAGTGGCAAAATAAAGAAATACGGAATTTGCAGTTGGGTGGGCCTTGTTCATTCGGATTCCTCTCCTCACTTACCTACTCCTATCTGAAGAACCCCAGTTCAGGTGTTAGCAGGTCGCCCAGAAGGAAGAACCGTGGAATGGCAGAGGATCCAAACTGAAGATGGGTCCTCAACTTGGTCCTGCTTCAACCTCCTCTCCATCACACACATATTTGCGAAGTGGAAGCATGCATCTCCTCCTCTGAGTTTTGATTTTCTTGTTCCTAGTTGTGACTAGAAAGGAAGCTGTCTTCTCTACCTACAGATAAAAATGTAAAAGTGCGCGCTGAAGCTGCGCCGAGCCTGGGAAGACCAGGTCCTTTTCCCGGAAGCGCAGGGGAAAGTCCAGCTCCGCGGCCAAAGCTTGTAGCCCAAGATCCTGGCAAGCCCAGGAGCGTCCCCGCCTGTAGGACTGGAGCTCTCTCCGTCCTCCTCTGAGTTCGAGCATCAGTCTCCGGGAGGAACACCAACAAGGTTTCTGGTTTTGCGCCTTAAGGCGAAGAGAGGGGAGAATGATGTCCCTTCTAAGAGGTCGCTTGTCCCCTGGACTTCCGTTCCTTCTTCACTTCCTTCCTTCCTTCCGTCTCTCGACAAGCCTAAGAGGATTGAACAAGAGGTCCGGAGTCCCTCGGCCTCCCAGGAGACCCTCCACCCTGCGCCCCTGTGTCTGTTCCAGGACCTACCTAAGCGCTCGGACGGGGAGCTGAGCGGAGCGCCTGCACAGAATTGGACAGCACAGACTGTTGAGGCAAAAAAACAAAAAACAAAAAACAAAACAAAAAAAAAACACAAAAAAACAAAAAACCAGTAGGAATGTCTATTTTATTCTATTTTTTTTTTTTTTTTTTTTTAAGGTAAAGAGAAGAGTTTGGACTCCGTAGAAGGCCCCGAAGTCTACAGTTTGGGGAGAAGATTAGCTCCCCACCCACCAGGCCGGCAGAAACCGCTTCTGGGCTGTCGCCTCAACAGGCCCAGCGAATTCTACCTCCTAAGGCGCCCCAGGCTCCTTAGAAAGCAATCGCGTGTATGTTAACTCTCCGGCTGCCACTCTTCTCCATAGCTGTGGGGATTTCTCAAGTCCGGACCAAGCTCCAGAAGGCCAGACTTTCTGTCTTAAAGAGTCCCTCCAGGTCTCTCGGCCGCACCCTGCTGGGTCCTGATGCACCCCCAAGCCCGCGCACGCCCACGAGAGGAGGGGACAGACACCTCCATCCCACCCGGACTCAGCCGGTTTCCTTCTTTTCGAAGCTCTCCAAGAGCTCGGTCATGAAGGAAATGTAGACGATGGCCAGGCGTAGGGTCTCGATCCGGGACAGCCTCTTCTCGTAAGCAAAAGTGGGCACCTTCCTTCGCAGCTGGTCGAAGGCCTCGTTGAGGTTGAACATCCGCTTCCTCTCGCGGATGTTGGCTGCCTGGCGCTGGGCATAGGTGATCACCCTTTTCCTCTTGGGACGGCCCAGCGGGGACGCGCCTCTCCCATGCTCCTCTTCCTCCTCCTCCTCCTCCCCCTCGTCTACTTCGCCCTCCTCTTCGGGATCCTCCTCCTCAAAGCGTGCCAGCCTCCTGCGTCTTCCCTCTCGGAGCACAAGGTCTCGGTCCCCAAAGGGAACACCAGGTGCGAAGTCGCAGAGGAGTGGGTGCCCCGGGGAGGCCAGGGACAGGTCTGCGACGAAGTCCAGCACGGTGGCGTCCACGCACCTCTCTGGATAGGCCGCCATCGCGTTGCCTTGGCCCTGCCTCTCATCGGTTTCTCGCAGGGAGGGGCGAGATTCTGGTGAGGGGCTTCCTAACAGCTCCCAGTCTGATGCGGCACCATCACCTAAGGGCCAGGGGAATTAACATTTATAACCAAGCTGATAACAGGATTAGTGGCACCGATAGGGAAGGCTCTGACAATGTCCGTCCTCTGGAAACTGATGGAAAAAGACAAGCAAGCTTGAGCGTGCTAGGAAATCTCAAACGGATAGGCCTCCAACGCTGAGATCCTTTTCTCTCGCCACCTGGGACAGTTCCTTTTTGGCAACAACCCCCGGCTCTTACCTGCTGTGCTTTTTGTGTCTCTCCTCACCCCCGCAGCCAACTAATATTCTTCAGGCTCCTTATCTCATGTAGCTCTTTAATTTAGCTTTGGATTTTCAAAGCGAGGATGTTTTCCACAGCTCTGGCTTCTCCTTGGCTTCAGAGTAGAAGTCCCGAATCTTGCCACCCGAGGCTGCCAATGGGTCTGAAACAAGTGCATGTGCTTTTAATGATGTCCTGAAGAGGGGCCCTGTCTGCCAGGGGTCGAGGAGAGCTGTTTGTCTGGTATCCCAGTGCAGCGGCTACTGAAAGGCAAGATCTTCCATTAGCTTAAGTAAGCACGGTAGGGGGGGCCGAGAGCGCATTCCCCAGAGTCGCTGTTGGAACCGGCTTTCTCCTTCCAGGGCATCTAAACGGCTCTCCTGCCGCGTTACAAACCCTGACTTCCAAAGTCTGTTTTGTTGTAATCAGCCTAACGACTGAGATACTTGACTTTCCTTTCCCTACTTATATCTTCCTCATGTAAAGTGGAAGATTTTAATTCAGGGCAAAATGATAATGGGGTGGGGGGGAAGGAAGCTCATAATATTTTTCTCCCGAGTGTGCTTAATTGTGTAACCCCAGCGTGGCGGGGGGGGGGGGGGGGTGGGGTCGGGGGGCAAAGCAAAAGCAAACACTCGCGCCCCAAAACAAAACAACTTCAATCTCCTCTCAAAAATGCGATTTACCCTTTGATAAAGCAATAAGTCGATCCGCTCACTTTCTGTTGAGAAGTCTTGCAATGTTTAAATTGCCGCTCGGTATTTGTGAACAAAGATAAATCTTGACTTCCATCTGGGTCATTTTCCTCATTGATTTGTACTGCCCTACAGGACTTACCAGTGGAAACTATGCTGTATTGAATTCTATTTAAGGGAGATTTTAAAGTTATCTTTATATCATATTTTTGAGACGTAAAGATATTTGAAATTTGGTGTGACGAAGACAAAATTTTACTAATTTCATATTATCGCTAATATTTTAACAAAGAAGTGTTCATTTTTCCTTCTTTGCCAGTAGCTATATTTATTTAATTATTCGGCGTAGGGATTTTTAAGAAGACACAGAAGAGCAGAAAAACATGTTAGAAAATTGTTTTAAAGATAGGTTAAAAGAGCCTAAAAAGACGAGTAAAGAGGCGCCTTGGTTCAAGAAAAAATTCCTGAAGACATCAATTCCTATTAAGGAGGGAGTTGTATGACCGTTCAGTTAGTACATTGGACAGCTCCCAGAAACCGCCTATTTCTAACAGGTCAGCACAATTCCTTTTCTTCCTAACCTCCCAGTTTGTGCTTCCAGATACTATTAAAGCAGTATCGTTATGAATTCTTCTTTTTCTTTCATTCATTTTTTAATACATTCGTCTCTGTGTTCTCTCTTGTTCTTTTGTCCTTTAGTTGATTTTCTTTTCTCTTGCATTTATTTTTCATGCTCCAGTGTGCATTGTGATAACTCAGGCAGAGAAGAATTGAAATTTATGTTCTTGAAAGATGTTAATGAAAATGAGATTCTTGATTATGATTGCCTGTTGATTTTTACCCAACCTCTTTCAAAGAGCAGACTGAAAAATAAGAAAAAATGAATTGAAATTTCAACAGTGGCTAAAGAATAAGTAAATGGGAGGATTAATTTGATTTGTAGTTGTTAAATGTTTCTCATAACTTTTCTCTTAAAAATTTTTTTAAATGTTTATTTATTTTTGAGAGAAAGAGAGAGTGCCAGCTGGGGAGGGGCAGAGACTCTTTCCAAAGCAGTCTTCAGGCTCTGAGTTGTCAGGATAGAGCCCTACATGGGGCTCAAACTCATGCCATGAGATCATGACCTGAGCCAAAGTCGAAAGTTTAACCAACTGAGCCACCTAGGTGCCCCATAACATTTCTGTTTTAAATGCCAACATAAGTGGATTAAATACCTCATCTTGTGAGAATCTAGTTTGGCAATAAAATACATTAGGACACTTACTGAAGGGAAACATGACAGATATTTAGAAGTAAAATTTAATACCATAGGTGTAAAAAGCTATCATGGGAATCTAAAGAGGCACTTCTCTTGGATTTTTTGGATTTTATGAAAGGGGATGAATATTTCAACAATCTTATCACAAAAGAAAATTAATGAAATTAGGTACTGTAGCAGAATTAATGGAACACTACACAGGATGGGGTTGAAATATTAATATTAAAATATTAGGAAACATAAAAATATCTTAATAGGTATGTCTGTAGCAGTAGTTTAAAAATACCTCTCTCTTAATTTTAATCATAACATCCCAAGAAAACACTTCTGTTTATACCACAATAATCTGAGTTTATCCTTTAAGGTTCTAATCATGGTGACACAAATGTTAAAATCTAAATTATAATGACTGACTCTATTTTTTGTTTATAAGTATAATGATAGAATAGAAATAAGTGAAATTGTTTTTCTCTGTTTATTTTGAAACATCTACTCTTTTTAAAATGCTTTTGTGGATATTTGGTTTCACAGTAAATATACACAGTAAATGTAATAAATTTATAAAAATGATTTAAAACATTTCATCCCTTTGGAAGGAACCATTAAACCTCAAGAAACTTATTCATTTTATTAAAATATTTACAAATGGAATAACTGCCTTTTCTGCCATTTGGAAGCTCCAGGAAAATTTTCAGGAAATGTAAAAGGAAATAAATTCTAGGGTTTGTTTATATTTAGAGTTAAGAAATTCTTGCTTACATTCAAACTAACTGCTTGCTATTCTACTTATAATCCTGAGTTCAAATGAAAGTAAGGGCTCCTCAGGATGCTGTAGTTCAGGGATTGGCAAACTTTCTTTAATTGGCAAAATAGTAATTTAGGCTTTTTGCAAGTCATAGAATCTCTGCTGAACTACTCAGTTTTGATTTTGTAGTATAAAAGTAGCCATAGACCATATGTAAATGAAAAAGAATGGCTGCGTTCTCTAAAACTTTATTTCCAACATCAGGCAGTGGGCAGGATTTCACCCTTGAACTGTAGTTTGCTGACCCTGCCCTATTTAATAAGCCTATCTTCACATTCCTTGGGATACTTATTAGGGGGACTTGCTAAGATAAGACACTCAAACATGTAAGCGAATATTAAGTTGTTGAGCATGTATCTTGTTTACATGTGTATATGTGTGTTGGACACATCACACATATGTGTGATGGACAAGGAATGGAAAAATGCTCCTGAAGTGAAGCAACTGAATCTGTAGGTACTGTCTTTGAAATTACACTGAGGTGTTAGAGTAACAAGGAGAGGCTCTGCATGGGAGGCATACACCAAGCTAACATTACCATTGCAGAGACTCAAGGCTTATTTATAGTCACTGAAAACAAATACCAAATATGATGATATGCTCTTTAAAATATTAGTATTACTAGGTTTTGGGTGAATTACACTTAAGTAGAAATAAGTAAAGAAAAGGCAGAATTCCCGGAAAGCAGTCTTTTACTTTGTGAAGTGCTTCTAATTGTCAAAATCCATTCAATGAAGGCAGCTGCTTCAAGAGGCTTATTTATCATTTCCCTCTTATTTCCACCTAAACCACTCTTTCCCCCTCATCATTGTGGCAGAAACTGCTCAGCATTCCCTGGCATCTACTTACCCTTTTTCCTTTTAGTAACAGACCTACCCACACATATGTTAGTTGGGCCCATTTCTGACCCACTGCATTTTAGCTGGGCATATGTCTAGCCCACGACAGTGGAGTCAATGAGACATAATATGTGCAAGTTCAAGTTGGTCTTTGGAAATGAAATTGCTTGCCTCCCACTTGGCCCTTTGCTCTCTTCTGGCTTGGGTGCTTTGGCAGCGAGTTAGCGCTGACCATGTAGACAAGGACAGCACACTATGGCAGGGACTGAAAGACTTTTTCTATATAGCGCCAGATAGTACCTGTTTCAGGTTTGTACAATCTCTGTCATAACTACTAAACTCTACCATTGTAAGATGAAAACATGGGGTGCCTGGGTGGCTCAGTCGGTTAGGCGTCCGACTTCTGCTCGGGTCATGATCTCACAGTTCGTGAGTTTGAGCCCCGCCTCAGGCTCTGTGCTGAAAGCTCAGAGCCTGGAGCCTGCTTCAAATTCTGTCTCCCTCTCTCTCTGCTCCTCCCTGCTCATGCTCTGTCTCTCCTTCAAAAATAAATAAAAACATTTTTAAAAAGATGAAAACAGCTACAGAAAACATATAAATGAATGGGTATAGCAGAGTTCCAATAGAATGTTACTTAAAAAGAAGGTGGTAGGCAGAATTTGATTCTCAGGCTGTAGTTTATTGAATCCTGCCCTATGTGATGGCAGAACAACAGAAAGTTGGGACTTGGAATGATATAATGGAGTAGAGCTGTACCTCTCAAATTCAGATTAATATATGAGAAAAAATATTCTTCCAGTGTATCTCAGATCTCTTTACTTTGTGGTGTCTTTTCTACTGGTACCTGAAAAAAAAAAAAAAAAAACAGTCAATGATTTGAAGGATTAAACAGATAGATACAGAACGCTACTTTAGATCTGTTTTTACAGTGTCACTTATAAAACTGGCTTACAGTTAGATATTAAATCCTTTTTTTTTTTGTCTCAGGTTTTTCTTTTTCACACGAAATAGTTCCATTTAAATTATCTTTTGGAATAAATCTATTTTACAAATTTCACTTATACTAGTTATTACATTGGTTGTTGTTTGAACCGTCTCCAAAGTCTTTCTTTTTGAAAAACATGTGGAAAACTAAAGTGGTATGAAGAAAAAAGATCCCTCAGGATGTTATAAACCTACCCCCAAATAATTTCCTTTTTAATCTCATTTCCTATATTTTGGCACATTATTTTTAAATGTGACTTTCTTTTGTAATAAACATTGTAGGTTTGACAGTCATCCTCAAGTCCATAAATTCCTTGTAGACTTGGATATTGAACAGTATATGTGTGACTTTGCAATTTAATAATTTTTCAAAAGTTTTTTTCCATTATACTATTCATTTACAATATGGGGAAAATATTAGTATTAAGTTGAGACATATGTAACTTCCAAAAATCTAACCATTTTTGACCTAAAAATTGGGCAACTTAATTGGTTTAACTTAACATATTCAAAAACACTCCTACTTAATAAGGAAATGGAATTATATTTAAAATAATATTATACATGTATGTACTACGTGCATCAATATATTTAAATTATAACCTGTTATTCTATTGTACAGCAAATGCATTGCACAGTAAATTAAAAAATACACAATACAAGTTTTTTCAACCAATTTTTATTGAATGCCTATAATGTGCCTGATCCTTGTGGGGTTGATCTAGGAATTTGGTGTGTATCAGTAAATAAGGTAGGAAATGCACAAAAAAATGTTATGGTATTGAGAGTGGTAAGTAATATGGAAAAAAGTTTGTTAGTATATTACGATCATGAATACTGAAAGTTGCTATTTTAAATAGTTATCATGTAACAGTCTAATTGGAAAGTCTAATTTGAATAAATGCTTGAAGGTAGCAGGGAGGTAGTTAGTTGCATATCAAGTGAGAGTGTTTCAGAGTCATTTTAGAGAACATTTCAGACATGATAAAGTGGAAGAATGACTGAGATACTGGAGGAACATCACAGAGGCCACTAGACCGAAAGAACTGAAGGAAGAATACTAGGAGATGAGTCAGTAAGGTAGTATGGGGCAAGGTTGTATTATGTAGGGCCTTTTCCACCTTGGTTTTTACTTTGAATATGATGAGGATCCACTGGAGCCTTCTGAAGATTTACTTACTGTTTAAAATCATCCCTTTGGCTAATGTGTTCAGAATAAATTTGATGGGGAACAAGAGAGAGATAGGGGGACCTGACCAGAGGTCAGGTCTTTTGGTAACCTGTTGGTAGCAGTTGCTGTGACATACAGTGGTTATATCTGGGATATATTTTGAGGAGTATTCAACAAGATTTGCTTATGCTTGTATGTGGCATTTGAAAAAGGAGTCAAGGGCAATCCCAAGGTTTTGGCCTGAGCAACTGGAAAGAAAGTGTGTGATCAACTGAAAGGAGAAAGATCCCAGGAAGAGCAGATGTGGGGGAGGGTGAAGATCAGGAGTTCAGCTCTGAACATCTTAATATATTTATTAACAGTCAAGTGGGGACACTGAGTAAGCTTCTTTCTATCTCTCTTGGGGTAAACGTTATCACTATGTCTTAAAAGGCACCATTTTACATGATACACTATTTTCCCATCCCCTACCCATGAGAACTCATCTCTTATTTTCCTCCTTCCTCACTCGGCTTTGGCTATGCTGGTCTCTTTGCTATTCCTCAAACATGTAGGCACAATATCTATCCTAGTGTCTTTGCATTTCTATTGCCTATGGCTGCAATATTCATCTCTTAGATATCCACCTCGCTCACTCCCTTTCTTCCTTCAGGTCCTGGATGATGCTGGCTTATCAGGGAAGCACCCCCTGACCATCCTATATAAACTAGTGCTCCCTCTGCCTTGCACTCCCTAACTTGCTTTATCTTTCTCCAAAGCACACACAAAACATCTGGCACGGTATATATTTGTTTCTTCACGTGTGTAATTTTGGTTTCCCTTATTAGAATTTGAAATCAAATGGTGACCATGGAAGTACACTGATTGGATTTCTCTTTCAAGTGCAAAGATTGCAATGAGCCAACCGGCTTCATCCTCGGTGCCTTAGGAGTCACTGCAGCATTCAAATATATTCAGCATGTACTCTTTCTGTCAGCCTCAGCACAAAAGGAGTACCAGAGGTTGGCCATTTGTGCCTAACATGAGACTTTTAAGTAGATCATATTTGCTCCAGAATTCCCTATTACGTTTGCTGATTTTTTTCTCAGCTTTGCATCATAGTATGAGGTTTTCCTGTGTAGTCTTCATTCCTCCTCTTTCTTTTTTCTTTCACAGATGTCAGATTAGTATTCTAGTCTCAAGCTTTTCCCAGCTCAATTCTGTTTTCTCCTCCTTTATCTTTCACAGGAGTTACCTATGAGTAATGGAGGGGAGTTACTCCTCCCAAGAAACTAGAAAACAACCATAAAAACCCTACCGTTTTGCAATAAGAATAATAGTTATTGAATACTTACTATATATTAAGTGCTGTGCATGTATTATTTCATTTAATAAACAATCTTATGCAGTAGATTCTCTTACTTTCCATTTTTAAAAGGAATCTCAAAATGAAAGAGTTCACAAATGTGTAAATGCTCCTGTTGGGATTCAAAGTCGGAACCCAGGGGGTTTGATTACCAAGTTACAATGCTTCCCACTAACTCATGTCTTCATCTTTCTGAAAACAGCACCTGTCAGAGTCTAACGTAATATTTCTTCAATAATTTTCAGTCTATGGAATTTGAATATTCAATTTTATTTGCATGGAGTTTGGAAGCCTTTTATCACCTTTTTTTTTTCTTCAATGAAGAATATTGCATTAGGTTAACTAGATATTTTTTTATTAAATAACTTTGTTTAAGCAAAGATACCAAGAGTATCATTTAGATTTATTTCTGTCCCATATTGTCTCTTCTAAATTTAAGTGATTTACTTAAGCTTTAACATGCTGGCTGTTTCAAAACAAACAAAGTGGAACTTTGAAGTGAAATGGTTCCTAGCCATCTTTCTGCTTCTTGACTCACCAGCCTTCCTTGGGCAGGGTTTTCTGGTTCTCCTGCCACTGTCTTTAGCCTCTTTGTGGCTTCTTATAGCTATCATTTGAGGATTATGGAATCTCCATATTGGTTAGTATCATGGATGGAGAAAACCATCATCATGGTGGAAGCCATTACTGTGATTATCTCTGTGGGTCCTGAAAAATGATGAGCCTCCAGAGCAGTCTTACAAGTGTTGCTCTATGTCAAGAGAAAAATCCTTTTAAAACAAATTTATCTTTAATCCTATCCCAGTGGCAATAATATCACATCAGTCATCTTATTTGGCAAAATGGCTTGTTACACACTTTTGTTACCCACTTTCTAGACCTCTTTGAATACATTCCCTCAGGATTTCACACAGTTCTCAGATCCAAATTTGAGTCTATCCCACCTCTGTCTTTTAGAGCCACACGGGCTCACTCACATACTATTAATGCAAATAACTTTGTTAGTTTTAAATTTTTTTAATGGTTTTTCCTTTTGAGAGAGAGAGTGTGCGTGCGAGGGGGGCGGGGAGAGAGAGAGAGAGAGAGAGAGAGAGAGAGAGAGAGAGAGAGAGAGAGAGAGAGAGAAAATGAATGGGTAAAGAGTAGAGAAAGGGAGAACCAGAATCCAAAGTAGGGTCCAGGCTCGGAGCTGTCAGCACATCACAGGGCTGGAATTTACCAACTGGGAGATCATGATCTGAACCAAAGTGGGAGGCTTAATGGACTGAGCTACCCAGGTGCCCTAACGTAAAGGACGTTAAAAATTAAGTTGCCACACCTGTGGCCATATGGATAGCTCTATTCTCAAGTCTCCTTAAAATTTATCTCACAAATGTATGCAGTCCCAGTTTATCTATTTCTCAAGGCTTTAAAATTTAGTCTCTGTTACTCCTACTTGGATTTATGATTATGCACCATGATTTGATCTGTTATTTTTCTCCGTGGGCAGTTGACTTTGAAGTGGCTCTTGGGACTATTATCTCCAGATTGGTTATCTTCAGTTGGAATCCACCAGGAAGTAGATGATACACTTCTTTCAATTCATTACAAGGTACAGTTATAATATGGGAGACAATTGAAAATCGCAGGGAAGATCAGATACTATGGTTAAATTAAGATGTTAGAGAAAAAAGATCAAGTGGTTTTTAAAGTTTCTGACAATTTATCTGTACTTTATAGGTAAAAAAAATTCGCATGATTTGTTTTGTTCCAACTGTAGTTCACAGTGTGGTGACTTTGACCTTGTTTGGGTATCAGGTTTGAACTTGGCATGCTATGGGTAGTATGGAAAATATGAGCTGGTTCAGTGTTGCCCTTGGAATAAAGAAAACGACATAGCAAGCAATACCATATGTTGTTAGCCACTGTCGATTCGTTTTTTCTTATCCGAGAAGAAACATCACAAACACACACAGTATTACAATGGACGGGGCCTTAGACTTTTTCAGGGTTCCATATTGTGCCTTTTTCTTTCTACTCATGTTGCTCTGGTCTTCTTGCCGTATTTCTACTAACTGACTTTTAGATCTCATGCTTTTCCATTAGGCCATAGGCTCTATCATCACTGACACTATAATATTAAATTAAAAAGGGCCCACTTTAAATCTTTGGAAGTCGCGATCCCACTTGCCCGTGGGCAGCACGGCCAGGACGCCCGCGCATGCCCTCTTTCTTGCTCTGGTCTTGGCGCTGCTAGCGGAAAGGAGCAGAGCGCGCGCGGGTGGGAAGAGCTCCTCGTCCACCAGGAAAGCGCTGTTCGCACTGCGTAGGTAGGCCAAGTTGAGGCAGATGGGAAGCTGGGCAGGGCTGCCGACCCACTTGGGTTTCGAGTGGCCGTTCTGGGACTGAGGACTTTCTGGACAGGGGTGCCCGACCTCCCTTGTCATTGTGCTTGCTTCGGACGCTGAGCGGTCTACTGGCTCGGTAGGTACCCGCCAGCCCCTTGATTTTGGCACTGGGGGCGGAAGTGCCGGGGTTGAGGCGGGCCAGGGACTTCCGGTTACGACTGAGGCCTTCTGTTAGCCGAGCCTGCTCCGGCGGCGGTGACGGCGGCAGCGCCGCCATCATCACCTGGGGGTCCACCCAACAAATGGGGGAGGGGTGGGCAGTGGGGTGGGGGGGAAACTTGAGTTGTCAGCGGGTCGCGGCGAGGGACCCCAAAGCCCTCCGTGTGGTCGGCCGAGTCTGCGGCGCCGGGGGCAGCGGGCAGGGGGCCAGAGAGGAGCCGGGTGGGCGGGGACTCGCTGATGGGCGTGGGCGGTGCTTCCTCGGTCCTGGGGCATCGGTCCGGGGCCTCGCTCCAGGGACTAGGCGGTGGAGCTTCCGGGAGACGCAGGTGCTAGCCTCAAGGGCAGGGCCTTGCTTGCTGTGATCAAACTCGCTGGGCGAAAGGGGCTGAGCGCCGCCCCAGCCTAGGGCCGGGTAACAGGAGAATCCGCCGGCCTTAGGCATGGTGGTGGGTGGTGGCGGCAGCACCTCCCGAAAGGAATTGGACAAGGACTTGTCCACCTCGGTGGAGTCTGGGTAGCCCGCCTGGGCGGGCAGTGAGGGAGTGGTCACCCTATGATACAGGGCTGTTGAGCACTTAACTATATCTCAGGCTCTGTGCATGTGCTGTTTACCTCTTGTCGTTTCTCCTCATCCAAGGTATGAATTCATTCCAGATTAAGTATTTCTCTTCGTGTGTCTCCTAAGACATTTTGTTGCATTTAAACAATCAGTTTTAGTTTTCATCATGAATACCCAGGGGGAGCAGTTCTTTTTCTGATAGGATATGGCAATGAATAATACCCAAGTAAAACAGTGGATTAGTTATTTTACCTCAGTAAAATATTGGCCTGGAATGTTACAATTCAGGGTTTTCTAAGGAGAGAAAGTTGGTTTTGATGAATGTTGGAATCATCGTGGCATGAAGTTGTACATTTACATGCTAAAATATGCCATCTTCGGGTTCTTAATTTATTTAAAGTTATGAAAAATTAAAGTTCATAGAGTGCTATTAGAGTCTTGAAGAAATCAACTGAGACTCTTTATAGTAACAGTAATTACAAAGAAAACACTAGCATTTAGCACAAGGCCTCTCTCTAGTCCTCATCTTACCTCACAAGGAGAAGTAATTTCCGGTGCAGATTCTAGGACATTTTATTGGATCATAGTCATAGTGGTTAGGGCTTGCACAGAAGGAACTTCTCATCTGGGTATTTTATTCTTTGTTTAACTGCTCTTCATTACATTGTGTGGATGTGGTGAAAGTGCTGGAGTGCTCACATGTCACCCTGCCTCTGATTTCACTCTCCTTTCTGACTCTCTGGGTCTTATTTTCCTCTGAAACTGGGGATGTGTACTTTAGACAGGCCTTAATAAACAGAGATCAGAAAAATACAAAGCTTGTTTTGTGTTAAGGACAATGATTCTTGCTGGATCTATACACCTCCTATCTCAAAGTGACCTGCTTGCTAAAAGACAGATTTCTGGACCCACTCTTGAGTTACGGAATCACAGTATCTGGTGGTAGACAGAGGTTTCCCCACCCAGCATATTGCTATGTATGCTAAAGATTTTCATTCCTGGGTTAAGTCTAATAGCTGTTCTCAATCCTGTCTGCATATTGGAATTGCTATGAATTGAAAACTATTGATAGTGTGATAATATTCAAGAGAAATGAGCACTTAAAGTGAATTCCCCAAGTGACTCTAAAGCACTTACAGTTGAATTCATGGGTTGGGAAAGCAATATTGCCTAAATAGTGAAGTCTTACGTTGATTTTGTCTTCTTTCTGACCTCATGTTATGTGGGCTTAATCAGAGTTAGATTCCTATAGACTCAGTTCAGTCAGCACTTCCAACAAGAAGGAAGATGAGATGCATTTAGAATCAATAATAACAACTGGAATATTTGTGTTGTGTTATTAGCCTATGAATAAAAATGTGATCATCTTGAAGTCAAGTTAAATTTTGTACTAAAAAATGGAATAGGTTTTTTAGTAGTAACAACAACTAACATTTAATATTTTTTATTTTTCAATTGAAGTATAGTTGAAATACAATGTTGTATTAGTTTCAGGTGTACAACATAATTCTTTGACAATTCTATACATTAAGCTTTGCTCACCATGATGAGTGTAGTTACCATCCATCACCATACAATTTTATCACAATATTATTGTCTGTATTCCCTATGCTGTATTTTTCATTCCATGTGACTTATTTTATAACGGAGTTTGTACCTCTTAATACCCTTCACCTATTTTGCCCATTCCCTCAACCCCTTCCCTCTGGCAATCACCAGTTTGTTTTTTGTAATTATGATTCCATTTCTGTTTTTGTTTGCTTTGTGTTTTAGATTCCATATGTAAGAAATCATATGGTATCTATCTTTCTCTGTCTGACTTATTCACTTAGCATAGTACCCTCTGGTTCATTCATATTGTCACAAGTGGCAAGATACCGTTATTTTTTATGCCTGAGTAACATTCCATTGTATATATTTACCACATCTTCTTTATCCATTTATCTGTCTGTGAACATCAAAAATCCCCTGAGTTTTGAAAGATCATGATAAAAGTAGCACTTAAATTGAAAAGAAAAATTCTTTACATCCATCTTATCTATTTTGAAAGTGATGGAAATCTGATGCTTAAAGGCCTGGTTACCACACCTGATGCTGAGTGTTATCACTTTTATATTGCTAAGACATACTCAAAACTCAGATTAATGTGCTGTTTGTGTATCAGGACATCTCCTAAATGACTTCCTGGGGTATGGTGAGTCATATATTAATGGAATCTAGCTCAACCATCAGACATAGTGTGATAAAGGATGTATATTTACCTGTACAGTTACTGAATTGTCATTTTTAATTTGAAGTCTGTGGTGATAATAATTTTATTGAACCTGAGCATTTGTTTCATTGATGTGATGTAGTATTTTGGTTTTGAAAATAGTAATTATAATTTAGACTGAGGGAAAAAAATCAGTAGTTGTTTTATAATGGCGATTTTTGAATCAAATAGTCAAATCTCAAATTTTATTTTATTTTTTTAAGCTTATTTATTTTGAGAGAGAGAGAGAACACAAGTAGGGGAGGGGCAGGGAGAGAGGGAGAGACAGAAAGATAGAGAGAGAGGGAGAGAGTCCCAAGCAGGCTCCTCACTGTCAGCCCAGAGCCAGATGTGGGGCTTGAACTCATGAACCCATGAGACCACCACCTGAGTCAAAATCAAGAGTTGGACACTTAAATGACTGAGCCTCCTGGGTGGTCCCCAAACCTCAAATTTTAGTACACAACATATTTTCTTCACAAAAGAGATCGGTTTCTTAAGGATATTTGCCCCAAAGGAAAGGGGAAATGGACATGCATCAGTCTATTATCGTTTGCCTTCATTGATAAATAATGAGAGTCATTAAGATGTTAATTTGTTTTATTTGACTATTAATCATTTTATTACCATTAATCTATAAATGCTAAAGCAGATTAGGGTATAAATCAATGGATGGATAGGATTTTTATAATTAAGATGCTAAGCTTAATCAGAATTATGTGGTTGGAAATAATGCTAAATATAGTCAGAAATGCTTTGCATAATATAGAAAATATTACAAAGTGGTATGGTAAAGATACTTAAAATACATAAAACATTTTGGGGGCTAAGCAGTATTTTAGGTGTATAAGATAATCATTTATAAATATGGCAGAATTGAGAAATGAGATTGCTTTAATGAGTGACTGTGAATAAATTGTGAGGCTTTAAGACTAAAGAGATTTTTGTTCTGATTTCATTCCCATTTTAGCAAATCAATCTAAATCCTATATTGGTTTGATTCAATATCTGTAGCTGTCTTCAAATGTCCTTGAAATTCATCCTCATCTCTTTTAATACATGGGCTGTCTTATTACCAACCTAAAGAACTTCTCTGACACTCCTCCACAAAAAACCTTAAATTTGCTCAATATTTAATTTTGTGATTCATATAATATGAACTCCATTCATTATCATTAAAGACTCCCCAGACTCTCTGTTTTCTAATGTACCACTAAATCTCACATGCTCTCTCTTAACCATGTCAGAAATATGCTTCCTTTGTTCCTGATTATTTGCCTTTGGTTACAGTACACTCTTAACCTCTCATCCACAGCCCTGACTTTATTCATATATCTGTTCAAAATGTTTCACATTTCCTTACTGGTTTCTGAATATCTTACCCCACTATAATGTTTTTGTTTTTTTTTTTTTACTCTGTCACTAAAAGTAACTCTTTAAAAATTGCAAATCTAATCACAACTATCCTGTTTACAGCCTCTCAGTGACTTCAGTTATTCTTAGGATATAATTAGAAATCCATTATATGCCTTAGAAGGTCTTCAGTAATCTCATTTCTCTCATCCTCTCTAGACTCATCTCTTACCTTTTTACTTTATTCTACACATTTTTGGCCTCTTTGAATTCCTGTGATAGGACATGGTTATTCTCCAACTCCTTTGGCCTGGTATTTTCTCCACACCCTTGGTACCACATCCTTCTGGTTTTTTGTTTTGTTTTGTTTTGCTTCCATTTCTCCAGGTAGGAAGTAATTACAGAGATTGTATAGTTAGTGCTTTTAAAAAATAAATAACAGAGGGGCACCTGGGAGGCTCAGTTGGCTGAGTGTCCAACTTTTGATTTTGACTCAGATCATAATCTCATGGTTGTGGGATCAAACCCCACATTGGGCTCCATGCTGAGCATGGGGCCTGCTTGGGATTCTCTTTCTCCCTTTCCCTGCCCCTTCTGCATGTGTTCGTTCTCTCTCTCTCTCTCTCTCTCTCTCTCTCTTTCTCCCTCTCCCTCTGTCTCAAAATAAATAAACATGAAAAAAAAAAAAGAATAGAGGACCTTTGGGCAAGGTGGAAAAATAGGAACTGAATTTACTCTGCTGCTTAAAACAGAAAAAAAATAGACAAAATAAAACATCTCAGGTGGTAGGATTTTCAAACAATCCTAAAAATCTCTATCACAAAACTTATGATTGTAACTTTGGCCACCTAACTATCTACATGTATTTCTTCAGTGATACCACATCAATAAATTTCATTTTTTGTATATTGAGATAAATCAAATTTTCAAAATGGATCTTGGGCTTATGTAAAGCCTAAAACTACAAGACTTCAGAAAAAAACAGGAGAAAATCCTTGTGATCTTGAGTTAGGCAAAAATTTCTGAGATTTGACTCCAAAAACATGATTCATAAAAATACTAAATTGATGACTTGAACTTCATCAAAATTAAAACTTTTGATTTTCAAGTGATATTCTTAAGAGACAGAAAAGACCAGCCACAAGCTAGGAGAAACTATTTACAAATTTGTATATTTGAATACATAGGAAGTATATTTAGAATATATTAAAAATACTTAAAGAACTCAGTTATAAGAAAACAAGCTACACAAAAAACTAGGGAAAATTTTGGACACTTTAATGAAGCAAATATATTCATGATGAGAAGCACAAAAAAAGAGGTTCAACGTTATTAGTCAATAAATACAAATTAAAACCACAATAAGATACCACTGTATACCTATCAGAAAGGATAAATTAAAAAGACTAAAGTTTGGAGAAACTAGAACTCTTATATTCTGCTAGTTGTAATGTAAAATGATATGACTACTTTGTAAGACAATTTAGCAGTTTCTTAGAAATTTAAACATACACTTACCATATGGTCCAACTATTCAGTCTTAGGTATTTATCCAAGAGAAATGAAAGCATAGGTATTGCACATGAATATTCATAACAGCTTTACTTTAATAGCCTCAAACTGGGAACAGTCCACATCAACAGATAAATGGGTAAACAAACAATGGTATATCTAAACAATTGGAATACTACTCAGTAATAAAAAGGGATGCATTATTGATACATACTACAACACAGATGGATCTTAAAATAATTATGCTGAGTTAGTGAAGACAGAAGAGAGTACATGTTATGATTCCACTTATGTAAATTTTTAGAAAATGTGAACTGACCTATAATAACTGCAAGCAAATCAGTGTTGGCCAGTGAATGAGGGTATATGGTTGGGAGGGAGGACTTAGAAAAGGACATGAAACTTGGTGGTGATGGATATGCTTATTATTTTGATTGCAGTGGTAATTTTACAGACGTATACCCATGTGAAAACTTACCAACTTGTGTTTAAATAGGTGACATTTACTATATATCAGTTACACTTTAATAAGGTTGCTTTTACCAAAAACACCCCAAAACCAAACAAACAAAAACCCCAAAACAAAAACCCACACATATACACAAAATAGAGTATCCCTAATAGAACTTCCCTTGAGCTCCTTTTTAGCTTTCCAGAGTTGATGAGAGGTGCGATTACTCAGCAGACTGAGTGGTACACACCAAAAAAAGTGAGAGTCACAAACCAGTGGGTGTGAAGAATGTGGGTGCCAGTGGCTTGGGAATAGATATGGGTTCTTGAGGTGTAAACTGGGAATTCCCAAAACCTTAAAAGTTGTTTTATCGGCTTAGGATTCTAGCCCATGGTGTCCAGTTACGCATTTCTTGAAATCAGTCTCCTGGTTTTGTGCCGCCAGCAATTCAGTGAGATTGCTCTGTACCCTGTTGTTCAGATTATGTATATAACATTTAAGGTGGGTAGAGTATTGTGAAGTCGAATTTGTAATTGCTTTAATTGATTTTGGTAACTCTGGACAAGGCCTTCATATCATAATTTTAAATTAGTATTTTTTAATGGATCGCATGTACTGAGCATGCTTGTAAAAATGTCTTGATTATATTTATCATCTCTATGTAACCTGATGCAATTCTCATCTTAAACTTTGATGAAATTTAGTGCGATTCTATTATTGGAAGCTTAGGAAGCCTTTCTGTGTGATGAGCAATTAAATGTAGGACCAATGGTTTTGGTAAATAGACTACAAAATATGAAAACCACATAACCCCAGTAGTTATATAATACTAAACAAACTTTCTGAAACATATTTTTAGGGCTATACTCAGTACAAGAAAACATGGAATCAGCAGTTTTCTCATGGATTATTTTTTTGATGGCTTAATATTCTGGCCCTTGCATGACTGAAATTATAGTTAGAGTGCACTGGAATTTACATTGCTGTAAAATTCCCCTCCCTTCTTTTGCTGACTGTTGTTATTGATTAATATGATGGTCTATATCTCATGTTAGGAAGACATTTAGTTATTATGTTAAAATATCCAAATGCATTTTTAGACCACATAGAGAAAAATTAATTAGAATTTTTGGACCAAGGAGTAGTATTAAATATGTCTCCCATAAACATGAAATCAATATGATTATAACATTGCTCATATAGACAGTATTAGTTATTGTCTTCTTAATCAATGAGATTCACCTAACTTTAAATGATTTGGTGGGGCCATTCTGAATAGACAATAACGATTAGTCCTTTTTCTAAGGAGTATCATACATTTCTAAGTGGATTGTTTATATCTGAATGTTTGTTGCTCATCTCAATTCACATTATAAGGTTAAGATGTGGTTTTATTTTATGGTTTAATTTGTGCTCACTTACGCTAATTGAGGCTTGGACTAGTAGTTTGTAAGGAGTAAACAGACTATTTTTTTCAGATATTCATATTTTGATCATGGCTTAATTGTACAAACTGTCATTTTTGATATTGCATTGACCTTTTCCAAACATAGCTATTTTGTATAAAGATTTACCTTTTTTTAAAAAAATCATTTCTGCATCTTCTCTATTTTCTTCAGTTGAGGTGTGGCTTAAACTACCTTTCAGTGGAATAAATACCGTGACCTCTCAGGTAAGACTTCCAGACTTTCTCCATCAAAATCTTTGAATCTTAATAGGTAGAGTCTTATTTCCATATCATTTTGAAGTTTCAGTTGAAACAGTTCATTTGTCTCTTGAAGTCTGAAATGATTTTTCAGTTCTTAATTTTATTTAAATATAATTAAAATTTTTAATTAAAAAATGTTTATTTTTGAGAGAGAGAGAGAGACAGAGACAGAGACAGAGAAATAGAGCATGATAGAGGAAGAGGCATAGAGAGAGGGAGACACAGAATCCAAAGCAGGTTCCAGGCTCTGAGCTGTCAGCCCACCCATGGATCTTGAACCCATGAACTGTGAGATCATGACCTGAGCTGAAGTTGGATGCTTAACTGACTGAGCCACCCAGGCACTCCTATAATTAAAAATTTTAAATTACTGTTTTCAACACTTTCTGCTTCTTCCCATCTCTCTGCCTTCTCTAATTAAATGCTTGACAGCAACACTACCTGAAATAAACACAATGCAAGCCACATAGGTTATTACAAATTTTCTGTACCTGTACCCTATAACAATTTGAGTCTAATCAAGAGACATAAATCACATATAGTTTAATATGAAGAATTACTGAGAAAGAAGAGTAACTATGAAGATATAAGGAAAACTGTAGAAGATACCCTAGACCTGAGGAAGAGTACTCAAGGAAGGATAATCTTGGAAAGGGGGCATTAGTCCAAAGTTGAGGTTGCTGAGGGATTGTGTTCTCTAGAAATTTGGCTAGGGCAGAGTACCACCAGATATCCTAAATATCCATACTACTGATGACTGTGCAGCAAGAGCAAGATAAAAACCAAGAGCTCAGCATTCGGAATCAAGTAGAGGAGTCCTCTTCATCCCGCAGCATCTAACACCCTCAGACAAAGTTTGAAAGTATGTGGACTGTAAAGGCCAAATGCTTTAAGAATTCAGTCCCTTGCAGGGTGCCTGGGTGGCTCAGTTGGTTGAGTATCCAACTTTGACTCAGGTCATGATCTCGCTTTTGTGGGTTCGAGCCCTGCATCAGGCTCTTTGCTGACAGCTCAGAGTGTTGGAGCCTGCTTTGGATTTTGTGACTCCCTCTCTGCCCCTCCCTTGCTCATGCTCTGTCCCTGTCTATCTTTTAAAAAATAAAATAAAACGTTAAAAAAAAAAAAAAAGAATCCCATCCATTGTTAAGAACAAGTACTGGAGAGTGAATTTTGAGCTCAGAGGCAATAAATTGATAATTGACACATAACCATATATAAAATGCGTGAAATTAATTTTAATAATATATTGTATTTAATGCAGTATGTCAAAATAATATCATTTTAACAGTTAATTAAAATAAGCATTATTAATGAGATATGTTCCAATCTTTTAGTACTATTTAAAATCCAAAGTATATTTTGTACTTACAGCACATCTCAAATTGGACACTAAATTTTCATTGGGTATACTTGATCTATATTTAAATTTCATAAAACTTACAATTGAAAAAGAAGATTTATATACCCAAATTGTTTGAAATATACTTAAAAGTTTTCAAAAAATGTAATTAAGAACCACAAATCATTTTCCTTTAGCATTTACATTCATTTTGACAAAACTGATTCATATTTTTTAGAGAAATTGATATGAACTTAAGGGAAAAACATCAGTTTTAAAAAAATGTTTATTCTGAAAGGGAAAGAACATGACTGGGGAAGGGGCAGAGAGAGAGAGAGAGAGAGAGGGAGAGAGAGAATCCCAAGCAGGCTCTGCACTGTCAGGGCTTGATCCATGAACCATGAGATCATAACCTGAGCTGAAATCAAGAATTGAATGCTTAACTGACTGAGCTACCAAGACGCCCTGGAAGAACATCAGATTTAAACTTGTGTTTAAGTTAATTAAATTCTCTAACTCTTGTGATAATATTGAATTCAAGAATTATAAAATTTAAAATTAACTCTGAATTTATCAATATCAACAAATGTTATTCAAAATTTCTTAGACATTTACAGCCAATTTACATAATGCTATCAAAAACAATTAAAATGTTCTGCGTATAAATCCATGCTAGAAAAATATATAAAAGCATTATTGTTGACTATATTATGAAGTTTGAATTTTAACATAAATTCTCACAACTGTCTAACGTCATAAATAAGTTTTTCCTTTCCTTGTTGAGTCAGCTTTACTTCATTCATATGCAGGGTGGTATGGATTATAATTTGATAAGCAAGAAACCCACCTGGCTTTTAAAGAAAATATACTAACTTGAACATAACAAGCAGAGAGTCATCTTATGATGATAAGAGATCTCTGGGTCTTCTATCTTTCATAGACATGAAGCAGACAGAGAAAGTTATTCAGCTCTAAACACAGGCCAGAAGGCAAAGCCAATAGCCATGGTAAATCACTCTCAGGCAACTGATCTGGCTTTAATCAAGGAATTGATGAGTGTTTAGCTGTATTTCTGAGTTGTAATAGATCCTCGATTGCTATGAGCCTTCCTTACCCCTTCCTTCCCTTTTCTCCCTTTTTTTAGAGGTAAAATATACCTCACATAAAATTTACCATCTCACCCATTTTAACTGTACAGTTTAACGGTATTAAATACATTCATATTGTGCAACTATCACCACCATCCAGCTTTAGAACTTGTCTCGTCTTGTAAAACTGAAACACTATACCCATTAAACAATAACTCTTTAATCTCCCTTCCCTCAGCGCATGGCAGCCTCCATTCTACTTTGTGTCTCTATGATTTTTGACTATTCTGAGTACTTCACTTAATTGGAAGAATAAAATATTTGTCTTTTGTAACTGGCATATTTCACTTAGTACAGTGTTCTCAAGGTTCATCCATGTTGTAGCATGTCAGAATCTCCTTCCTGTTTGAGTCTAAATAATATTCCATTGTATTTATATATTATATTTTCTCTATTCATCCATTGATGAGTACCTGAGTTGCTTTCATGTTTAAGCTACTGTAACTAATGCTGCTATGAACATGGATGTACACATATCTCTTAAAGACCTTGCTTTGTATTCTTTTTGGTATATACTTGGAAGTGGAATTACTAGATCATATAGTAATTCTATTTTAAACTTTTTGAGGAACCATCATACTGTTTTCCACAGCAGCTATACATTTTCACCAACAGTGCACAAGACCAGTTTCTCTACATCCTTGTCAACACTTGTTATTTTTTTGAGTTTTTTTTTGTTTGTTTTTAATAGTACCTATGCTAAAGTGTATGAGGTGGTAGTATCTCATTGTAATTTTCATTTGTATTTCCCTAATGATTAGCGATGTTAATCATCTTTTCATGTCTTATAGTTCTTTGTGTATTTTCTTTAGAGAAATGTCTATTCAAGTTCTTTGCCTGTTTCCAAATTGGGTTTTTGTTGTTGTTGAGTTTTGGGAGTTATCTATATATTCTGGATATTAATAAATTATCAGATATATGGTTTGCAAATATTATATCCCATTCTGTGGGCTTCTTTTGTAATCTGCTGATAGTGTCTTTAAATGTACATAATTTTTAAATTTTCATGAAGTCTAATTTTCTGTTTTTTATTTTGTTGCCTGTACCTTTGGTGTCATATTCAAGAAATCATTGCCAAATCCAATGCTGTGAAGTTTTTCCCCTGTGTTTTCTTCTAAGAGTTTTATAGGGCAAGGGCTTGCAACAGGGGGGTGGTACAGCAAAAATGGCCACCTGCCTCTTTGTCTACATCTTTGTGATTAGAAGCCGCAGTCAGCAATCAGAGCACAGATCCCTGATATTTGGAAGACAGGGGCCTTTTTACCCACTGTGGTTTTTGGAAACTGTGTATTAGCTGTTCCTGGAATGCCTGCATGGGTGCCTGTTATGTGGCTGGGGAATAGGCACCAGGTTCCTGTTATTGTGCCAAGAGCTGAAATTGACCAAAATTAACCACAGTTGACCTTCTAAGCCTTTTTGTAGATTGCAAACCCTCCTGGTCTCTAGGGTCCCAAAATAGTTGCATCAGACATATTTTGCTAGTGCTATTGTAGTCTAGGTGGGGACACAGGTTCCTGGTGCTTCCTATTCCACTATACTCCCAGAATCCTCTTGGAATTAATATGCCTTTATGATCAATCTCCTAAAGCAGTTGTTTGGACATAGGCCAACCTTAAAATATGCATGTTAACAGAGACTGTTAACATGGGCTAGAAAAGTGTGAATAGATCTTGGGAGATTTTAGCAAGTTCCCTTTTGGTTCGATATTAAAAATTATTTTGATATGGCTGACTTTTATGTGTAATGATGTTATAATAGTTTCCTTTGTCCGATATGACATTTAACCAATAAGTAGTTGTATTTATCAATCTGCAGAATAGAATCTATAATATCTAGTCATTTAAACCTAAAAATAGATGATAGTAATTGGTTCATAATTTGCTTATTTGGTGACAAGGTCTAAATCAAGCATAACTTCTCACTTTGTAGCAAATCATGTCATTGGTCAGGGAAAATTTCCTCTGTTTAAAAAAATCATTTACCCCATTTTATCTTCAATTTCCATCCTATGTTCTCACCCTGTTTGAGAACATCCTACTGTTTTTATTTATTCTTTTAAAAATTATGTGTATTGTTGTGGGGATTTTTAGCTTACATAAATTGTATCATTATATATGTCTAATTTTCTTATTTTCTTCTATTTAGCATTACATTTTAAGATCTATGTTACTTTTTAAATGCCTATTCAATATTTCCCCTGTTGCCAGACAGTGGTTTATAATAGGCATATGTACACTTTATCTGTCCTCTTCCCAGTGGTGGACTCACAGATCTCCTATTCCTTATCGTTGCGAACAGTCTTTGCATACCTTCTCTTGTGGATTGGATCATAAATTTTATTTAGCATAAAACAGTGCTGTTAAAACTGGATTTGAGATAATCTAACTTCATATATGTAACTTTAAAGACTCACATCCTATGCTTCTCCCTGGGAATTTAAATTAAAGGCCAGAGGAAGAAACCTTTTAGTCCCAAATTAAGGGGCACTGATTTTCCCACAGACTTACTAATGAAGTGAATCAAGCCATTATAGTGTGGTTTAAATTCTGTGTGAATATCAAGTATTGTTTAAATAGTCATTAAAAAATACTTATGGAAAGAAAAATTCTCCCATGGAAGTGTATGAAAATTGTTGCTATCATTATAAAGTCATTCAAAAGGAGCATATTATTTGCTATGCAGTCTATCATAAATTCTGACTTTTCCAAATAATTTTAAGTACTATGAAAGAATTGCCATTTTCTTCCCTCTAATCTTGAATCTTGGCATCTTTGCCAATTCTTCTGAACTGAATCGAGGTTATAATCCCCAAATAACACCATCCATCAAATTTTCAGACTAGTGGCTAACATGAATATGTACACTTGAACTACTGGTCAACGTTTTGTACTAGTTTTAGGCTAATTCACACTTAAATATCTGATACAATATAAGTCACTTTCTTCCTATGAACAATGATTAAACATATTGAATTTAAATACTTTTTCTCCTTTTAGACATTTAGGAACTTAAAATTCTTTGAAATCAATTTTAAGATTTTTAAGATTAATTTTGAAATAATAATAATAATAATAACAATAATAATAATAAAGTTAAGGCCTTATTTCAAGCCAAGAGTTTAGTATCATAGATTAAAAGTCGTCACAAATTACTTGAGCTTTTTTTTTCATTGAGGTTTAGGGTCTTATCCCCACTTCTGGAATCTAAGTGAGCTTGGTGACTTTTCTGATCGGTACAGTATGACAATGTGACCTGTGTCTCTTTCCAAGCCTAGCTTTTAAGAAACTGGTAGTTTCCAATGATAATGTCGAGGAATGCTCATTGTGAGTGCAAAAAGCTTCCATGTAAGAAGACTTTGCTGGAGAGTCATGCTATGAAGAAACTCATTGGGCCACCTGGAGACCCGTATGGATGTCTGGTTAGCCTCTGGCTATCCTAGCCATTTCAGTACAGGTGTCAGACATGTGAGTGAAGAAACCTTGAGATAACCTCAGCTCCTCTTTCCCTATAATCAAATGAGAGACCCCAAAGAAGAGCTACTTTAATTGAACTCCGTCAACTCACAGAACAATGTGAGAGAAATAATTGTTTGAAGCCATTAAGTTTTGGAGATGACTCATATTCAGTACTGGATAATAGGAACACTTGATCTCCAAATAGTTGCTCAGGCTTATGGGATGTTATGGGTAATTGTATTAAAACAAAATGTGTCAATGGGACCATGTGGACTCTCTTCTTACTAAAATAGTTTATTTCTATCTATGATAACAGGGGCAAAAAGCAGGAAATAATAAGTAGTTGCTAAATGTTTAGGGATTGGACTGAGTTTGAAACTAATCATTGCAGGGACCTATTGGCCAAAGAATTCCAGAAAGAAATAGAGACAAATGTATTTGCAACTGTGGATGAATCTGATGAACCTGAAAATGATTCTGTTGTTATAATGCTGGAGAGTGTATCTCTTAGGAATTCTTTCATCATTCCCCAGAAAACAGTTAGCATTTCTCTGTGGGACCATATAGACCTGGGAAATTTTTGTTTTGTGAGATGAATCTTTATTCATTTCTCCATCTGGGACTGTGTATATATTATCACAATGTATGAAAACTTACCATGCATATTTGTGTACTTTCATATGTCCTACTTTGTGTCCTGAATCTGTATTGAACAGACCTGTGATCTACCTAGATAGCTGACACTCAGTATCTTACTCTGTAAAATGAAGATAATGACTGTAATGAGTTTATAAGTCTGTATTGTGAAGAACAAATAGAGAACTCATGAAAAACCCATGGGAATGTCTGGAAGATATTAGATGCCTGATGCCCAATTTATTAATATTAATTTAATTATCACCATATAAATCATAAGAATGGAAATAAAAGGTAGCAGCAAGAAAGATTGTTTACAAACAGATTAAGTCTATATTTTCTCTATTTTTGAGCAAAGGGTCCAGTAGAATCCCAGTCCTTCCCAGTCCTTCCCACTGCTATTTGCAGATGATTAAAAAAATATTTTCTTGAGTAAGTAGTAAATATTTGGATGCCAGTGTGAAATGTTCTCTGTGTATTTCTTTCATTTTAAATAGAATACTTTTGTATTTTGGAAGAATGTATGCCTTGCAGTTTGGGCCAGGTAGTGAAAGACTGTAAGTCCTCAGATGATACTTAAAGAATTTATTGCCTAAGGTTGAACTGAGTATGGAACAGTACAAGCTGAGTTGAGATGACTCCCTTCCTGGGGAAAAAAAGATGAAATAAGATATAAAATTCGTCATGATCTGGAGATTTTTTTTTTTACCTCTTATTCATTAAGTCTCCCCATTGCTTGCCTTAGAGTCCTCATTTTCTGTGTGTGGTTATGTATATTTGTTGGGCTGCCTCATCTCTGGGAAGCTGCACGTCCCTTCCTCCTGCCAGGGTCCCTCACCCCTAACCCTTTCTCTGACTAATGAGCAACATGTATTTTTCTAATCTGAGAATAGAAATCACTTTGGAAAGTCTGCTCAGATGCACTAAAAAGTTAGATGTCTCCTTTCTTTTTTTTTTTTTTTTTTTTTTTTTTTTTTTTTTTTTTTTAATTTATTTTTGGGACAGAGAGAGACAGAGCATGAACGGGGGAGGGACAGAGAGAGAGGGAGACACAGAATCGGAAACAGGCTCCAGGCTCTGAGCCATCAGCCCAGAGCCCGACGCGGGGCTCGAACTCACGGACCGTGAGATCGTGACCTGGCCGAAGTCGGACGCTCAACCGACTGCGCCACCCAGGCGCCCCAGATGTCTCCTTTCTTAATGTTTGTGTGACTGCATGAATTTTGCTCAATCTAACCCCTGTCCTACTCTACTGAAAAATGCAACGCCTTTGTCTCTTCCAGTAGATGGTAATCTCCTTAAGGGAGCTTGTTTTCGCTGGTGTGTACATTGTATGGCATAAAGAAAGAAAGTGCTCAGTAAATATTTGTTGAGTTAATGAATAAGAGGATGCTAAAGTCAGAGGGTCAACTCTTGAGGCTGATCAGGAGAAAAAGAGCATGGTGCCACAGAAATTATAACTTGTGGCTTCAGCCCTGTCTTGTTTAACCACCTTTTGGAGGCTAGTTGAGTTTTCAAAAATTTTTCTTCCCATTTACTTTGCTTTTGTGTTTCCATATATATCTAGTTTATATCATATTTTACTTACGGGCCTGAGCCCCCTCTTTGTTAAAACATTGACCTGTTTTTATTTTCTAACCCCAAAGATTGAATTTATTTTTGCAGTAATAGTGGTGGCATTTGGATCACCTTTGCAAATGTGGATGTTCCCTTAACACACATTAAGACCTTATCACACTCTATAGTATTCCAAAAAGGGAGGTGAACTGTTTTCAAAGGTAATAAATAGCTTTAACAACAAAGGATGTAAACACCTCATGAAACAAAAAATCTCTAGTCATATGAATGACTTGTGGCTAAACATTTCAACAGGATCAGCCTTTGTTTCTTTGATCTTTAGGTTTTTACTTTTGAATGTCCACACCTGGCAAATGCAGTAAAATACACAGCATCTGGATTACAGAATGCAAATAACATCCATTCAGGCAAACCTTTAAGAATAGCTGCCTTGGTATCTGCATCATGCTTTGGAAATAAATTGATTTGGACTGCAGTAGGAACTTTATATAATTTTATATGATTTTCAACTTTAACTTTTTTGGGGGGATAGACCTATTATGCCTCCCTCTTTGGTACTGAATAGGTCTTTTTACTATTCTCAATCTCATTTTAATACAAATGATATTAATCTAGTATTTTACTAAGAAGGACAAGTTTTGCTTCTTAAGTGTACCTTTTTGCTTTGCTTTAGACAGACTTCTGAAATGCAGGAGAGAATCATTCACTGGCAAGATTCTTAGAAATTTCCTTTATATTATTTATTGTCTTTAAGTTTTAGGTAGCTTGGAAGAATGTAAAAATTTCAAACAAGATTTTTTTCCAATTGTACATCATCATGACTTCCTTTTTATCAAAACTTTTATGGAAGCAGGGATAGGAAATGTGTAGGGATTGGCAAAAAATAGAGGAAGGCAAACATTAATTATTGTGTATAATTGAGTAATATGCCTTAGAGGGGAAATGTTTCTGGGACAGGTTTTATGTTAAATAGACAGCCATGTGACTTAGTGCTCCAAGAAAACTTGTATATTATGTTCTCTTTAAGTGGATTGTTAAACTTGCTTTTAGATATAGTAAAAGTGATTCTAGGTTACTTAAGCAATTTATAATAATTTTAAGGTCTTTTTACTGAAAGCAATTTGGTTATTATATGTTTATATGTAGCTGATGCAATTGGGTTATGGTTTTTAATTTCTGTAACCTGGCCATTGTTCATAGAAGGTATGCTCAGAATATGTTGTATTCAAAGTGTATAAAATTAAATACAATTAATATCTATTCATTCAGACAATGCTTTCGTTCTTTTAATTTTTTTTTTCCTATCCTATCCATCTAAATATCCAGATGTTTGGTGTTACATGTGATTGTATGAAAGCTCTGATCTGAAATCCTATGGCTTACTGGATTACCCTTTACCCACATGGTTTAAATTAATAATAAAAAAATGAACCAGGGCAATCTTGCAACAAAAGAACAAGACTTTATTGTATAACAGAATTGCAGATGTGGAAAGGTGCTCATAATAGAGACAGAATATTTCTGTTTCATAGAGCATCTGGAATGCCACAAGATCTCTACGTTATCAGGAGCTAATGTTAGACAGCCTTGGTTTGTGATTAATTTAATATTCAGAGAAACTTTTTTTTAAAGCTTTATGCCATTCATCATCATAATGTCATTTTTGCAATCCTAAAATGATTTACAAAGTCAACTCTCCCCCCTAATTTCTAAAACAATATTAAGACATCAAAAAGTTTCAGATAGAAACTTCAAAGGGCAGCCAAATCGGAGATTTCTGGCTAAGACAGTTTAGATCATTTAATATCCTCTGGTTTCCCTAGGATTAAATTACAGCTTATAGAATTCTTGGAATCTAGCTAAGGAAGTATTATATAATACTGCATGGCAATTTTGGGGAGGCTGGCAAAAGACTGTACAAAGAAGGAGATGCCATCTTTTCAATTTATCAACCTTTCAGTGAGTGCTTGTGAAATGTTAGAGGTATGAGAAGTTACCCCAGTGTGAATATGAAGCTCTAATAACCAAAGACATGTTTGTGTGTAAGCTTGGGATGACATTCATGTGGCGACACTTACTTTCTTCTTTGTTGAGTTGTCACATTGCAATGGAGCTTAGGTTCAAGGAGTGAAATTATGAATCATGAATGGATATCTGAGGCAGGAACTGATAATAGGAATTCATTCTGGCACAGCCACAAAGACAGTGTTTCCAGTCACTGTGGTTTTCTAGGGACAGCAGTGACTGCCGGTTGCTTGTGTAGTGCCACGATGAGGCAGGCCAGAATCACACCACACATCATTCCGGCTGTAGGAACAATCCTGTACGTAACCACTAGGTCTCTCTGAGGAAATTTAGCATGTTCCAAAAGAACCGCATTCAGCTTGAAGTTGAGCTGGTAGAGGAGAAGGTCTGTGAAACAAATGTTAGTTCTCTGACTAAACCAAAATATAAGTGATTGTTACAGGAAATGACCTGTTACAAAGGACTTTTCCATCCCAAACACACACATGCTGCCAGAAAGATGAGCGTGTGGTACACTGTGATGTGCATAAAAGCAAGCTCAATCACTTTCAGGATAATGTATTTTTAAACAAGATTTTGGCACCTTGGACTACCCTGTTGGCCTGATAGTAGGTTTGTTCCTATGCCTTGGCAACAAATTGTACAAACAAAATGATCTGAAGTTTTCATAATTGGGAGAGGGAAGCAACAACAGAAAAGATAGAAATTAGAGAACAATATTTATAGAAAAATTACTTTTCACAATCTTAAGTTGGTCTTCAAAATATAAATGTATACCTGTGATTCCTAACTTCACTGTTTTGTCCATGTGCACAAGATCATCAGTACCCTTAAGCCACAAGAGTATGATTTAAGTGCGAGATCTGCTTAAGCATTTAATGTATTGAAACCATAGTCTTAGGAAACCAGAGTTCACTTTGTAGATATATTTCAATTTAGCATAACTAAGTAGATCCAAACCCTTATTAGTTCAAGCTGCATTTTATACTGTTCCTAACATGTGTTGATCTTCCCAGTGTATTTTATTTGCGCTTCACATTCTAAATTTAATAATGTATTCTATCAGAATGTGGTTACTCCATTGTGAAGAACAAAACTCTCTATTTTCTTAAGCGTAAAGTCTTGCACAAATTCCTTGATGTCATATTTTTGCAGCCATTTTCTTTCTTGGATTCTGCTAGGTAGTTACTTAGGATTTCTTTGTGTGTAATATGTCTAAAATAAAGGAAACCATAGCAGCACATTCAAAATTTCAGTAGCCATGACCGTTATGTCAGTATCACTTTACACATTCATTGCATAATATTTGTCTATCCTCATTTAAAAATTTTTTTAACTGTTTATTTATTTTTGAGAGAGAGAGAGGGAGAGACAGAGTGTGAGCAGGGGAGGGGCAGAGAGAGAGGGAGACACAGAATCCGAAGCAGGCTCCAGGCTCCGAGCTGTCAGCACAGAGCCCGATGCGGGGCGTGAACTCATGACTGTGAGATCATGACCTGTGCCGAAGTCGGACACTTTACCGTCGGAGCCACCCAGGGACCCCTGTCTATCTTCATTTTAAAGATAAATGAAAGTTGATAAAGAGGGAGTAGGTAAAGGATAAAAACACAAATATGATTACAAAGCAGTGTAGAGACACACAAAATATCAAAATAGGGTTAAAAGACTCAGTGCGGCAGAGATGGCTACTGAGCTATGCTTGGAGCTATGTGCTATGCTTTGCCTAAAAACATTAAAATTGGGGTAATAAATAATGGTGGATAGAAAAGAAGAGTACATTTAAACTGCATGTGATTTCAGGGAGTTCGTGAATGATACAGTGGTATCCTTTTGTCTTTAGATTGACAATCCTGCCGTCATTTTTAATGTATCTGCCAGGATCTGGATTATTTAGTATTATTTAAAAAATCCATTTTCCTCTCTGTTGAGGTCACACACTAGTGGTCAATGGGGACCAAGCAGGTAGAGAAAGAGGTAAATGTGTCCTATTTGGGATTTTATATATATATATATATATATATATATGTATTTAATGTATTGAAACCATAGTCTATGTATGTGTGTGTATATATATATATATATATATATATATATATATATATTTAACATTTATTCATTTTTGAGAGACAGAGCATAAGTGGGGAAGGGGTAGAGAGAGGGAGACACAGAATCTGAATCAGGTTCCAGGCTCCAAGCTGCCAGCACAGAGCCCGACGCGGGGCTCGAACTCACGAACTGTGAGATCATGACCTGAACTGAAGTCGGACGCTCAACCAACTAAGCCACCCAGGTGCCCCATGGGATTATATATTTTTAAACAAGATTTTGGAATTCTTGGATTTGGAAAGGCTCTTCCTTTTTAAAAGGTTCAATTGGTACCTCATTGCTATCCATTCACTGCTGTGAGGTCTCTCTAGGTGTAGCTAACTCCTCACCAGGTTAATAAGAAAACAAAAATTCTGTTTTCCTACTACTAAAAAAATTGCAGTAGAAATAGTCAAAAGCAAATATAAAATTTTAATAAGTAATTCATTTTAGGTATCTTCAAACAAGGGAATTAAATTAAATCACATAGTAACATAATTTTGTGCCTGGATATAGAGACCACATGATAAGATACACATTCCTTTCTTTGAAAATCAAGAACTGAGGAGGATGTGGTATCATATGAGATCCTAGATATCCAGAGGGGAAGAATCAAGGCTTTGTATTTTCTTTATTCTGTCAGTTCTCGCTTTGTCAGTTTTTTCTCCTTAAGAATGGCTCTCATGCAAAACTGAGGGACATTAGAGCACAGGTTGTATATGAACCATTCTGTCTTCCACTGTCTATTTTTTAAAAACATCTCATATATGTTGTTAAAGCAAAAAAAAAAATAGAAAAAATAATTCCAATGATTACATTAAAGTGGTTTTGAAGGCACTGCTATAAGTCCTCTGCACTTATACAGGTTCCCCATAGGCATATGTCATCAGTTGTCTGAATTCCATTTAGATTATGTTTCTGAGAACTGAACATTCACTGACAAGAACATGTGTGCTAAATGCAAATATTTGATTTAAAGGTAGGATTTAGCAGGATTTGCTGTGTCTATTATGCAGGAGATTGCTGTAGCCTTATTACTTGCAAGATGCTTTGGGGCATACCTTTTAAAAATCAATCAGGAGCCTTTTGATAAAGGACCTAGGTAATGTCAGCTGTTTTTCAGGTATTCAGTTGGTATGTGTATTTGTTGGACCCTATGAATTACGTGTAAGGCTACTTTTTATGATTGAGAATTGTGCTATTTTTCAAATAAATAAAAGTATTTTATGCATTAGGAAAAACTATGGTGACATGTGAAATGTGGAAAGACCATAGCAAAGAATTACCTTTCAGACTAGATAGGTCTCTGTAATTCTTCATCAAATACTAATTATAAAGTAAATGTATAGCTCTAACCAGATGGTTTTAGGTTTTTCAAGTGGCAGGAATGAAATTTCTTTGTACCTATGTAACTTTTTTGGTTAAACATAAATATGGAGAGATATATATGGCTTAATACAAATGACTCGGAAGCTAGGAAATCTCTCTTTAAATAAAATAAACAAATCTAAAGAGGCTAGATAACTTTAGGTATGCTTAGACTCCCCAGTCACTGTTCACAAAAGAAAATACAGGTATTGGTATATCAGTTCCCTCCACAGACATGTGCTATCCAAGATGACCTAACATCGAAGACCTTTCCTTTGTAGTTAGTTACTGATGTCTGGGTTCTTGTCTTGTGTTGGGAAATGGCAGAGACTGGTCTGGATCCTGTGCTTGTTTTGGGGGAGAAGGCAAGGGACACTGCACTGTACTCTTTTTTTCTGAATCACCAGAAAACTTTATTAAAAACAAAAAGAAACATTAAAAATCAACTTCAAATTTTGTTTTAATAATGCAAGGGGTCTAAGAAAGATGCTAACAGTGTAGCTTCTTAGATGATCTTAGACAAGTCAATACTGATGGAGTTGCCTTTAAGCACAGCTTTGCTGATGTTGATAGTCTTTTCCCTTCTTTTTGAACTTTCATCTGGCCTCCCTTTGCGATAAGATCTTCTCCTTTTTAAGAGTTATTGTCTTCCTTCTTTTCCAGGTGCCTTAGTGGTCAGTGATTACTTGAGGAAAGCATCATGGGTATCTGCATGTGTAATGCCTAGAAAATGCTCTAAGGATTTCATGAATCAGAACAGTGGAATTTTGACTTTATTCTTTGACATAGTGAAGAGTTTCTGTGTAGAATTTATATTTCTTTAAAGTCAAATGTTCTATCCATCAAAAGCCCTAGTGCTTACTGTCAATGATTTTTGAAGACCAGCTTTTTATTTTAATTAAGCCCTTGCTTGGAAACATTAGATTTTTGTTTTTGTTTTATGTCAATCTTTGTTTAGAATCATTTGGAATGGTGATAACGTGGGTAAGTGCCATTGAATGCTAAATGATATTTAGTATTTTATTCTCCATCTACTTGGTGTGGCCAGATTTGTATATGCATGTGCGTATATATATAACAAATATACATATGGAATCTTTTCCTACTTAGTCAAAAATATGTTTTCAAAGCATTTTTTTTTTCATTGAACAGTCTAAATGTCTTTGGGTCCGCTAGACAATGCTTCTGATAGGTTGTTCAGGTTTCTGATTAAGTTGAAAACTAGAATGTAGTTGAATAAAGATAAGAGTGCTAAGCTGTGTGTTCCAGGAGTACTTTTGCTAAGAACAAATGAAAAGTAGAATCTGGTAGAGCAGAGTAACGTGGTAGGTAGGTGTTCAGTGGATGGCAAACTGTTGCTAAAAGTAGGAATTGTGAATTAGGATAGAAAGATAAAAGGAGGTGGACAAGACTCCACATGTTTATCCTTTGTAGATACTGTTTACTCTCTATCCCTCTCCTGATTGATTTACAAATATTGATTTAGTGCTTTCTATGTTTTAGGCATTGTTCTCTCTGTTCTCTGGTCACCGTCTCACTTGTTGCTTCATAAACTTGATTTAATTTGTGCCTAAGTCACCCCTTGCCTTTCTATTTGATTTTTCTCATCCTCACTTTGTTAACATCAATACAGTACTGCTTTTATAGTTTCACTCTACGTGCTCCACGGTGGTCATTAAAAAATTATGCAGAAAACTTTGTGCAGTGGCGTGAGAACAGATACTCAAGTCTCTTTACAGGTACTTTGGAGGTTAGGAAGCTTGCCTTCAAGGTAGATCTGACAAAAATAACAAATTTGTAGTTTCAGATAAAGTGGCAAATGAGATATAGTGGCAAAAGCCATCGACTTGGAAACCAGGTTCCTGGGCTATACGGAATTCGTTACTACCACTATGTGGTATTGAAAAGGTCTGTAATATTTTCTAGCCTTATTTCCATCCTCTGTAGAATGAAAGGGTTTAGTTATTTGGTTACTTGGGTCCCTTCCATTATAAAATTAGTTCTATTATTTCTGTTCTATTAGGGAGTTGAACATGGGTTACCTATTCACTTGGTGGATCAGGAACTTACCTAAAGTAATTTATAAAAGGTGAATTAATAGTATTAGACAAGACTCCCTAAGGTTATCTGTTTAATTAATTTTTTTAGAATCTGGGAATCACTGGGCAGTATAACTACTGAAGATTTCAGGACTCATTAGTAGAACGCACATGTATTTTTGAACACCATTAAGAAAAGTGTGTAACCATCCTCATTATTATATCTCAGTATCTATAAGAAATGAACTTTCCTGGAGTGAATTAAGCTTACTTCCATATTTTGACTTTCTTAAAAGATATGGAGACTTATGTATCAATTTCTCTTATATGACAATCTTTTATTGTTATTGATAGCCTTCTTCACATTCCATGAAGTCACACCTCCGGCTCTCTCTTCTCTAAAATAAATATCTTTTTTAAAAGTTGTGTTTGCCAACTTAAGGGATTTTCAGTGAAGCTAAATGATCTAAAATGAATGTTTTGAGTAATTGTTACTTGGTGAACTTCACTGTATCACAGGGCATAAAACAGAAATATGATCTCCTTAATCTTGATTCTATTTTCTACATGTTCCATAACTTCCTCCATCAATACAACCAAAGCAGCTGAAAGTTAGAAAACTGTGGTACTTGTCTTCAAATCCCTTTGCACTTAGGTAGTGGGTGTGAAAACAGAAATGTAAGAAACAGAACATGTGTGATATATGAATCAAAGTGTAGAGGCTATTTGGTGTGAAACAATGTGATCCTTGTAGCTCCTGCTAATGCATCATTCAGCAGATGCCTGAAGAAGACAGAGTTTTCAATGGCAAAAACAGTCTCCTGGAAATAGACCCTTCATTCAATCCCTTGCATGAAATGTTACTGCACGAAAACAAAGAAATATCTTTATCTTACGAACTTAAAATAGGTGTCTGTAATTGGATACATAACAAATACATGGAAATAAATTTGTTCACATCATTACCTGTTTTCTGCAAAACTAGCTGCCCTCCATTTCAGTTAAAATTCTTAATGAGTCAAGGTGTCACATGTAACACATGGAAACAAACAAATGTGGCTAAGGTATATTTTTTAAAGGGTGTAACTTAACTGGTTTTCCTGACCTTGGGCCCCAAAATATGATTGTAGTAATGAGGTAGAATTCACACAGCCCCACACATCTGAATATAAGTACTTAGAAACATTCTTTAATCAAGAACTTCATGAAGGTGATATGCATAATCTTTGAGGATGACTGAATTATAGTAAGAACAATACAGATTTCTATTCAGTTAATCTAAATATTATTATATAACAACTTACAGGAGAAATACTGTAAACCTCAAGTCATTTTATTCAGGGACTTGGTGAAAATGGATATGGGTAAGAGAGTATGGATAAGAGAATTGTTCAATTCTGGTCTTACACAGGTAGTTATGATCTTCTTCTGTGTGTTCCCAATTTTGCTTATCTCATGTGCTTGTGTGCCTTTTTCCTTTGTTTCAGTGACCCTGTTTCTACTTGCAGAAGATACTTTATCTCTGCTACTGCAACTGGTCTAAGATCTCTCAATATGGATCAATACCATTACTATGGAAGTTTTTATTTTTCCCCTTCATAAGCCCTGCAGAATATCTTATGAATTATTATTACTCAAGCATTGACTTCCCTCATTTGTTCAATACTGCAGGTCAACTTCTAACTGGAGAGTCTGTTCTGTGATCATATACCTCTGCTGTGATTGGAAAGAGTGAGGTATGGGAATGTTTTACTTCTCCCGATTCCTGACTGGGGCCATAGTTGAAAATGCATCCTACTGTGGGTGGCCTCATGACACAAACTATGTAATTCAGTGAAACAAGCCCAAACTCTGTATCCTCCCACATCGCCATCCCCCACCTCTGGAATTTCAGAAGTTTCTACACACGGGTTTCACCACTTCTGATCCCCTGACTTTCCAACCTCCTTCCCTTTTGCCAGGCTCATGAACTACCAAGTCTGTACCTGTTGACATCATTTTTGCATTTATTGTTTCACTTTCTTTTTCTGTGGATATTTTGCCTGTGTTTCCTCTAAGTATATCCTCTGCCCTTTCACAGATCCTTTTCAGTTTCCCCGTCACTGTTTTCTGTATCCACAGGCTGGTTTCAGGGGTGGACAGGTGGTGCAAACCCTGCTGGAATGTGTTTTATCTTTCTTCTAACTTAGGTATGATTTGAACTTGGAGTGTGGTCTATCTAATGCTGAAGCCATAGTTCTAGTGTGGATTAATTCTTAATGCTTGTCGATTTGGTTGTTTTGGAGAGGGTGAGGAGAATATTTGGAAATGGTCAGTCTTGTTCTCTAAACCCCAGTGTTCATACTTTTAATCGAGGTATCATGTCAACTTGTAAATATTGTTGGACTACATGGTGTCATGGATGTAAACGTTCAAATACTCCATCTAGAATATAATTGCTCATTGGATGAACAAAGATTTGTTTTCTTCTATCTCGTGGGGGCTTTCTCAGGACATGTGTTGTAAGCTGTGTGGACTTTATTATTGGTATTTGTTATTATTAACTGTACATGTGTCTACCTCTACCAGGACCAGAATTCTGCTTTTCACTTTTGGTTACGTCCAAGCCCTAATTCCTTTTTATAAAGGTGTTGTTACATTAGGATTTTCAACAGTGATTAAAAACAAAATAACAGAGTAACACTTTTAGAGATAGCATATGATTGAGGCACGCTATCTTTTTTGAGCATCAGAAAAGTGCTTGACACTTTCGGAATGTCTCCAACTTTTAGTTTCAGCTTTACCTGAGTAATGTTGGAAAATATGTTTGTGTAAGCTTTTTTGAAATTTTTTGGAACAATATTATGTATAATATGAGCAAAGAAGAAAAGAATAATTTACTAGGTGTTTCTTTTGTCATCTTGTGAATGAAAATTTATACTAACTGATGGCTAGCTAACCCTACTGAGATAAGATGCTATGACTCATACATGATAAAAGATTCATTGGAATGATCTGATGTCAAGGTGATTTTGTACATAATGGAAAAGTGGGAAGATTTAGAAGGGAAATGAGAATTCTCTTTAATTTTTACATATTCAATTTACTAAAATCTTACATTAAACTGAGAGTTCATTTAAAAAAAAATTGTTTGCTCTGGGGCACCTGGGTGGCTCAGTTGGTTAAGCATCCAACTTTGGCTCAGGTCATGATCTCACAGTTTGTGAGTTCGAACCCTGCATCGGGCTGTCTGCTGTCGGTACAGAGCCCCCTTCGGATCCTCTGTCCCCTTCTCTCTCTGCCCCTCACCCCCTGCTCTTTCTCTCTCTCTCTCTCTCTCATGTGCGCGTGCGTGCTCAAAAATAAATGAACATTAAAAAAAATTGTTTGCTCCTGTTTCTCTCTGTGAGTTGGTTTTACCACAAGAGCCTCTAACCTTCAATAACATTTACATTATATTAGTCTAATACTATTATATGATCACAATATTAATATTTTATGATAGATTGTAACAGTAAAGTACAGTAGTTATTAACATATTATACTAATATGTTTATACTAATATAACATTTATAGTAGTATACAAAATGTGTATATAAAATATATTTAAATATTTATAATAAATATAGCATGTTTCATCTTGGTCTTTTATCATAATGATATATATATATATATATATATATATATATATATATCATAGATAATATATCAGTCTTTACTGTGTGACTCTGAGCTCTTTGAGGATACAAATTGTATCTTTATGTTTGGGGTCAGTATGCCGCACTTACTGGGTAGTCCCTTAATTTCTAGTCCTTAGATACATTTCTTTATATATCAGCTCCCTGAAATATGAGTAGTCCCCCATCCAAAAAAGAAAAAGTGTTCTGTGCCAAATAAATTTTAAAAATTGTAGGTTAAAAAAGAAAGTAAATAGACTTCTTTTACAGCAGGACTTCTTAGGGCCTTTGATTAGCACATGTGTGTTGTGAATCTCACAGGGAAGTTTTAGTATGAGTGATTGCATTCATTCATTCTTTCATTCATTCAGTATATTTTTAGTGTCTTAAATGTGGCAGACGTTATTCCCATTTATTCAGACTTAAACAGAGAACAAGAAGACAGGATCTCTTCTCCATGGAGTTTTCCACTGATAACAGTATTTTTTTCATTATTATTATTTAAAACATTTTTGAATTTGAGTGGAGTTGATATACACTGTTACATTAGTTTCAGTTGTATAACATAGTGACCCAGTATCTTTATATCTTATGCTGTGCTGACCACAAGTGTAGCTGCTGCCTTTCACCATGTGCACAGTATTTTTTCCAAGGAATATCTCCTCAGAAGAACTCTCTGCCTAAATATTTTTAAATTCATATTATATGTAGTAGTATATATTTCTCTTTCTGCTTTTGTTTTCATTCCTGTTTAGAGATACCTGGATCCTCAATCACTACTATAAATGCTAACAGCAAATATTTATTGAATACTTATATGCTAGTTTTTGTGAATAAACACTGAGTTCACTAAATAAAATGACAAGGCAAAATGGTACAACCCTACTTATCTCTGACATTACTTTTGTCCTAATTCAATTTTCCATTATTTATCATTTGATTCCTAAACTTCCAGTAAGCTTAAAATTTACATATTGTATTATTTCCCCGGGTATGTATTTTCTTTTGGGTTTCCAGTCACTGCAGAATTACAGGAATGCTAGACAATTAAGGGTTTGATTATTTTGGTGCCTGATCATCTTAAGAAATGGTTTTGTGTTCCAAAACCAAGTAGTGGCTGAGAGTAGAGACAAATTACATGGCTTGTTTGGAATCTTGAAAAGTCCCACAAAGACACGATTGCTTGAAAAGGATGTAGAACTGAGAGTAGAGGCACCAGACCAAGATGTTTCATCACCAGAGAGAGAAACAGGTTCCAAACAGTGGCGTCCACAGAGGGCTGTTGATGGCCATCGTGTCAAAGTTCTCATTCTTACTTTTCATTGACAGGGAGCTGGCATGCATCTCAGCTGTGTCAGGAAATGTGTTTTTGACATTTGAGAGGTGAGAAGAGAGCCAGGAAGTAGACATTGGGACCTTTGAAATGATTACACAACTTAAGCCGGGTTCTTATTCTGTGGAAATAGTCATATCGAGTTATAAGTATGAAAATCAGGCTCCACTGCTTTGTAATGTCTAAAGAGCTTAACATTTCATCTTATTTTAAATAGCAACAATAATGTACTTCGCCTGCATTTAGCCTTGTCAAGTAGATACTTAATGGAATTAAGTAACTGGAGCTTTATGCTCTGATACAGCCTTTAATAATTATAGAAAAAGTTTTGTGATTCCTATTTTGGAATTATTTTACTTTCATATCAGCAGTATTTGGCCAGTTCAAAAGACAAACTGTGCCCTTTCCCTTAATTTCTAGATTCAACACAGTGGTCTGGAATTAAGAAAAGTATTGTTATAATTCTGTTGAGATTGGGTGTGATTTCAAGTTTAGTTTATAAGTTAATTAAAACTGCTTCGGAATTAGGTCAGGCTCTTGTGCATTTGCTTTTGTGCCGTAATTGCTGCCTTTTGCTCTGTGAAGGGTTATGGGGTTAGTACAAGTAATCCCTCTTGCTGCCTCTTCATGCTCTGTGCTCAGGATATACACAAGAAGGGTGTGCGGATTCAAGAAAAGTACTTTTGTCAAAAGAGCTGCTGCCTGCTCTGCCCCCGTATGGACCTCTCAAAATGGTGGCCACAACTTTGATTGCTCACAACAGGCTGGGGAATTCTTCCTGACAAGACAAAGAGAGAGGCAGCCTCTGACAGCAGATTCATGAGTTCAACAAAAGACTGCTTAAAGATGAATTGAATTCATAGTAGACCATTTTTTAAACAACCAAATTTAGCTTTTAAGTTAAAACAAATCAAAACAAAACAGCAAACAGCCTGCCGTTGACCTGCTCACGCTGGAATAGTGTTGGAGAACATGATCATACAAGACCCCCTCCCGCCGTTTCCTTGGCTTTGGGTCTTCACTCCCATGATCTGTACTGCCCTGCACATCTTCCAGACCCACATACTGATCACTTCCTTGAACCTGAGCCCATATCCTCATTGCAAAGTGCTTTGTTTATGTCTGCATTTGCTCAGATGCCATCTGTGAAGCATCGAGCTATTGTGCCTGTATTTCTACTGGCCCTGGTTATTTCTCTTCCTATTTTCTATGGCACAAATAAGTGCAATTTTTGGGAAGCAGATGTTTTTTCAATGTGAATGATTCTGCTAACACTTAGCAAAAATCTATCTGCTGCAAAAGGCCTTTTGCGCTTGGGGTAAGCAGGATTTCATTGACCTCCCTCAATTTGGGCAGGAAAAGTTCGGTTTTCATTTGTATATTATCTGGAAGGAAATTTCTTTCTTATGTTGCTCACAAAATTTTGTTTCTCAGAATGTCTCCTCCCTCTTGGTACTAAATCCCCTGACGACACTAGAGGGGATTAAAATTGTTCTGCTTGTTTTCTAGAAGGTGGTTTTGCTAGGAGGGTGGAACTTGTATCTCTTTTAGGAGCTGCTTCAGAGTTTCCTAAAGATTATTGTGGTTACCTGAAGGGTAACAGTGGGCTACTTTTACAGATAGTGTTGGTGATATGTAGGGACAATGAGGTAATATAATACATAGGACAGTGTATGACACACAGTATATGCTGTGTAATTACAGGTATTATTACTGTTGTTGCTGTTTTTATCTCAGACTATAATGGAAATACTTATGTAGTAACCAGAGAAAATGTATTTTACCCTAAATAGGCGTATCATAGAACTCAAGGAAACAATTAGTGTTAACCCTGTCAGAACTTCAACTTGCTAATTATAAGGCTAATGAGAAAAGAACCTTTACCTAAATTTTTTCCTCTATGTAATGCTTAGAAATGCTTTATTTGCCATTTTGCTTCACAGAAAGTTTTCTCATTGAGGCTTTTTAGATGTGGCTTGAATCTCTCAAGGTAACAGAAGTGTTAGTGGAAGGAATATGTGCCTGCTTTAGGTCACTATCTTGATCTGTTATGAAACAAGGTAATATTTCAAGTAGGCACAACAGATAAAGGAACAATGGCACAAATGGGCTGATGTGAAGGTTTTATCTGAGTCAGTGGCAACTTGAAAGGTTTATTGTGACATAGCTAATAAAGGCCTGGATTCAGAGTCTGAAGATCTAAAGATTGTTTCTAGCGTGAACTTTGTATAAGTCACTTAACCTTTGTTTCTCTCCCTTAAGAAGAGGATAAAATTACTAACCCGAACCAAAAATGGACAGAGGAATAGTTAATTATGTAGGGATTTTGAGTATCAAAATTCTCAGAAAGTACACTCTTTAATTACTAGAGTTTCCCTGCAGCACTTGAAAAATGTTAATCTTTTCCTTGTTCTCCAAAGTTCTGGATTGTGTTCTGTTGGAGCCCATCAATTATGACCCTACATCTTCAACAACAACAACCAAAAAAAAGCTTCAACACGAATATTATGAGGTGACAAGGTAATGAAAGCAGATAAAGCCTGCTTCTAGTCAAGAATTTTTTTTTAAACTTAACTCTGTTTTGGTTTTGATTAGAGTTTAGTAATGCCATTTACAATTACACATAGGGTAATAAATAACTGATATTTATGTGGCATTTTATTGTTTTGCAAATGCTGGCACATGTTATCTCACTTAAACATCACAACAACTTTATGTGAAATTGCCCGAGGAATTTGGATTTCAGAGCTATTAAGTGGCTTGCCCAAGGATACACAGCTGGCAAGAAGTAGACCAAAACATAGACTTTCCAGATTCAAATCCAGCATTCTGTCCAAAATCCACCACGGCCTCATCAAAGACAAAAAAGATATTGTCCCTCAGACTTGTACCTGATGAACATTCTGATCAATATGTAGTATGTACTAAGACAAAACCTACATAGTAATGTAATGATAAAATAATGGTTTGATCTTCCAGGCCGTCGCCCCAACCACCCTTACCCATAGTTCCCCCCACACCCAAACTAACAATTTATATGTAACAGGCAAATACCCTAATTCTTAATTTACTTGAGCATATTGTGGATAATATGTCTTCATGCAATATGAAAAATGAATTTGTGTTTTTTTTTTTTTAAACTCAGTCTAGAGTTGGCACTTGTTACATGAGGTTCTCATGTATCACAAAACAAATTCTCAAACATATTTTGGTGAAGAAGTGGAGGAGTGATTTGAATTATGATGCAGCTGGCAAAACTGTAGGCATCATTGGTAATTAAGTCCAATTTGACATGTTTATCCTTTACTGTAAACAGTGTCATCTGATCCAGTTTCTTTAGTTCTTGATATTTTACTGTGTTTCACCTCTTTAGTCTGTTTCCTGGTATTGATTATTAAACACTTAGCTTTAAGCTGAGGGAAATTCTACATAGCTATCTCCTTTGTTTCAAATATTTACCTGTGAGTTACCACACAGTTTCTGTGAGCTCTGTTAATAGAAAGGAAAGAAATGACTGCCATGAAGTCATCTTTGCTCTGGGTTTGATGATTATTCTCTTTCCTTTGTCTGACCTTAGCCTTGTAGAGTGTCATCGTAACAACATTAAGTGACTTTTAAGAAAACACACAAATTCCAGCACTGCCACCCTTCGTGCAATGGATTTTCCTTCCTTATTTGGCTTTATGTCTTTATTATACTTCACACATTTCTGAGTGGACAGGCAGTTCTGGCTTAGCCCTGATCAGCACACCAATTGTACTGCATTGTATTTGGCTATTCACTTACTGGTTTCTTTCTCTAGACTGCAGACTCTTGTGGGAAGAAGGGTTTACTTTGGTGGAATCCCCCACTCTGCCCCTTCTCTTAGTGTCGGACACATAGCACAGGTTATTCATTAAACGTTTGATGGATATCAAACCAAGTAAATTATGATAGCATCCCTTTTCTTCCATCCCCTGGCTGTTTGCCTTGGATACGGTGCTCAGTATCCGCCTAAAAAATGGAGGCAATCATAATATTATTCTCAGAGACTACTGGAAGAATTAGTTAGACCATTCACTTGAAAGTTTTTATACTGGGAAATACTCTTCAAAAGGTGGTTGTGCTAATTACCACAACTTTGTATCTGCATATTTTACTTCCCATAATTATATCATAAATACTTTTTTTGCTTTAGTTTTGGTCTGGTGTATTGTAGTAGTAATGTAACTAGCCTCTATGCTTCAGTTCCTGCTCTTAATTCCACACTGCACCTAGACCAACCATTGAAAATATAAGATAGGATTGTCAGTTCTTCACTTTACACCCTTCGACAGAGGCTTGTCTGTCCTGTACACCACCACATCCCCAACCCCCAGGCCAATGCCTGATATCTGAGTTTATAAGCCTCTGTTACTTATGTGTCCAGCATCTGGAGGCCTCCACAGAAGGACATAAAAATCTTTCATCACATGCCTCCTGCATATCTCCCTAGCCTCGAATCTCACTCCAGCAAGACTTGGTTACATATCTAGGATTGTAGTAGTAAGGAACAGTGGGGAATTCCCAAGATGTTCCCTTCACACCTCAGTGCCTTTGCATATGTTTTCTTTTTCTTCCCAGAGGGCAGTCTCTCTCCTCTGCTGGAGCACTTGACAAACATATGTCCCTTACAACTCAGCCTACCTTTAGACTCCCCTTCAAAGCACTTCCCTTTCACCTGGCACAGGTTTCTTGTCATCTGAGTTCTTATATCTTATAGCACATTGTGCGTAAGCATGTCTATACAGGATGCAAGGAATCTTTAATAATTGCATGTATTTTCTCTTAACTAGATGATGAGCTCTTTGTGTGGAGCCAAAATGTAATGTCTGTATTCCTTACATCTAATGTGGCACTTGGTCCTCCATAAGCACTCAATAGGTATTTCTGAAGTGAATTATTATACAACCTTTGTAACTGTAATTTTATTGGTAACAGTATGTTCTACCATACTGTTCTAGTAGAATTTACTTCACATTTCTGCTACTGTGGAAATTTTAGAGATTCCTGATGCTCTGCCTATAGATTCTCATTTCAATTGAATTTTTCACTTAGTGTAAATTCTCAGGTGATGTGAATATTGAAGAATAAAGTTTCTGATAAATAATGCCTTACAATTGTTAGGTTAAATTAGAAAGGAAAGAAAAGTACTTTGCAAACCTATTCACAGGCAGGTGCTTTGTATACTTAGTCACATACTTAAAATACTCAGTTATCTATGTAAAATGTGAGGAGTTTATGTGCACCTGTGACTTTAATGAGTATATAAAACAGGAAACAAAGTTGCAAAATGGGTAACTAGCATGACTAGGCAATTCATAGAAGGGGAGCTATGAATGGCTTTCAAGTATATGAAGAGATGCTCAAACTTACTAGTAATGCAAGAGGTGAAAATTCATATATCAATCATCATTCAATTCACTCAGAATGGCAGAAATTAAGAAAGGGGGTTATTAGCAAATGCAGGCAAAGGTGTGGGAAGACATAATTTTTTTTTGCACTGCTAATGAAAGTGCAGACCTAAGTGGTCATTCTGGAAAGCAATCTTATAGTACATAGCAAAATTAAGTCTATTTCTTACAGTATTATTTGTGGTAGCAGGGAGGTGAAGGAAGCCTAGATATCTAATGCAAGCAGATTGCACAAGAAATGAAATAGATGTGACCTATTACAATGCAGCAGTTAGAAACGAAGGAACTGGATGACATACGATATAAATCATAACAATGTAATATTGAATAAAGAAGGAAATATAGAGAATGTGATACTTACGCTTTCTAATATGCTGTTTTCTTTCTTATGCTTTAATAGTAATGAAGTAATATGATTATAGTTTTGTCTTATGTTGTCCTATTAGCAAGGCAGCAGCTTTTATAGTAATATTACATAGTTATGTAACATGTTCCAAAGCTATAGTTATTTCTAAATTTTTTATTTTTTAATATTTATTTATTTTTGAGAGAGAGGGATAGAGCATGAGTGGGAGAGAGGCAGAGAGAGAGGGAGACACAGAATCTGAAGTAGGATTCTGTCAGCATAGAGCCTGACATGGGGCTCAAACTCATGACTGAGGTCATGACCTGAGCCAAACGAAGTTGGACGCTCAACCGACTGAGTCACCCAGGTGACCCAAGCTATAGTTATTTCTTAACACACTACCTAATAAGATGAATTTATTAGAAAAAAACTGAGGTAGATTTTTTTCCCGATAATATGATTGTGAGTTGCTATTCTTTCCTTCATATTTAAAACTATATTTGTTGGATTGCTACATTTTCTTTTTTATTTGCAAGAGAGAGCACAAGCAGGGGAGAGGGGCAGAGGGAGAGAGAGAGAATCCCAAGTAGGCTCCATGCTTAGCCCGGAGCCTGACTCAGGGCTCAATCCCACGACCCTGGATCATGGCCTGAGCTGAAATCAAGAGTCAGATGCTCAACCAACTGGCCCACCCAGGCAGTCCAGATTGTTACATTTTTAAAGAGTTTTTCTTCTCTCTCAAAAGGAATGGCAGTCAAAGGATGAAGGAAAAATAATTATAACATATTTAAATCTGTTGGTTTATTTGAGAACTGAAGAGATCACTTGTTTATTTTTTTTTTTTGTGGTATTTTTTTGCATAGACTATTTTGGTACGTGTTTTCCATTTTCAGTTAAATGTCAGAGAAGGTGTTAAACTAACTAATTTTAACTATAATGGTAAGCTGGAGAGCAAAGATAGAGTGCATAGAGTGGAGAATACTACAAAATAGAGAAGTTGACACATAATTTTGAGGACAAATCTAGAATTTTATATATGACTCACTGTTTAGGCTTTTTATGTTTTTCCAATTAGAAGTTATCACAGGTGAAGATGGTCAAAAGGTACAAACTTCCAGTTATAAAATATATAAGCCATGGGGATGTTATATACAGCATGGTGACTATAGTTAATAATACTGTTGTCGTATATTTGAAAGTTACTGAGAGTAGATCTTAAAGAAAAGAAAGTTGTAACTGTGTGAGGTGATGGATGTTAATTATACTTACTGTGGTGATCATTACTCAATATATCCAAATATCGAATCATGTTGTACACCTGAAACCAATATAATATTATATGTCAATTATATACCAACAAAAAGAAGTTATCATGGTTATTTGCAACTAGTTTATTTCACTGACTCTTAGATATATCCAAGGCAATTAACTCCTGTAAAGTCTCCCTCCTAAATATCTTTCTAATTAATCTCCTCTATTTTACCATAACTTCTTTAACTTCTTCCTTGGTTTACTGTTCTACAGTCTCTCTTCACTGCAATCCATCTCCCCAGTTATCCTTTTAAAATTATCACCTATTTGCTAGTTCTCCCGTTTCCTGCTCACTTTCTGCTTCATCTTCTGCTTCTGGCACACTTCCTCCCCATGGCTCCCTGTGCCAAAATTCATGCCTTCCTCTGGTGAACACGGTGTTTAACACCCAACAGAAAGCAATCCTCCCTCTTTGAAGCTGCTCCAAGAAGAGTTGGGCCCATCCTATGTGATTCCATTGTGCTTTGTAAATGTATCTATTATAGCACTTACCTCAGTAAATTATACGTATTGAAGTCGGGGTCTATCTCCCAAGGAAGAGCCCTACATAGTCTGGCAGAGCTAGTGCACATATTGTCCTTAGAAAATAATTAGGGTAGCCATCTTCCTTGGAAATTCAACAACAACAACAACAACAATTACTCAATGATGGAAACCTTCTTTGTGAGAACTGGGATATCTGTCTACCTATCTATCATTTTATCTCTTCATCAGTTCTTTTTTCTGAAAAAAGAGATCAGAATAGATGATCCCTGTGTTTCTCCCCAAATATATATATGAACCAAATCTCCAGATGTGCCTGTGTCTAAAACCTCAAATTACTGATTTACATTGAAGAATAATGTTATTTATGCCATGGGTCTTTCACCTTAAAATTTGTTTTATTATAGCAGAATGGGGCAGAGGACTTCTAAGTCACAACCATAGATACACAGAATGGAAGTCAGATGTTTGAAAGTTCCATTGAGTTCTTTTTAAAATACTGTGCTTGTGTTACTTTATAATGAATTTAGACTAAAGATACAACTGTAGGCATGAAGGAATGTCCTTACTATTACTATGATTTTGAAGTATAAACAACAAAATCGGGGATCAACCTGTTAACTTCTTACACTTTGGTCTTTTTCTAGCTCCCTTTTGGGTATAAATAAGACATTGTTTTATGTAATTTGGAAAGTTCTCTATAACTTTAATGGAGGAGATTTTTTCCTATCATTTGTTTATACAAAAAGACAAAACTGGTAAATTTAGGATTCTTCTGTGGGAAGTCTCTGTAAATGAAACTAATGAATCTTGATTCAATAAACTTGAATGAATATGTATTTTGTCATAGTTGAATGATCTAAGTACTCTGAAGTCAGATGTGCTTTCAAAATACCCCCATAAATGTAAATTCTTAATTATGACCATTTTTTAGGGTATTTATCTGTCTCTTGGTGGTTGTTGCTACTTTGGCCCCTTTTATATGTTTTGGATAGAGAAGGAAACACAATGCTTGCATTCCTTTGGTTGCTATAGTAATGGAAAAAAAAAAACTACAGCTGTGATTGTAGACTTGAAGAAAAAGACTGAGGTAATTTCAGCCCTGGAGACTTAGTAAATATTAATTGTGAAGAAGAAAGCTCTTGGTCTCATTCTTTGATAGCATGTGTGTGTGTATGTGTGTGTATGCATATATATATATATATATATATATATATATATGCTTATATATATAAGCCAGAAATCGTTACAGTGAGATAAACTGTGACTTAGTGTTACTGCCTCTAATTGCATTCCAGAGGTAGGTTGAAACATTAGCTAATATTCTAAGCAGTAGGGTTTTGTATTCAATTAAGTGTATTCCCTGGCTAGAGATGATACTCTGTGACCCACAAGAAAAAAACTATTGTTTGATTTTAAAAAGAAAAGGTATAGATTCTCTCACAGAGCAGGGAAGTACAGTGTTCTCTCTGTTGTTTCTTGATTATTTTTTTTTTAGAATAAGTATTTTTTTTTTTAGAATAAGTATTCTATTCTAGAGTATTCTTGGGATGACAGTTGCATGGCCCATGCAGACCAGCCTTCGAGAAGACTCCTTTTTGTATCACATAGAGCCCAGTCACTGTGACAGTGATGGGTAACAAAGACTGAAATCATAGTTGATGCTCAATAAATATTAACTCCTATCCTTATTGTGGGTATTATTTTCATTAATAATAGGTGTTATATTGTTGCTGCTTTAGTTCTAGGGGCGGGAATTTGAAAGGGGATCAGGGTTCAGAAGTTGAAAGTGAAAGTCAGGTGTCATAAAGACAGTGCAAATGCTAGCTGAGCAGGTAAGAAAACCCCATAGTAGCAAGCAGCTGTGATGTTTACATGGGTTTTCATTAGCAGATATTCATTAGGTGTTTATGGTATATTGATCACTATGTTAGGAATATGGGCACAAAGAGATGTGGAACAATTATCCTTTCTGCCCCAAATGGGCTCACAGTGGATTTTGGACTATATTACTAAAAATTACATAGTTATATAATATAATATTAATATAATATATTGTTACATGTTAATAATAATATATTATTATTTATATATCCCTAACAATATATCATTATTTGTTAATATGTTATATTACTATATTTCTATAAACACATAGTGTATATCTATAAATAAAATATTACTGTATACACACACATATACTGTTATTTTACCATAGTTTGAAAAGCACCACCGTGGAGGCATTTATAGGGTGCTGTACAAGCACAGACAAGGGTGAAATGGAGTCAACACTTACAGAAGCACCATTGAAACTTGGTGATTGAGAATGGACTCTGGAGCCCAGCTACCTAGATTTAAATCTCAGCTTTGCCATTTCCTCCCTTTGTGATGTTGGTTATGTTATTTAGGGTCTATGTGTCTCTGTTTCCTCTTATGTAAATGTGAATAGTAAATATCTAGTTTATAGGATGTTATGAAGATTGCATTTATTATAGATGGAGATGAAATGAATATATCTATCAATCTATCATCTTCTGTATTAGAATAGTACCTGGCATATAGCAAGTGCCATGTATATATATATATATATATATATATATATATATATATATATGTATGTGTGTGTGTGTGTGTGTGTGTGTGTATACACACACACACACATACATACATACATACATACATGAGCTATTGTGATAAAATTTGGGCCAGTAATACTTGTACTGTCAAACAGTTTAGTTAACACGAAGTGCTGGGCCTTCTGCTTTCTTGGCTTCATTGGAACTGTATAAGACTCCATGGGTCCCATAATGAACATCCTTTTAGCAACAGTGTGTTGAATACATATACATTCTAATCTCATTTGGGTTGCTTTGGAGAATCATTGAACATAGTTAAAAATAATACTGTTCTCACAATCCTGGGCAAACTATGTAGAGTTGTACAAATCACAAGCAGTTTAATTAAATACCATGTTTGCAACTAAGAGTATACTGCTGAGACTTTTTCAGTTTTAAATATGAATTCATATTTATTTATGTCCAATGTACCTTTTAAAATATGGCATATCCTTTCCAGTTGGCAGACACATAAACATCTTGCTGTACCTTGGTACTTGAGGCTCCATAAGAAAATTTATGTCTGGTATAAATCTGTATTTTAATGGACATTCCCCCAATAAACCCTCTAAGAATGAGAGATCATACCTATCCATTTTCGGGGATGTAATTCAGGAAAGATAGATGTGCATGTATATGTGTCATTATACTATTATTGCTGCTGTTTTATTACCCTTGTTAGTAGGAAGAATGGACTCGGGGTGGGCACTGTTCTCACATTCCCGCAAGACACATATGAGTTGATGTACATGTAGTATTCGTAAGTACCCTTACACATTTCAGATTAAAAAAATAAGAAGTGATGTATAGAGGACTGAAGAATATTTGGCCAATGATTTCAGGGTCCAATAAAGCTTAGTAGAGTTATTGCCACTCAGGATTTAATACTTTGTCTTTCAAGTCTCATGAAATTATTTAGTTTTAATAGATTCTAGAGACATTTATGTCACACTTAATTGATTCCATAAATTCAATTTATGCGAGTCTAATTTATAAGGTAGAATGCAAATTTACTTCCCTCTGCAAAGAACTTCAATGGCTCCTAATTACTTGTTGGGTAAACTCCAAATTCTTTGCTCCATGATCTGACTTAAGCTACTTCTCAACCTCATTATTACTTTCCTTTTAAATTCAAGACCTTCAACTGGGGAAAAAAATAATACTTAAGCCCTCAAGTCCTCCAGTTTTTTTTCAATAAGGATTTTAAAATCATTAGAAATGCACCCTCCATTTCTTTTGTATTAAATTCTCCTGTGTGAGTGAGGCAGGTGTCCTCCCAGGTGAGTCAGTCATCAACTGATAGCAGTTGGTGGGTTTGATTAACTAATGATTAACTTGTATTCACATCTCATATACTTGCTCCAGAAGTATAAGCTCCCCTCTTAATGAGACACAGCACTTCTTCATTATGCTGGTCCTTGTATTTTTTTTTTTTAATCAGGAAGCTGTCAACTGCTAATATACATCTTTTCATTTTGGGATTAATAATTGTCTTCAGGTTTTTCAAGGACTCAGCATTTTTTTTAACCATTTCTTGAAGAAAAAGGTGTCATCTGTTCTCTTGCAAAAATTCTAGCTGTAGCCTCTGTGGAAAGCCTCATATGTATTGATCGAGTGTTGCAATAGTATGGAATAGAATTTCTTCTCTTTTCCTAGTCTATGTCAAAGTATTACTTTTTTCTGTTGACCACCCCTTGAGACTGGCTTTGAATTATCTTCTTTCTAGAAACTGTTTCTTATGTCTGAATAATTCTTTTTTTTAATTTTTATTTTTTAATTAAAAAAAATTTTTTTTAACGTTTATTTATTTTTGAGACAGGGAGAGACAGAGGATGAACGGGGGAGGGTCAGAGAGAGAGAGGACACAGAATCTGAAACAGGCTCCAGGCTCTGAGCTGTCAGCACAGAGCCTGACGCGGGGCTCGAACTCACGGACCGCGAGATCATGACCTGAGCCAAAGTCGGACGCTTAACTGACTGAGCCACCCAGGCGCCTCTGTCTGAATAATTCTGCTGTGCTCTCTAGCAAATCTTCAGTCTCCATAATGAAATGGAGAATATAGAAGCATTTTTAACTCATCTACTTTCTATAGTCGATAAAACTATTACATCATTGTGAGGGAGTCCTTTGCAGCCATGGGTACTAAGAATGGCTTCCCAGACTAGATACCTGTGAAATAAGTCTTTAAGGATAAGTGGAAATATTTTTTAGTGAGAAGGGAAAGGAGGATTTGCAGATGGAGGGAACAGCATATTCAGAGGCAGCAGAGTTGAATAGTGACATGACATAGTTGGGTCCTCCAGAGTGCAGGTTTTGTCTGGAGCTTATGGAACAGAGATAGTGGTATGAGATGAGATAGGGGATGAAACATTTCTTTGGCAGGAAGGACCTTGTTTGTCACTTGAAGGACATTAAGCTTCATTTGACAGGGTTTGATTTTGACGGATTTCAGTCTAGGGACTCATGATCACAGGATGAAGAATCTTGTTGGACACAGGGAGATAAGACAGGAAGTGAATACAGAGGTTCCTGTGAAGACAGCCTGGGATAAAGCAGGAGAAGTTGTGGTAAGGAGGAACAGATAGAAGTAAAGGGTATTTGGGTGCCTGGGTGGCTCATTTGGTTACATGTCTGACTTTGGCTCGGGTCGTATCTCACGGTTCATGAGTTTGAGCCCCACATAGGGCTCTCTGCTGTCAGCACAGACCTGGCTTCAGATCCTCTGTCTCTCTCTGTCCCTCCCCACCTCAAAAATAAAAAATTAAAAAAAAAAGAAAGGATATTTTATTGGTTTAATCAATAAGAATTAGGGGTTGACTGGATGTTGGTCATGAATTTATTTCCTTTAAAAATTTTGAAGTTATTTTTAAAAATATTAAAGCCATTTCAATATAGCATTGCAGTAAGACAAAACGTTTTTTAAAATAGTTTTTTTCTTTTTTTTTATGTTCTTAATATATTTTGAGAGAGAGCACAAGTGGGGTAGGGGCAGAGAGAAAAGGAGATACAGAATCTGAGGCAGGCTCCAGGCCCTGACCTGTCGGCACAGAGCCAGAGATGGGGCTCCAACTCATGGACGGTGAGATCACGCCCTGAGCCAAAGTAGGAGGCTCCTGAACCACTCAGGTGTTCCATGGTAGTAACACAAAACTTCTAAGTGAAGTTAATATGTAATTTAGTATAAGTGAAGTTAATGTGTTGTGACTTTGTATCTCACTTTGCTTATCTTTTTAATAATGTTTTTAAAATTGTGGTAAAATACACATTGCATAAAATTTGCCATCTTAACTATTTTTAAATGTACAGTTTTTGCTAATTACCTTCAAGTTGCTTTTCAACCAGTCTCCAAAACTCTTTTCATCTTGTAAAACTAAACCTCTATACTCCTTAAACAGCAGCTCCCTCTCTCCTCCCCCCAGCCTCTGGCAACACTTGCTCTACTTTCTGTTTCTATGAATTCGACTGTTCTAGGTACCTTATGTAAGTGGAATCATGCACTATTATTATTATTATTATTATTATTATTATTATTATTATTTTGTAGTTGGCTTATTTCCCATAGCATAATATTGTAAGTTTCATCCACATTGTAGCACATGTCAGAATTGTCTTCATTTTTAAGCTGGATTATATCTCTATCTATCTATCTATCTCTATCCATCCATCTATCTATACAGATACAGATAGATATAGATATTCGTGTACACACACACACACACACACACACACACACACACATACACTACATTTTGTTTATCCCCTCATCTGTCAAGGCACCGTGGTTGCTTCTACCTTTGAGCTGTTGTGAATAAGGCTGCTGGAACCCTGGGTGAACCATTTGCTTATCTTTAAAGTGAAGATAACAATAAGGCCTACCTCCTGGGGGGTTTTGTGAGAATTTAACATAATGATTTGTGTGAAATAATTACCTAATGAACTTTAGTTATTTACGTTGCCTCTGGGTAAAAAGAGAGAAATAAAGATTAGGCTTAGGGGAGGGAAGGAGGCCTTCTGTGCTCTTGGTGACCTGAACTAATACAGCCTGACTGGGGAAACAAGACTGAAGTCTTCTAGTTAGGGCACCCTTCCATCCACCTCCCCCACTTCTGCTCTGATCTATTTCCAAGCTTACCATACAGCAATTTCATTATTCATAGTGCTTTTGATGTAAACCAAAGTTTGATTTTTAAACTAAGAAGAGGATCACATTGCAAAGTATTTTGAATGCTGAGGAAAGGTTATCTTACATGAAATTTTAGGCTTTTTCATTTTATGATTCAAGCACATTAGTGGTTGCAAGACCCAAAATAGACACATTTTAGTGAAAAAGCAGCTTAAATGGTAGTTGCTTTCTGACAGATGGAGGAATTTAGTTCATATCTAAATATGAGCTTTGTTTATTTTTATCAGATTACCAACTCTGCAAATTGGATTAATGTGTAATTTTAAGCACGGCAGGCATAAAACTTTATAGAAGGGTTTTATATTTCTAGCATTTCCAACTTATTATTTTTTAATCTTTACAACTGATGTTCAGGCAGTAGCATATTTTTGCTCTGTTTTTTTTTCAAAATTGACATGTCAAATATGCTATCTCTCTGATAGACTCCTTGAAAGAAATGGTCTAGGATCACATCTGCCTAAGATCTTGCAGCTCACAGGGAGAGAGAAGCTCAAACTGCTGCTAGGAGTTTGTGAACGAAAATAAGGTCTTGGTGTTTTCCCATTCCCAAACCCACATGATTTTAGATCTGTGTTCAAGGTCACTGTTGGACCCTTTAACAAGCCTAGCTCTGGGCTTAAGGCCAGTGATTCCTGGGCCTCTGCCATCATTCTGTCTTTTAGAGTAGGGAATAGAAATCTGAATTCAACATCTATGTAATCCCTTCCTCTAGCTTCATGTGTCCCTATGTAACTTTTTAGTTTTTCTTGTCATCTAGATATCAAAGTGACAGGTTTTGTCACTTCTAGGTAGCGGTCCCTCAACTAATGGGGTGTAAAGGTGTAAGGACCACCACACTCCTGGCTCCTGCTCTCCAGCATCAGCAAAAAAGGAATTTTTTGGGGGAAAAGGCAGAATATAGCATGAAAAAAATAGTTGCAGCTGAGTTTGAAAAACACAACTGAATATGTCTTTCCATTAGATGAGTTCATAATTTTACTTTGGCTTCTAATTTGAAGGAAAACTAGCAGCATAGCACGGGCATAACGGATAGAACGGATATTTCGGAAGGTACACAGATGATTTCATCCAGCTCCAGGCCCTATCCCATTTATTGGGGATGCTATATTTGAACACTAGGGTAGGTACACCCTGTGATGAGGACCAAAGACTGAGTGGGCAATTTCCCTGTGTTTTCTACATTCTACATCATCAGGGGAATTGTGTTTTCAGAGCCTGCTTTCTTTCCTCCTATTACTAACTCCAACTGTCCTAGGGAGAGGTTTTATTAGGTTGACTTCAGCCAAAACAACTGAAGTGTTTTTCTAAGACAGTCACAGCCCTTAGATAATCTAAAAACTGTTCAAACATTTGTATGATCCCTGCTAACTCCAAGACCTAATTGTGCCGTTCTTGTGGATGCAAGTTACACCTGGCAGAATTTAATGTGCCCTTTTATAGTGGCAGACTTATCAAATCTGAGTGGCGCAGGCATTCTGGATGCAATCGCAGGCTCTAGGGACAACTTAATGTCAGAGTTACATGGATGTTAAGAAGCAGCATTGTATCAAGAGGGAAACCACAATAATTATAAGAGTATCAAAATGGCAGATTCACTGAATACAGTTCAGTTATGATTCTCTTGATCAAGAAATTGAGTTTACATTCATATTTCTTGCAATTTGTTGGTATGAATATATGGAATAATGTTTTATATTTTTGAAATCAATGAACAAAGATTATAAAAATAATGTTAAACCACTGAAATGATCTGGAGCTAGAGATCCCGACTAGTTTCCTATTCCCTGAATCAGTCTTCTTATTTAAGCTGACTTCTGGCTTCAATCTGTGTACTGATATTTAGTTACAGAACAATTAATTCAAGCTTTAATGGAAATTCATTAAAAATGCACAAACCTAGCTACAGTGGCATGCAAAAATTTTCCAGATAATAGTTTATATTTACTGTCTGTTTACTGGCTTTTAAGACCCTTTCAATGATATTCAAAGGAATATTATGTTTTGTTTAAAAAATATAGATAAAAATAACTTAAATAATTATCGCATTAATTTTTTAGGCATAGTAATTATTATAATCCTAGAAAAACATTCAGTACTTACATCTGTAAAATGCTTCATTAACCAAATTTCTCTTTTGGCATGCTTTAGTAATTATTCTCAATAACATTGACAATAATTTATTTATTTTTGAGAGAACGAGAAGGGTAGAGCATGAGCAGGGGAGGGGCAGAGAGAGAAGGAGACACAGAATCTGAAGCAGGCTCCAGGTTCTGAGCAAGCTGTCAACACAGAGCCCAATGTAGGGCTCGAACCCACAAACCATAAGATCATGACCTGAGCTGAAGTCAGACGCTTAACCGACTGAGCCACCCAGGTGCCACTATAGATTAACATTCTAAGTCTATAATCTATATCAGTAATTTGTGTGTACTAAATTTAATATTGTACTGAGTGTGTACTTACTTTTCAAATGTCCTTCTATATTTTAGGCTGATTTAGTTTAAAACTTGCATGTACATCTTCGGAACATCTATTGATGAAACAATACATGAAAATTAATGCAAGTCTTTGATAATTTATTATTCAACTTTATTTGACATATTTATTTTAATATATTTGTGTTTATTATAAAAGTAATTCATATTTATTGAGAAAATTTAAAAAAATATATAGAAAAATAAAAAATGACAACTTATCACTGTAATAACCAGATAATATTTGGTTAGCATTTAGATGTGTTTTACATGTATTCCTAAATAGTATAATCTTTATTAATATCCATGGCTTTATATGTCTATTCACCTAAATATATTATGGAAATGAAATTGCTGGGTGGCTAACCACAAATATATACATGTATCTTTCCTACTCATGTGAGGCAAGACTCCCTGTGTCTATAGCCATATTACATGGCTTTTCTCTCTTTCTCTCCTTTCCCCCAGCTCCATACTCACACAGCTGATTAGGGGGGTAAGTGGCCTAACCAGGGCCAATGAAACCTTTATCTAGGGGATTTGGAACTGGAATTAATAGATTCCAGCCTAACACTCCTTAGTCTGTTGGACACAAGGAAACCAAACATTTTCTGACATGTAGACCGGAAGTCAGAGAAAGTCAGGTTGCAGCAGGGGATGGAGGTAAGGCAAACCAGTGGAAAAGAACAGAATTCAGAAACAGGGAGGGGGTTCTAAATACCATGGAGGCCATGGTTAATGTTTCCAAGGCTCCAATAAATTCCTGTCTTTTTTTTTTTTTTTTTTTTTGATACGTTTCTTTTTTGCTTAACTGAGCTGGAGTGGGTTTTATTTATTTTAATAGCAGAATAACCTTAACTAACATAATGTTTCTATAAACTATTTTATTTAGCAACATATTGTGGACATTTCTCAATCTTATTGAATATTTTTTCTAAAAATTTATTTTTACTTTGTGATTATTTGCTTGTCCAAACTCCCGGAAGTGTAGGTATTCCGTTAAAGAGTATGCATATATACACAGCTGTTTGTCAATATTTACTAATTCCTAGAAGGAGCTATGAATCAGTGAATTCTCTTGTACTTTTACCAGTACTGGGTATTATTAGTAACAAATATTTTAAATTGACATTTTCAACTTTGTGGGAAATCAAATAGCCATGTCCTGGGTTAGGAGATCATAGGGAACACATTGCAAAGCAGAACTCTGCTTTCTGGCCTTGCTGAAAACAGCTTTCACTTGTCTAGTTAATGTATACCTAAGGGGCATGCCTTGCCTGTTATCTAATGTATATCTAGGGGTTGGGTCCTGCCTGTGCTCATAAATTCCTTAGACCATGTTATCATATAGAATATCTTATCTTGTTTTCCACCCTGTTTTCTACATCTCCACTTTTGTAGTCTTGGGAATGTCTTAACTTGTTTTTCTGCAGGCTTTCGATACCTTCTTACTGGCACGTAGCCCACTGATGCATTGTGTACTCTTTTTCTAAATGGACACTTAATAAATAGGCAAGCTTGACAGCAGCTTGGAGAACTTCCCTTAGTATCCCTTTCACCTCTTTTGACTTGCATAGAGTCTTGAGTAATACTTTCTGCCACCCTTGGCTTTGCTGGACAAAGCCAAGAGCAGAACAGACACTTGGTGACCCCAATGTGATAGTGATAGCTTTGAGAGGAAGATTTTCAGGCAGCAGAATCAACATGTTCAGGAGACGAAAGTGAAACCATCTAGACTTCAAACAGACCTCATCTCGGTAAGGGACAGCAGTGCCTGCTTGGGATAGCTGCCAACATGTCTAGTATTCAGTGAGAGTATTTCTTTTCTCCTTCTTTACTATGGGTCAACAAATGATAACAAAACAGCTATTGTATTTAAAAACTTTGCAGCGGCTTTTAAAGGTGGTTCATTGTATTGTTACAGAAGATCAATTAATTAAATTGTTAGCAACAATATGAGACATCTACCTCTAGTTTCCCAACAATGGTACAATTGATTTAGATCTACAAGAACAAGAAGGAAGAAATTTAAAAAGAAAACATAAAAAGGGAGAAAAGGTTCCTGCTCCCATTTTAGTGACCTGGAGTTTAGTCCCTACAGCATATTGTATGTTACATGTATCTCTAGAGAAGGAACAAATTAAGAAAGAAAACCTAACATCTGCCTTTCCTCTGGCACCTCCTACAACGGATGACCTTCCTCCACCGTCTCCTCCTGTCCCTATTCCTCCCGATTGCTTAAAACCAATACCTGTATGGGAGGGACATAAACCATGGGTTATGCAGCAATGTTTACCAGAGGGATATGCTACTGGGGAGTTTCATACATTCCCCGTCATTACTACTGCTGGACATCAACCTAGGAATGATTCCCTCCCTTTTACTGTCTGTAGGGAATTGAAATGAAGTGTTGCTGAGAACAGTGCCCAAAGCTCCTTTACTAAGGAGATAATTGAAGCAATAGGAAATGGATATGAAATGACCCATTGGGATTGGAAGGCATTAACAAAAATCATACGTCCCCCTGCTCAGCATGCTGTGTGGACTTTAGAAATCAAGAGGGTTGTGCCACACAGGCAATTCATAATCGAGATTTGGGTATCCCGATAAGAGTAGATATACTACAGGGCTTCCAGTGCTTTTCATCTGGACTCTGAGCTGGTACAAACTTGGTGAATACTCTCTCTTTTCTTTTTTTTTTTTTTCTTTTTTAACGTTTATTCATTTTTGAGAGACAGAGAGAGACAGAGCATGAGCGGGGAAGGGGCAGAGAGAGAGGGAGAGACAGAATCTGAAGCAGGCTCCAGGCTCTGAGCTGTCAGCATAGAGCCCGATGTGGGGCTTGAACTCATGACCTGCGAGATCATGACCTGAGCTGAAGTTGGACGCACAACCGACTGAGCCACCCGGGCACCCCAAATACTCTCTCTTTTCTTCCATTACTTTTATTTCAGGGGCTTTTCAAGGAGTACAGTCTTATTGGAACACTTTCATGTCTGTCGCTTAGGTTGCAGTCCTCTAGCCCATGACTACTCTATGGGAGGAGAAAGCCTGCCTTTTGGCTGGAAGTTTGTACCCTGGCTAGAATGGTAATAAGACCCAGAAACTTGATGCCCTTTCTTTATTCCTGTTCTTATACAAAGTTGTCTTTCTTGGGCAAGGGACAGCCACCTAAGTGACCAGCACAGCTGCCAACCTTAAGACTCCTGTGTGAGGTTTCCTCCTCATTGGTCTAACGTGATGCCTTCCACATCCCTGGTCTAGCTGCTTCTGGCTGTGTGACCTCCGCTGGGAACCAGCCAAAACCGGTACCCAATTGAATTAAAACCCAACAGGGGACTGTTTACTAGGAAGTTGGCTGTAAAGACTATATGTGTTGGAATGTTGTTTGGATCATGATAGATTTCGTTCTTTACTGTTTTCTATCAATGTCCTCTGTCAACTACCTAAATTACAAAATTGGGTGCAAGTTAATGATACATATACTGGAAAGCATAATAATAGTGCAAATAGTGCACCATACACAAATTTCTTAGCTTTTTAGAGTATTTATAGATTAAAATTAAATTTTATTAAAATATTAAATATAAGATTTTTTAAGTTAAAGCCCCAAATATAAGATGCAAGCTAGACAACCAATAATTTTAAAAAAATTACAATCTTGCAAAGTATAAAAAGGGGAAGAATTTTTTTATGAAATATTGCGTTAAAATGCTGAAATTCTGGACTTTTTCCTCTGAGTGGAGAAAAATTACACTTATAATTACCAGACTGTCATTGGTTATCCCATATTTCCTTAGATACTCATAAAGACCTCAAATGGAAGATTTTAAGTAATGTTCAGTGTTGAGCTTTTTAAAATCTAGACATTATTTGTTAAAATGTGAATAGTGGCTGAATAACTTATTTAGAAAAATCTGTTTTCTAAAAATAAAGGCACTACAATGTAAGGATAAACCTAAAAGAATATTTATTAAAACTTAATTTTGGTACCAAGTATCCTCATGAAAATGGGCAATATATGAATTTCTATTACTGATTGATTCAATTATGATATATCTCCATATGGAATATGATGTTGCTATATAAAAACTACATATAGGGGTGCCTGGGTGGCTCAGTTGGTTGAGCGTCCGACTGGATTTCAGCTCAGGTCATGATCCTGGGTTGGTGGGATTGAACCTCCCATGGGACTCCACGCTGAGCATACAGCCTACTTAAGAATCTCTCTCTCTCTCTCTCTCTCTCTTTCTCTCTCTCTCTCTCTCTCTGTTTCTCTCTCTCTCCCTCTCCCTCTCTCCTTCTCTTCCTCTTTCCCTCTCCCCTGCTCATGCACACTTTCTCTCTCTCTCTCTAAAAAAAAGGCTACATATAAGTACATATGTCTATGCTTCATGGAGAAGGTGTAAGAAGGATATATCTAAAAGTGTTTTTAAAAAGTATGAACACCTGTTTATTATTTGGGGACAGTGGGTTGGGAGAGAGGGAGGAAAAGATTATGAACATTGCTTTACACATTTCTTTATTGACTTGTTATCTGTGTGTATGATTGTTCTTGTAATTAGAAAAAAAAAACTTTGAAACATATTTAAAGAAATAAAAAAGAAAGAAGGAAATAAATGAGTTAACATAAATCATGTAATTTAGGAAAAAACAAATGCTTTCTTTCTGATTGTTGCTGTTAACTACCCCTACCACCAATAATTAGATTTTTTAATTGAATTTTTATTTTGAGATAAATGCAGATTCACCTGAAGTTATAGAAATTATTCAGAGATCCTGTGAAGTCTTTACCCAATTTCCTCCCTTGATAACATACTAGAAAAACTGTGATACAGTATCGCACCAAGATACTAAGATCACAGGTCTTATTTAAATTTCCCACCTTTATGTGTACTCATATGTGTGTGGGTGTATTTAATTCTACACAGTGTTATCATTTATGTAGGTTCGTGTATCCACTCCTGCAATCAAGACATAGAACAGTTCCAACACCGTGAAGATCCTTATTATGATTTTTTTATATCTGTATCTGTCTTCCTCCTCCACCCCATCCCTAACCCATGGCAACAACTACTCTCTTCTTTATTTCTCTGGTTTTGTCATTTCAAGAATATTATATAAATGGAATAATACATTGAACAACCTTTTGGAATTGATCTTTTTTTATTCAGCATTATTCCCTTGAGATTCATCCAAGTTATAGATTATATCAATAGTTCCCCCCCCCCCCTTTTTATTGATGAGTCATATTCTGTGGTATGGGTATGCCAGTGTGTTTAACCATTCACCCACTGAAGGACATGTGGGTTGTTTCCAGTTTTTGCCTATTATGAGTAAAGTGGCTATAAACTTTCATGTACGAGTTTTTGTATAAATACGTATCTTCACTTCTCTGTGATAAATGCCTAGGAGTGCAATTGCTAGGTTGTATGTTAGTTGCATATTGAGTTTTTTTAAAGAAAACTGCCAGACCGTTTTCCAGATAGGTTGCACCAGTTTACATTCTTACCAGCAATGTATGAACAATCTACTTCCTTTGCATCTTCATCAGCGTTTGATGTGCTTGTTATCTTATAGGAATTTTGATAGCTGTTCATTGTGTTTTAAGATGTTGCTTTGAGTATTCTTTATTCTAAGAGTCTAAGATCTCTAGGCTTATGAAGATAAAATGAACCTTAAAAAGCTTTTAATCCCAAAGTATATATAAATATCTAAAGTAGAATTTCAGTTCCTCATATTTTTTGAGTCTTTCCTCGAAAAACTGAAGGCATATATCATTGTTACTGCCTCAGGTAAAGTATGAAAATGATAAAATTCCAGTTATTTCAACAAATATAGCAAATATTTATTGAGTGCCCAATGTACAATAAGCACAATTCTAGGTGCTGACACTATGGGAATGAAAAAAATAAAATGCCTGCTCAAATGGGAAGTATATTATTGTTGATGTCTAGGGACACCTAATAAATAACACCCCCCCCACCTCCTACCCCAATTGATTTGAAAACAACCAGTAGGCACAGGAGTTGGGAAAACCAGAGATTAAACTGTGTCCTAAATTACTGACAAAACTATTTGGAGAATATAGCTCAGGTTGGTGGAAATAATGGGCTTCAGATCACTGTACCTGATCTTCAGCAGAATTCCCTGCAAAGACACAAGAAATTGTGGAAAGGCAGAGGCCACCCCCCAATGCTCCTTATTCGGGAACACCCAGTACAGATATTCTCTGAGGTAGGCTTGTCCCAAAGAAAGGATTCAGAAGGGCTGGGCTAGATATTCTCAGGTTTTCCCTCATAACTTCATCCTTCAGACAGAGTCAAGTATTTTACTCTAATAGAAGCCTCTTCACAGAGAAACCAAAGGACTGGGGAATGGAAATTCTCCCTTAATGATATTACTAATCATCTTCGGCTAAGATTTAAAGTAAAAAAGATCTTATAATACTGCCTCACTTAACCTTCCAATTTATTGGGTGACTTTTATTCTGGAATATATCGGCTACTATTTGCAGACTCCCACATAGCTTTTCTTAAATGTAAATATGGACTCTACTTGGAAGGTTGACAAAGAGGAATAGGAAATCCCAAGAAGAGTGGCCGTATGTTACAAATTAGACATATATTTACTTAAATTATATAATAGGTTTGGGGTTTGAAGGCATACAATAAATGTTACTTTTGTTTTCCTTCTGAGTTTAATACCAATTTGGAGATAGACACAAACCATTTAGACAGATGGCTATCAAAATATGAGCTTAACGCAGATGAGTGATACATCGCAGGATGTGGCAATGATGACATGTTGATCCTCAGAATTAGGTTTACCCACCAAGTTACAGACAGACTTAACCAGCCACAGACTTCCCTACATGGGCGTTCTTGTCTTGTAAAATGTATGCCTTGGAAGAGCAAACCAGAATGGATTCTCAATGTAGACAGGAAGGTTTTCAAAAGGAAGAAGAGTGAGGGGACTGAGGGTCAATTTCTTGTTGCACATCCTGTTAGTCAGGTACAGCTCTTCATCCTGTCCTTCTCTCCCAGAGGATGGGGAAAGACTAGATGTGTTCAGCAGAAATCTCACTTTAGGGAAATTTGAATAGTGAGGAATAAATATTTCTTTCTAATGGTACATAACTTAAAACTAAATTCTGGGGAGATATGCTGATGTGTGGCTTTTCAAAAGTAAAATAAATAAAATAATTAAAACAAAAAGTAAATTCACAAAAATAAATAATTAAAGCTAATTAAACTTAAAAATGATGTTGGAGGAATATGGAAAATAAGGACAAGAAATGTATAAGGTAAGTTGTGTGTGGAGTGTGGGCAGATGCATCAAAAATTAAGAAACTTTTAGAAAAGTACAGCATAGAGAATACAGTCAATAATATTGTGATAATGTTGTCTGGTGACAGATGATAACTATATTCATCATGGTGAGCTTTGCATAATGTGTAGAATTGTCAAACACTATGTTGTATATGTAAAAGTAATATAACATTGTCCACTATACCTCAATTAAAAAATAATTTAAACAACTGGGGCACCTGGATGGTTCAGTCGATTAAGTGTCTGACTTTGGCTCAGGTCATGCTCTCACAGTTTGTGAGTTCGAGCCCCATGTCAGGCTCTGTGCTGACAGCTCAGAGCCTGGAGCCTGCTTCAGATTCTTTGTGTCCCTCTCTCTCTCTTTCTCTCCCTCTGTTTCTCTCTCAAAAATAAATAAACGTTAAAAAATAATTAAAAAACAATAATTTAAAATACCTTAAAAATAAGGTAAAGTTGCTGAGGCCTTCTGTTGCCCGTTAACATGAAAGCAGATACGTTTGCCAATCAGTATATGAATTTGATAAATTGTGTGTTCATAAAACCTTAAATTATCAGTAGCTTCAAGAAGAGTCTTCATGATTAATGAAATATAATTCAATAGGTGATGAATCATTAGTGATGACTGAGGTTTGCTACATGCCAGGAGATAATGAATTGGGGATTTTTGGACATCATATAGTAAGTTTTGCATTGTAATGTTATTTGTATTATTATTTAGAATCCAATACATGTATCCCTTTTCTCTAATCTCTGCTAAGCCAACTACCAAAGGTTGGATCAGCATAGATCCAGTGGAGTGGAGTACAGGCTTCACAGATTTTCTAGAGAAGGGAGAATGTCTGTAGCCCTTCATGGGATACCAAAAGATGTATATCACAATTATCCCTGCAACTTGTTAAAATAGATAATATCAGCTTCCATTCTAAAATATTCTGATTCAGTAAATCTGGACTGTGGCTATGGAATCAGTCTTAGTAACAGGCTCCGCATATGTTACTAATGAAAGTGATTCTTGAGAAGATCTGTAGGGACTGTGCACATTCTCTTTCATGCTTTGTACCATCATTAACTATGCTGTCAACACTTAGCATTAAATATGTAGTGTTTTCCTTCAAACAGCTTTAAGAGATGTGCTGTGACATTCTGGAGCCACTTATCCCATTTGTACCCCCAGAAGTGATAGAAAGATCATCTCTGGAAGACCATTTTTAAGGCTATTCTTATCTTTGAATTTGGGAAGTTTATCAGTACTGAGAAAGTAGATAGTACAAACTATTGCTTTGTTTCCTGGGGTGCAATTAGATATTTTTTCAGATGCATTTTAATGTTATTAAATCCTGTTTTCTTTTGACTTCTTTCTCATTGAGTGGTTTTCTTCTGTTCAGAAATAAAGCAGATGTTACCTTGACTGAAGAGATGGTGAGGGAAGGTACTGATGCTTTTTTTTTTTTTTTGAGTCTATAGTGGAAAATACTATTAAGAGAGTTGAAGAGTTTTCAAAATCCCTTAAAATTTTATCAACACATCCAGGTTGCTAAATATCATAGAACAGAACAGTTGGGAGACAGTCAGATGCAAAAGTTCTTGTACTAGGGTGAAACCTTAAAGGGCATGGGCAAACATGTACATTGTTTGGAGATTATGCATTGGCATTAGAAGTCTGCTCATTTAGGCATAGTCCAGAGAAGCTTGAGACTCCAGCAGAAACATAGCTTTCTGCGCAAGCCTTGGCCACAGTTAGAATAGGTTAATTAGACAGATGAACCAAAAACTATACTCCTGGTCATGGCCTGTTCATGCCATGTGGAAGATCCACAAATTTCTGGTTGCTTGTTGGGGAGAAAAAGGAACCATTGAGGAGGCTGACGCTAGAGGGTCGTGTACAGTCCCTTGATTCCCAGTTGCATCAGGAAGAAAGGTAGGAAAGGAGAGAAATTAGAAAGACTAGGATGTTCACATGAAAGAGAATAAATAACTAGTGAGCCAGCTAACTAAACCAGAAGTCAGGAAGAAACCATTGATTCAATGTTTAAACACATTTCCCCCCTAAAATTTTATTAGGCATGAGTGGGAATATACAGTGATAATCTACCTCTAAATCTGAATATTCATTATGAGGTTCTGTCTTTCTGTTCAGTCTACCCTGAGATGCAGTCTACCAAGCATGAGGTGGGAAATTCACATGGATTAGCCCTCAGAGTTCTCAGTTATTTGTGAAAAGTGCCAATGTTGAGTACCAGCAGAATGTTGGCATTTAAAGAATGCTATCACCACCATACCACGAAAATAGTTGCCAGGAATAAAGTAGCTTCGTAAAAATACATGTTTCATCTACAAAGATTTTCCATCAGCTTTCCACTATTTTTAATTTCAGCAATTTTTAAAATAACATATGAGATTGTGAGTAAAACTAAATTGAATTCCTGGAATCCTAAGATATAAGATAGAGCCCTTGAAATAAAAGATGAAGTCCCAAATTTTCTGTCTCTGTCCTGGTGGCTTTAGAGCCAATGGTAAGATTGTGTGATGATAGCTATCTCTTTTTCAAACATTTATTTTCTCCCATTCACTAAAAACAAAACAAAACAAAACACCAATAGAGAGTCTAAGTTGTGGCCAAATTATCCATATCACTAATGTAATTTTCATTTCACTTTGAGATGATTTTTATAATTAAAATCTCTTGCTGTTTTTGACCAATTACAAATAAATGGGGACCACAAATCTAACTATACCATAAATTTACCAGAACCTGTGGTGCAGTTTTAAAGATTGTTGCTTGTGGAAATAATGACTGTTATTATTTCCACATCTAGATGTGTTCCCAACTAGACCATGGCACAGATTGTAAGTCATTCATTCTTTTCTCAAGGTGGCAGTAATTACTTTCACATGATTCTGTAGTGATCTTGATTGCCCTGCCTTTGTAGGCTGTGGCCCATTCATTTAGTAAATATGGGGGGAAACAAAGTATTTGGAGAATTTCATCCTTTTATTCTCTTTTCAAAAGAGAGAGCATGAGATTTTCTTAATATGTCTCCTTCACAGATCTTATCTTTGTGGCAAAAGTACTAAAATAACCTGAAAGAGTGGTAAGTATTCAGGTATCCACATTTTTAATAGCCATGCCATGAAATGTCATGTTTTAACTTTCTTTTCCTCTAAACAATCTAGTGAGCTAAGTCTGAGCATCATCAGACTCTGTCACATCTTACAGTAATGGACCTTGCATACTGCTATTTGCTGAACAAAAAACTTTCTTTTATTTATCTTATAATTACGTTTATTGTGTTGCAGAAAGTTTCTGTTTCCATCATGTCATTGTTAAAACAGGTCAGTGCATACTTAACTCATTATATAAACTCTTCCTATAAAGACACCTGTCATATGATTGAGCACCCCCCCCCCCCCCGCAATCAATCATGACCTGATCTTGAGATTTTTAATTATATCTGCAAAGATCCTTTTTCTAATAAGGTCATACTCATACGTATTGGGGATTAAGACTTGGACATATTCTTTTTTATTGGCAATGGTGGTGCCAGTCAACTCACTACATATCAACTCACTACCTTGACTTAATATTAGTTTATTTGTTTGTGCTCATTTTCACTCCCCCTCCCATTAGAATGTCAAGACCATGAGAACAAGGATTAAATATGTTTTGTTTATATTAGTGCCTTGAACAATTTCTGGCATACAGTGGAGCTGAATAAATATACAGTATGTTGAATGAATAAAAGGAGAAACTGGACAAGATATAGGAGTTATAATTGGAGTCAAAAGAAAAACTAGGGAAAGAGAATTTGGAAATTGGGTCAGACTTGTGTGAAGAAATACACAAGTGTTTATTCATGTCTTCTGCCCATTTCTTCACTGGATTATTTGTTTTTTGGGTGTTGAGTTTGATAAGTTCTTTATAGATTTTGGATACTAACCCTTTATCTGACATGTCATTAGCAAATATCTTCTCCCATTCTGTCAGTTGCCTTTTAGTTTTGCTGATTGTTTCCTTCGCTGTGCAGAAGCTTTTTATTTTGATGAGGTCCCAGTAGTTCATTTTTGCTTTTGTTTCCCTTGCCTCCAGAGATGCGTTACTGGGCAATCAAAAAGAATGAAATCTTGCCATTTGTAACTACGTGGATGGAACTGGAGGGTATTATGCTAAGTGAAATTAGTCAGCCAGAGAAAAACAAAAATCATATGACTTCACTGATATGAGGACTGTAAGAGACAAAAAAGATGAACCTAAGGGAAGGGAAACAAAAATAATATAAAAACAGGGAGGGGGACAAAACAGGAGACTCACAAATATGGAGAACAAACTGAGGGTTACTGGAGGGGTTGTGGGAGGGGGGATGGACTAAATGGGTAAGGGGCAGTAAGGAATCTACTGAAATCACTGTTGCACTATATGCTAACTAATTTGGATGTAAGTTTAAAAAAATAAAAAAAAACCAAGTTATTAAAAAAAAATAAATACAGAAAAGAATGGTGCCCTGAAGTAAAGAGTGTTTGCATAATTAGGGAGTGATTGCTAATATCTAATGTTGAGTTGAAAGAGGCATGATAAAAGGCCTCCTAATAATTGTATGTTAGAATTCTTTTGGTTCCAGTGAAGATCTTCATATCATGTGGAAATATGTCCAAAGCTGAGACAGGTTTTGCTTATGTATTCTGGTATCTTTGTGGCTCTTTCACCATCTTGTTAGAGTAAGATAAAACAGATCAAGAAGGAATTATTTCCTGTCACTGGATTAGAAATCATTGACTTTGTTTTTTTTAGTAGTATTCTTATGGAATCTCTTACCTTCTGGACCCATTGAATTATCAGTCTACCTCTCCTGTGTAGATTTGGTGTTTGATAATTATTGGAGCCTATCAGTATGTGTATTATTTACCAACTCTACTTTTTAAACTGAACAAATGTTTTTACCCTCGTTAGTTCTTTCCTGCTAATTCCAATGCACATATTCTGTTATGATGTTTTGTAACATTTCTTTTCCATTGATCATATCTAAACAGCAGAATTTAAAATAATTAAAAAAATAAATTGAGCCTATTCTTAATAGAAACGTGCAAGTTGTTTCTAGTATATAAATAGTAGCACTTAGATGTGAAGAGTAAATATGTAGAAGTATGTGTTTGATTCAGTAATTATAAGAATTTATTAAGTTTTGGATGATAGTGCAACATGCCTATAACATGCCATTTGCAGTTCTGTGGCTGCTTTGTTGAAGAAGAGAAACATGTACAAAATAATGTAAGCACTTCAATATTAACTACATTGGAAATAAGATGAGTTTATCATGTGCCAGTGTTCCAAGTGTTATTATCTTACAACATTTTGATTGTTCTAGCTTAATTTTTGAATGTATGTGTGCTATATAATTTATATAATCCACATTTTGCCTGGTACAACTTATCAAATGTAAGACTGTCCAATTTTTTAAAATAATTCCAGCCTATATCATGTGGACATTATAAATTTAGGAAAACAAATTACTTTCTTTAAATAAATAAATAGATGCAATCATTCTTTAGTTTCTAGAAAATCTAAATAATTGCTTTATAAATTTTAATAAAAATAATTCACTCAGATTTTTAAAAAAATTTGAAATTAATGTTTTCCTTGGAATTATAGCATTTAATTTTCTTTCTTTTTTTAAAAAAAATTAATGTTTATTTATTTTTGAGAGAGAGAGAGAGAGAGAGAGAGAGAGAGAGAGAATGTGAGTGGGGGAGGGGCAAAGAGATAGGGAGACAGAGAATCCGATCCAGGCTCTAGCTGGCCCGAGCTGTCAGCGCAGAGACTGATGCGGGGCTTGAACTCATAAACCATGAGATTATGACCTGAGCCAAAGTCGGGTCAGACGCTCAACCAACTGAGCCATCAGGTGCCCCAGATTTAATTTTCTATTAGCATCTTCAAACAGGACTACATTCATTTATGCAATTTAGAGTAACATTATTTCTTAATTATTTTATAGATATATAGTAGTAACTATAGGGAAACACTATTATATAAACTATATTATGTTATGCCCAGAATTCGTGATCCCCCAAAGACCACCAGGGAGCCGAATCTGATGCAAAAGCAAAGAGCCTTTATTCAAGCTAGCTCGAGCTCAATCTTCTACCTGCACCGATGCAGTGGTGAGATATCGGAGAGAGAGCGAGTTTCAAAAGCACAAAGGTTTTATTGGGGTCTAGGGGCAGTTGGTGAGGTAATGGCTGTGGCCTTAGCCGATTGGCTGGGGAAGGGTCAGAGCCCTGTTACTCAGGTCGCTGTGTGTGTTTTGATCGGGAAGTTTGAACAGGTGAGCGGGAAGTTACTCAAGGGGAGGAGGCGTGGTCAAGGTGGAGGACACAGAACAAGATGGAGTCGGCTGGCGTAGGCCCGCCCTTTCATATTGTATAGTACATAATTATATAATATGCTATTATAATTAAAGATACGTACATAATTTTTATTCTGTGATCATTTTTTTTTCTTTTTTCAAATTCTGGAAGCTAGCTCTTTTTTTTTTTTTACATCAGAATGTTTATTGAAGCACTACTTTTATTTTTTAATTTTAATTTTGTTTGTTTTCTAAGTAGGCGTCACACCCAACTTGGGACTCAAACTCATGACCTAGAAATCAAGAGTCACATGCTCCTCTGACTGAGGCAGCCAGGTGCACAGGAATTTTACATCTATTTTTTGTTAAGTCTGTTAAACAATTTCTCCACTGTGCATCAGTTACCATCTTTGGAGACTTCATAAAGTCTATCAGTGAGCTTTCTAGCATTCTGATCTTACAGTTTTTTGCCTACCTGAACCCTTTTCCTTCATTCCACTTCAGCCCCTTTAGAGCATAGAAAAGTTTTTGTTGAGTCTACTTTGCCTCTTTGGTAGGCCTCCCTTCCTGCTGTGGTGCAACTGACTCTTCCTCCAAGCGTGTCCCCAGGAATGCTTCTTACCCATTAGGGTTTTACTTCACTGGCTCGCTGAATGCTGGCTCATTCCTTTGCATTCACTACTTGCTTTTGGTATCCTCAGTTTGGGCCATCTCTTTCACCCTATATCCAGTTTGTTAGTTGGTATTCTCTCCAATCACTTGATGTTAGCATCTTCCTGAGGCCTCAGCTGAGAAGAATGTCACCATCAACTGTAGATCTTCCAATTGTGTTAATGCTCCGACCCCTCCAGCAAGGGAGGGCCCAACCAAAATTGAAAACTCTTAGATCCAGTCTTTGAACTCGAAATCATCTTTTCCCATGGATATTTTAAGATGTCATTCCACCAACTCAGAATCCTTTTGGTCTATCACCTTTGTTCTGTCTCCATGTGTTTTGTTGACACCCCATAATCTGTCATTTTCACAGGCCTTTCACTAGTACTTGGGGACTCTTAGCTATTGATAACATCCTACTTCCAGGGTATCAGGCATTCATAAGAGTCACTCCTGGAATCCTACTCAGAAGGTGGACACTTTTAGTATGACCTTTCTTGGCTGTCATCCTCTCCCTCTCAAGAAATTTGTGTGTCTCAGGGTGCCTGGGTGGCTCAGTTGGTTGAGTGTCCGACTTCGGCTCAGGTCATGATCTCACAGCTCGTGGATTCGAAGCCTGCATTGGGCTCTGTGCTGACAGCTCAGAGCCTGGAGCCTGCTTTGGATTCTGTGTCTCCCTCTCTCTCTGCCCCTCCATTGCTCATCCCCTGTCATTCTCTCTTCCTTGAAATAAACAAACATTAACAACAACAAAAAAAGAAATTTGTGTCTCCACCAAACACAACACCTGTGACTCAAGAGGAGATGTATCTCCTTCTGAAGACTAACAATGTACTAGATTCAATTTGCCACCATGAAACATGCCTTTTATTTTGCCTTCATCCTGTACCTCTTCTTTCTATTTTCTTTTTGGTTTCATTTTATCCATTCCATAAAAATAAATAGCTAAATAAATTTAATAGGATTCACTTAACCTTAACTCCCATGCATGTTAAACTATTTTTAAATCTTTGCTTTAATACCCTGACATGAGGTAGGAACACACTAAATGGACCTTACCACCGATTTAATATTTTCAATTTATAATCTATTTTTCCCACCTAAACCCTCTACTGAAACTGAAATCTTAGGATAAATGGTAAGCCTATGCAATAACCCTCACAGCATTTCTTATTCTCTCTCCTCTTCTATTCCATTAGAGCCACTGTCATGCCCTTATTTCAGTTTTTTTTTTCTTTAAATTTGTTGTTCTTTTTCCTTTCTGTAAGGGAGGCAAGTAAGAAAGTGAGGAGGGGTCTAATAGTTATAGATGGTTAGCTATGTACAAGGCATGGTGTTATGTGATTTTTATATACATCCTATCTCTTTCATTCTTCAGGACAATTCTGTGGGGAAGATATTTTTCCACTCAAAAAGTTCTAGCAATTTTTTCAAAGTTACACAGACTTTGGTAGAACCAAAATCTGGACCTTTGTTCTATCCTTATTCCATTGCATGGTGACCTCATATGTCATTTTGTCTTTCCACCCACAAAAGGTAAGTATCCCTGTACTTCTGTCCTCTGCCTTGTTTAGTTTGTGACATTTGTCTTCATGTCTTGGGTTTATATACAAATTGCTCCAAAGTCTCTATCTTAAGCCCAAATGTCTCAAAACCCTCGGCGTTCCTTCTTTCCCTCCTTCCTTTTTATCTCTTTCCTACTCTTCTTCCTTTCTTCCCACTCTCCCTCCTTCCATCTCTTTCCTTATTTGTTTTAAACATTTTTTGAGTATTCGCTATATGTTCAAATGATAAGTGTTTCACATGCATGGTCTTCCTCACAAGGCACACATACTGGTAGCTCAGTTTTAAATAGGAGGAAACAGAGATTTAGAGAAGTTATGCAACTTGCCAGAGGTCAAACAGCTAGCAAGTGTAGAATCAGGCTGGGACCCCATTTTCCTCTGAAATCTTTGTTCACTGTCTCATGCTGCTGAGAGATTACTTATTGTTTTCTAGACATGCACACTCCTTTCCTACTGTTGCCCTTGCTTATACTATTCTCTCCTATTCTGTTAGAATTCTACCCATTCTTCACGGTGATCTCCAGTGGACCTTTTCTGGAACCCTTGATTGGATGTGATTTTTTTCCCATTCTCAGCTCATAGCACTTTCCATCTTGTGTATTTATTTTCCTGTGTGCACATATATGTTTTCCTTCTGTGATTGTGTAAGTTCCTTAAGGTAGAAACTGTCTTTTAGGCACAGTAGGTGCTTTCAATAAATCTTATTGTATTGAGGTGAATTGCAAACTGGCAGTGCATTTTTTTTAAACAAATACAGCAACCATATATTGCAAATGCAGTATTAGTAAAAAGGCAATGAGAGGCAGAATTATTTTTATCACAATTTAGAGATTTATGAAATATAGACTGCATTAGTATTTATTTCATGGCTTTGTAGTTTGCTAAATTTCTTTTCCCTTTTACTCAAATGATTATTCTCTCATCGATAGGATATGAACTCCTGGAAAATATTCATTGTTAACATCTACAGCTTGTTGATTAGAAACAATTTCCAAATGGCAGTGAGCTCATTATATATGATAGTATTTTAATATCTTTTTAATTTTTTGGTAATTCCCTCCAAATCCAATGAAAGAATTCCAAGCCTGTTGTCAAACTTACCTAATATAATTAAGCAAGGCACCCACAAGGGTCTGATCAAACAGGGTTGTTTTGCATTTCCTGTTTGTTTTATTTTTAGATTCTCTGATTTCCAGTTTTGGAGGTCAGGCTTAAAGCATTTTCATGGATGCAATTCCCACAGAGAACCATGGGAGATTGGTGTAGGAGGGATTGCAGCCTGGGTATAAAGGAATTGTGTTTTGCCTTTCTTTTCTTTATTCTCCAGCTGCTGTTCCTTAAATAAAACTTTAAAAATAACTTTTATAGGGTGGTTAATACATTCCTACCCTGTGGGGACAGGCTACATTCTCAGCTGCCCAACATTTTAAGCAGGCTGTAGTAATTTGGGTAAAGAAACAGGCTCTTGTCTTAAGTCTTGAAGAATTGCCACAGGGTCAAGGCCAGAGCAAGGGAAGTGTGGGCGCTGGTGAACTTGCATTCTGCATATACTTCCCTAGAGGCTGCAGAAAAAGGGAGGGGCCGAATTTAGGTGGTCAGGAGTGGGGCAGAGTCATAGGGATAGGCTGAATTTTATGACAAAAGAGGGAATGTCACAGTTTTTAAATTTAGAAGGTCCTATGGCTTTCTCAAGTAGTTTCTTTTATCATTCCTTGACCCACTTCTTACTGAGTTAAACTTGAATATTTGGCAATGTGTGCAGGTAGTGTATACGCTCACTATGACTCCATATGAAATCCATTGTGTTTAAGTTTCCCAATTTTCTTAGGGGAGCCAGTTGGAAAGAGGTATGTTGGAGGCTCTAAAGTCCCACTGGTCCTTTATGTATGCCTAACTACCTTCTGAGCCACAGGTGGAGCAGTACTGTGTGCTGTCACACCTGCCCAGCTTGCCCCAGGTAGTAAGCACTGGATCTGTGAAGCTACTGGTTTGGCTCTTTGTACTGCATAATCTACTGCCTTGCTCTGTGAAAGAGATTTGGCTTTCATGGAAAAATGAAAACTGGAAGGAAGGAGGGATTCGACTCTCCTCTCTACTCTGAATAGTTATGCCATGCACATTTTACAAATGAGGGAATAGGTAGGGTATAAGAAGAAAAGTGGACAGAGAATTTACATTTAAGTGCCTTGTATGTATCAGGCACTAGTAGCTATCAGTATTTTTAGCACTTTATAATTTAAAAAGTGCTTTGACTTATGCTGTTTGCTTTTCATAATAATATCGAAGCAGATGTAATTTATTCCCACTTTTGCTGATGTAGATACTAAAGTTCAAAGTCTTCAAGCAATGCTCAGGTAGTACAGAGGTTAACTAGCATGTAGGCATTTAATGACTTCAGGCTGCCTAGGCACAGTAGGTACTGAGCACCTAAATAATTAGCTAACAAGTTTTGGCATTTTGTAACTGTTTAACAGAGTTTTTAACTGATAAAAGCTAGTATATGTGTCTATAGAAAATTCCCCAAATTCTACCACACTAGATTGTCATTATGGTCTGTTTCCTTTCAGTTTTCCTTCCCCTGGGAAAATACAAATATGTACAAAACTGGTATTATATTCTGTATATAGATTTTTATTCTACTTTTTTATACTATTGTGTTTGCCCCATGGTTGCACTGTCTACATTATACTTTACATAAAATCAATACATACATAAAGTAAATAAATACATAAAGTACATAAAGTAAATAAAATAAAAAAATGTATTTTTTATAAAACTAGATAGAGTTATATATTTAAATGATACATCTATTGTATTGTCTTGTCTTCATGTCTTGGGTTTATACACGAATTGCTCCAAAATATCTATCTTAAGCCTAAATGTCTCAAAACCCTTGGTGTTCCTTCCTTCCCTCCCTATTGAATGTGATAGCTATATGTAACTTTATCTCTTTTGTATGATAACATACTTATACTGTAATTTATGTAGTCATTTTTCTACTATAAGTTTTCATTTTTCTACTATAAGAAATACAGCTGTTATTTAAAAATGCTTAACACAATCTTCTCTTTCTTTCTCATTATGTTTTTAGACTAGATAAGTAGAAGTTAAAATTGTATGTATGGGGTATGGATTGACATCTGTTATCATGTGTCTACAACATCCATCTTGCTTCTCTTAGAAATAGCATCTGGATTTTCCTTTGTAAACTACCTTTCCTAATCTCTGTCCCTGCCAGTCAAGCCCTGATTCACACAGGGTGAATCCCATACCCAGCCCTTGTCCCAAGAAGTTGAACTTGTTTCCTCATCAAAGTAATTGTGTCACAGGGGGAGCATGTGGCCCAAGTCATGCCAGTAAAATATAGTGAGGTGTAATCTTGGGATTTTACAGTAAACTATTGGGAAGTTCAGGTCCTCTTTCTGCCGGCTCAGTGAGGCAGCACAACATGGAGTCTCAAGGGCAGGTTGCCATCTTTCACCTTGAGGGAAGGCCTGCCTCAGGAAAAAAAAAGAAAAGCCATAACAGTTGAAAGCAGACTGGACATGGAAAGAGATTCATAATGCATGTTTGAGCAGGGGGATTCCATATGAGCACTGCTGGGATTTTTACCTATGTGAGCCAATCCATCCGTTTTCTCATGACAGCATTTTGAGTTGGGTTTCTGCCCTTGTAAGCAGACGTGCTGATTTATGATTTAGTACACTGGCTTCATATGTAAAGGTCTTTAATACATCTTGCGATTTACTTTCTGACAGCACTGTGAGCCATGGAGTACTTATTTCTGTGTATCAATATTGACACAAGTAATACGCATTTTAAGTGTGAAAACATTCCTTTTCACTTCTAGAATATTTTTCACGTGTTTAATGATCTTTTATATTTCTCCTGTGATTTGTGTGTTCTCTGATTTGCCTGCTTTTAATTTAGGGTGTTAGTATATTTCTTCATATTTTAAAGTGCTTTTTACATGAAAATATTAATAAATCATTTGTATATTTGTGCCATATATGTTGCAGACGTTTTTGTTATTTGATTGTAATCATACTAATGCTACATATGTATGAAATACTAAGTATGTAGTTTTTTTTGTTGTTATGGAGCTTTTATGTTTAGAATGTTCTTTACCTTCTAAAGATGAATACTTTTATAGTTGCCTTATGCTTCATTTTAAAATTTAGTGTATATTTCATTTGGGATTTATTTTGGTAGATAAAGTAATTTTATTTAGGAATAGTTTGGATGCAAGTCACAAGAATTGTGAAGCTTTCAAAGGTTAGATTGCTTCTAATGAATACAGGGATATTTCACGGAACCATGTTTGGGATGCAGTGACACTTTGGGGAGAGACAGGGAACCAGGATGGGCATGCTGTTGGGATTCCATTCTTTTTCATCCCTGGCCTATGCCCTCATTCCATTTCCTCATCCTTCCCATTTGTTTTCTCTACTTCCTTGTCCCAGTGGGAACCATCCAACAATACAGAGAAAGACTAAATCTTCACTTCCAGTCCAAATTCCACTAAAATGGCCCTGTGTTTCTAGTTTGGATATGGTGCTTAATGTTGCCCTGAAATGAGGTCACATTGGATGAACCCTGGCTTTTAAGAGTCCATTCTCTGGATCAAATTCATTATCAAAGAATCAGGGGAAGGGTAGTTACCGGGGAAGGGGTAATATTTTGAGCTGCAGACACAACCAGTAGGCATGTGGTCATTACATAGATGAAGACCTAACTTGATTATTTCCCAAATAGCTTTCCTAACAAGTATTGGTGTTCTATCCTTTCACTACTGATTTACAATGTTTTCTTTGTCATATGTTAAACTCATAAGTGTGTTTGAATGTGTGTATTTCCAGACAAAGATTTTCTGACATATTGGTTTCTGTCAGTTCTCATGACAACTTTATCAATTTCCCTTTCTTCTTCTTTCCAAATTTGTTGTATATATACTCTTCCATTTATTCTTCCAGGAAAATTTTGTTGCATATACAAGTGAAATATATTTTTTAATGTTTGTTTATTTTTTGAGAGAGAGAGAGAGTGCATGAGCAGAGGCAGGGCAGAGAGGGAGGGAAAAAGAGAGGGAGAGAGAGGTAGGTAGAGGGAGAGAGAGGGAGAGAGAGGGAGAGAGAAGGAGAGAGAGAGAGAGAGAGAGAGAGAGAGAGAGAGGTAGAGGGAGAGAGAGGGAGAGAGAGAGAATCCCAAGCAGACTCTGTGCAGGGCCCCATGGGGGGCTCATACTCACAAACAATGAGATCATGACCTGAGCTGAAATCAAGATTCAGAGTCTTAACCAACTGAGCCACCCAGGTACCCCACAAATGAAATACTTTTATAATAATTATTCTGACTTATTAAGGAAAGCTATTGTTTTTATTTATTTGTCTTATACCTGGCTACTTTTCTAATCTATGATAATTCTAAGAAATTTGCAGTTCTCTTGGAATTCCAGTTATGTAAATTGTGCACTGGTTAATAATAATAGTCACTTAATCTTTTCTACTTATACCTTTTATTTCCATTCTGTGTCTTTTAGAATTGTTCAGAATATCCAATAAAGCAATAATTATGTTTATGAGTATTGTTATGAGCAATAATATTATTTGATATCTAATGACATTTACCATACGTCAGGTGCTATTAGAAATCCATTATTGCTATTATTCTAATTTTGCTGATGAAGAGACTGTGACTTGGAGAGGTCAATTAAATTGACTAAAGTTACACATCTTATACACGGTAGAGCTGGCATGCAAAAACAGGTCTATCTGACTCCAGTAACCCTATTTTTAATGATTATCTAGACTACCTTTTTTAAAAAGGAAAATCCAATTTAATATTTGAAGGTATGCTTATATACTGAGAAAGCCTAAGAGAATTTTATGACAAAACATGAAAGGTTTCTTGCATTTCTGAAGAGGTCACTAGTAAAACTATCTGTCTTTGAAGTCTTTTGTAAAAATGATTAGTCAATACTTTTTGCAAATTTCTCCATGGTTGATGGTCTATTCAAGTTTTCTGTTTTTCTCCGGGTTAGTGTTGATAGCTACTTTTTTTCTTCCTAGAAAATTCTCAGTATAATTAAGAATTTCATAATTACATGGAGTAGTCCATGCAAATTTTGTTGCAAGAAAGAGCTTTAATGTACATAGCTGTGCCCTTGGAGTGAAGTGCATAGGTGACAGATCTCAAAAGTTATTTTTTAGGGTGATACACCTTCCATGTGTCAATTCCAGCGCCACGGCCCCCTCGAGGAAGTTCTTCGTGGGGAGGGGGGCATGTGGAGGGGGACAGGAAGATGTATGGGCGGAAGAAGAACCTGGAGGAACTCATCACCACTCCGAACATGACCATGGTGCTGGCTGACATGACATCCAAGTGGTTTGTGCACCCCACCCCCCCAACTGCCTAATCGACTTTGTCCGACAGAAGCTAGATCCCAAGATTGCTGTGGCTGTGCAGGACTGCTACAAAGTGCCTAACGCAGCCTTTACTGGGGAGATCAGCCCTGCCATGATCAAAGACTGTGGAGCCACGTGGGTAGTCTCGGGGGGCGGGGGGGGGGGGGGGGGGGGGGGAGGAAAGAAGGCGTGTCTTTGGGAAGTCAGATGAGCTGATTGGACAGAAAGTGGCCCCTGCCCTGGCAGAGGGACTTGGAGTAAACCCCTGCATGGGGGAGAAACTAGATGAGAGGGAAGCTGGCATCACTGAGAAGGTCGTTTTTGAGCAAACCAAGATCATCACAGATAATGTGAAGGACTGACTGGAGCCTATGAGCCTGTATGTGTCATTGGTATTGGCAAGACTGCAACGCCCCAACAAGCTCAGGAAGTACAAGAAAAGCTCCAGGGATGGCTGACGTCTAATGTCTCTGACGCAGTGGCTTAGAGTACCCATAGCATCTATAGAGGTTCTGTGACTGGGGCAACCTGCAAGGAGCTAGCAAGCCAGCCTGATGTGGATGGCTTCCTCGTGGGTGGGGCTTTCCTCAAGCCCAAGTTTGTGGATATCATCAATGCCAAACAAGCCCATCCATCTCCCCTCCTTTTCCTGATAAGCCAGGGAGTAGGTAGCTCAGAAGCCCAGTGACTGTGCTCCTACCTCCCACACATCTCCACCCCGCACATGCTTCTGATGGTGTCACCTGTCCCCTTCGTGGCCAAACTATACCCCTTCCTTATCATTTACATCTTACCCTATAATGGTTGGGACCAGGCCAGTCCCTTTTCCACCTACTGTCATGTTTGGAACTAAACATGTCACCAAGGTGGCTCCTCCTTGGCTGAGAGGTGGAAGGTGTGGAATTTGTTCATGGGTCTCCTCAGTCCCCAGTGAGGGTAGGAGAGAGAAGCCATTCTCCTCCCCCATCTTGTGCCATGAGACAAAGAGCTGAAAGTCCTGTTCTCCCCACAGAGGCCAGGGGTGCTCTTCTCTCCCATGGTGCCAGCGCCTGTGTGTGTTGTATATGTGAGCAATCTCACTGTGTGGGGAAAATAAACACCTGGCACTAAAAAACCAATAAACAAACTTTTTTTTTTTTAAATAAGAAGGAAAGAAATAGTGTGCAATGCAATTGTTAAATCATATCCAAAGGATTTCCCTTCTCATTCTTGATTTAAGAAAGCCAATGTATCAGAAGTTGCCAGATGCATGCAAACTTGTTACCTTTTTGGCATTTGAGCATATTTTTACATTGTGTATTAGTACATCATCTAAATATGTTAACATAATAACTGCAATTAGTACACTCTGTAAACAAATGTGCATTTACTCTCAGACTATGGGTATGAACAGATTAAATGTACAGGTTGAGCAGCCATTGGAGTATGCCCAAAATACAATAGGGTGGATTGTGTCAGTCTAGTTTGGCATATACAAAGACAGATGTGTCTGCTGGCATTCTTTAGACACAAATCTTGGCAAATTCAGATGAGAAAAATTGGCCTGAGTTGACTGTATTTTCAGTATGGTTGAAATGTAGTAATTAGTGACTTTATCAATAAAGCAGATGGAAAATTGCATTCAATTTTGTAGCCACTCTAATTTTATTCTAGATATAATAATGCATTCACCTGTTGGTATTTTGTTGTATTGATCAAGTAGGTTGCATGGTTGAGAGTAGTGAACTTAGAACTCAGTTTTGGTCTTAACTTTGACAGTGATTTTCAATTTTGGACAGATACTTTATCTCTTAGAGCTTTATTGGATCATCTATAAAAGATATAATGATACCTCTATGCAGTCAAGGAAAGAGAAAACATTATAAATTTATTTAAAAAAAAACATTTTATTGAGGCTCAAACCAAAAGGGCCAGAAAGTTTAAACACCTTCCTCAGGGCACAGAGTTTACAGGGGGATTTAGACCATTATCCTCTTATAGTACAATCTAATTCTAGATTCTATACGCTTAGTGGCATTGACATGCTTTTAATTAAAGCTGTAGCAGCTGAATTAGTCTTAGTATCTAATTAATTAGATACTATTAATTTTGTAAAATACATGCATTTTTGTTTGTTTTACAGATCTTTAAACATTCCATTAGTGACTGAAAGAACAGTACTCATAATAGTAAGAAAACGTTAGATTAATGCATTTATATGTAACTTAACTTTTCGTACTGTATGTTAAAAAGAACTGGGTAAGAATTGAGGATAAATAATTAAACATATGTGGCAGATTTGTGTTTTCTAAACATGGCCACAGTATGTCCTATCCCATGCTTTGATTTTATATGTGATTTTGAGAAGGGAGTCTTTTACTTGATCTTGAGCTTAGATGGACTTGTGACTACATGGAAGTGACCCTCTGTGACTTCTGAGACTGGTCTTAAAAGGCAGTTCAGGTTCTGCCTTGATGTCTTGAATGTTCGCTGTGAAAGCCTGAGCTACTATGTAAGCAGTTCAGTTTCTCAGAGGCTGCCATGCTGTGAGGAAGTACAAACTGGCCTGTGTGGAGAGGTCACATGGGGAAACCCTGAGACTACATGAAGAGAGAAATGTATAGCCAGTCCCCACCTGTTGCAGCCCTCGTTACTGTCTACTTGAAACCACAGCCCAAGTCAGAATCACTCTGCTGAACTCTTCCCAAATCTCCCAATTTCCTATGGTTGGGAAAAGAGACATGCGTTTAATGGGGTGATTTCTGAGAAATAGGCAGATGGAGCCTTTAAAAAAAGTTTGTGTCTAATTTTCTCTTTGAAGTCATCTACATGGTTGTAATAGAAAATCTTCCCTCCCTTGAGGCAAACTGCTTCATTATCTTCAGGAAAGTTTACAGGACAGACCCATATTTTGAATGAGTGGCTTTTGTTTTGACTTGTTAGAAATTACAGAATGTTCTTGATTCTCCATCTGGGTTGAAGCATTGTAGGCAGGTACAGAGCACTCTGAATATTCAGATAATCCAAAACTGAGTTCATTCAGTGGAAGCAGCTGCTCAGAAAGACCAGAGGTTTGGGAAGGTATTACTCATCTAAAGGACATGGAATGAATGAGCAGTCAAATAATCTAGTTGAGATCTTAAGACATAAGCAGACGCCAGTTGACATCTGGGCTACATGTGTTCTACAACTGATGTTCATCAACAAGCTATTCTTTAACATCATGCTGGATGGCTGTCTAGGTGTTAATCCATCTTAGATATTGAGACTGAGCAGTTTTTCCGCCAACTTTATGTAAAACATCATATTTGAATGGAATTGTCTTTATTTTGGTTGTTATTATATTCCTTCAAAACTGAATTTAATTGTAGGAATGAAATCTTGATACACATTTTTAAAATTCTACATATGAAGTCTAGCACTTGAATACATAATGTGTAACATAGCTACAAATATTCAAATCTTAATCACCAATTTTATTTAACAATTGTTTTTACACCTTAAGTGTGCCATAAAACCTAGCTATTTCTACAAAATTTATCCCATCATCTTTAGTAAATAAAAATCTGAAAATATCACTCTACCTTATAATTACCTCCATAAAAAATCAGCAACATAAAACTGAAAAATATAAGGAACCTCCCCAGATGTGTAATGATAGTATAAAAAAACCACTGAAGTCATTTATAAATGCTTTTACAATAAATGCCAATAAAATACACTCCACACTACACCATTTCTAAGGAAACATGAACCATGGACTTACCTGAATATGCATAATTAAAATAGTAACTCTGGATGGTGTTGATAGTTCATGGGTTAAGCACTGGAGAGATTCATGTGAGCAAAAACATTTTATTTCTATATCAGCTAATCTTGACTTTAAGGAACAGCCTCTAATTCTTTACATCTCTAAAACAAACAAGCCTTATGCCACCTGTTACTTTATGGGGTACTTATATAGGCTTCTGGCTTTTTCCTCAATTACATTTCCATTTAGAATTATGTGTGGCCTATGTGTAACCTCACACCACAAGTTTTCTTTTAAAGTTTTATCTCATTTAATGATCACTTCTTGTACTGTAAGAAGTAATTGCTAAAGTAGTTTCCTTAGTTATATTTTCTTTTTTTTTCTTTTTTGTACTTAATGCACATAGTGTGTGGTGAACTTATTCATGCAACCATCACATTTGAATTGTTTATTCTAATTTATCTATAACTTCTGTTTACTGGCTAAGGAACTCTTACTTTTTTAGACCACTCCATTTTCTTTTTGTTTCTATCAACAAGGCTAGCTCTTGATATTTTGGGGGATTTTCTATAGAGACAATGCTTTATTCATTTCACGAGACTTATTAAAAACATTGGGGAAGGGAGATAAATGAAACCATGAAATCAGAACATTAAAATGAGGTATAGATACTTTGGGTGGACACCAAGGCTCACTACTACACCAGCCTCTAAGTCCACTTGATTCAAATTGTAACTCAGAAAAATATACTTTAATTTCATAGCATTTTGAAATTTTTTGAAATTGTATTTTTCATGTTTTCTTTTTTCTTTTATTTTCTTTTGCTTTTTTTTTTTTTACAATATTTTAAATTGGAGATGTCAATTGCTTAAATGCCATGGGTCTCTTATAATTTTAGTTAAGACTCATATCAGAGGACTTGACAATAATTGGGAGTAGCAGCTAACAGTTTTGTGACCATTCTCCATAGGCAATGTCTAAGGTCTGTCCTAATTGAGAAGTTGTTTCTATTTCCTGTCATTTAAAGAGGAAGAAAAAAAATTGTTTGTCCCCTCTAATTTAATCCAAAATCTTGGAAGAGTCACTCTAACCACTTTCAAGATCTGGTCTGGGAGTAAAAATGAAAGTATTTTAAATTTCACACTGCACTAATTTTAGGTGCAACTTTGAAATTTCTCCTTCTCTTAGATTTGACAAATGTTGCCTAGTGTTTTCATAACGACATAACAGTTTTGTGTAGTACACAATCAAAATGTCATTATAGCATATTACCCAACCACTGAACACGGCACTCTTTGCCAAACAATCTTTTCTTAGTACATGTGTTTCAAAAGCACTTACTCTGTAAATGAAAGATTAAGGCTTAGCTGACCTAGATTGAGCTGTGGGGATTTAAAATCCAGGGATCAATCATTTTGGGTCTACCTCAGTTCAATTCCTTTTTTCAATTTTTTGGATGACTCAGTGGATTCATTCCAGTTTTCTGGACAAAGACAATCTTTCATTCTTGCTTTAAAAAAAGCCTCAAAAATGAAAACAAACAAACATGGTGAAATAAGCAAGGATGATTAGATGATCCTCTTTTGAATAGGATACCACAAGTAGCTCTGTTTTATATTCAGTTGAGAGAAACTGGAAATTGTATTGCTGTCTCCGTATTTTCAGTGGAGATTAACTGAGAAGCCCAAGCAGATACATAGTTTTATTGGCAATAAACCTATCTTCACAAAGACATCTCCTTTTCAGCTATGATGTTTGATAACATTTAACTTCTTTCCTTCTAAGCCCCGAGATGAATTAAAAATTCTTTTATCCCTTACTTATGAAGAACCAACAATAGAGAGACCCAACGCTATGGCTCTTCTACTTTTAGTCCTATAATTAATGAAAAAGCAAAGATGAAAACTTTGAAGAGTCCACAGTAAATACAGAATTTTTGAAATGTAATTCTACAAGGAGGAGCTCTTTTTTAAAAGTTGGCATTATTTCTGATTCTGATTGCTTTTTAGGAAAAGGAAATCATTGAAAATGTCTTTAGAATTTAGCAACCCAATATTTACTGGAAATGGAAAATACAATTGAACTTAACACTTTTGACTCTAAAAGAAAGCCAATCTTATGTAGCAATTTGATAACATATTCAGACATGATTTAAATATATAATGACAATAAGCTTCATAATGCACTTATTTTCTAGCATATCTTATTTGAAAATTTATTGTATATTGAGAAGAACTTAGAATAGAAATAAAAGAATTAAAATTTAATGTTATACTTTAAAAATATTGAAATATAGTTGGCACACAATGTTACATTAGTTTTAGGTGTGCAACTCAGTGATTCAACAAGTTTATATGTTATACTATTTATGCTCACAAGTGTAGCTACCACCTGTCACCATACAAAATTATTACAGTACCATTGTCTATATTCCCTATGCTGTACCTTTTATTCCTTTTATTAGAAGGTTCTCTTGTTTAAAACATTCAATAACTTACACAGAAAAAGAAACAGTATAGACTTCCTTTTTTCACTCTGATGGAATAGTTGGATCAAATTTACTCTCTCACATTAAACAACTGTAAATCCGAACAAAGTAAGTGGAACATTTCATTTTCAGGAAGTGGCCAAAAGGTAGCACAGAATATTGATCCTTAAGAGAAGGAGAACAAAGTATGTGAATCTCATAACTGCCTCAACTCATGGCCTTAAGTTTCCAGGAGGTGGTGTTATTAAGAGAAATCTAAACAATACTTAGAAGCCTTGTGAAGTTGGTGAGAGAGAGTTTGGAGAGACCAGGTCACCTAGAATTTGTGGAGCAAAATAGCAATATGAGGGAGCAACACATACACAGAATTCCAAATATCTGCATGGTATCCTTTTGAGGTTTTAGCTGAGCCCTGCAGTGCACATACATGTGAGGAGAATACACGAAACTAAGTAACCAACAGGAAGGAGTAGACAAAGCAATCTCTGGAGCTCACATGAGGCTGGAAATAATCTACATTGCCACCAGCCAAAGTGGAAATATTTTCTAATATATAGGGCATTGGGTGGAATCCTCAGAAGTGTATTGCCCTAGTGGCAAAACAAAATTATACTCAATTAGAGGCTTTTCTGAAATTGTTCTTAAAAGATAAAAAGCAGGTCTCAAAGTATAAAATGATTCCGTTGAAATTAGCTGCATCCCTAAGTTAAAATCAAACAATATTTGGTGCGCCTGGGTGGCTCAGTTGGTTAAGTGTCCAACTTTGTCTCAGGTCGTGATCTCATGGTTTGTGGGTTTGAGCCTGTGTTGGGCTCTGTGCTGACAGCTCAGAGTCTGCTTCTGATTCTGTGTCTCCCTGTCTCTGTCTTCTCCTCCCCTGGTCACACTCTGTCTCTGTCTCTCTCTCTCTCAAAAAATATTTAAAGTAATACAACAAATAGAATTCATACTGCCTGGAATCATGTTAAAAATTACTAGGCATGCAGATAAGCTGGGAAATTTGGCCCATGAGAACTATGAGTCAATCAGTAGGAAAAGACCCAGAAATGACACAGATGACAGAATTTGCAGAAAAAGATGGAAAACAGCTATTATATGTTCCAGAAGGTAAAGAAAAATGAATATTAATAAGAGAGAAACATATATAGAAAAGACTCAGATGAATTTCTAGAGATGAAAAACGTAACATTTGAAACGAAAAATACAACCAAATGCCTTAATGAATACCAGGTTCAACATTGCAGAAAAGTTCTTTCAGTTTGAACATACAGCAATGAAAAACATACAAACCAAAGTCCAAAGAGAAAAAAAAATCTGTAAAAAAGTAGTGGAAAATTGAACTTTGGGACAACATTAAGTATTCTAACATGTGTTATTGAAGATTCAGGAGGAAGAGGTAGCAGAATAAAAATGATAATAAAAGAAATAATGGTAAAAAATCTTCCAAATTTGTTGAAAATTGTAAAACCATAGATCCAAAAACTCAGTGAACTCCAAGAAGATATATGGAGAAAACCACACAATCATATCATATCCAAATATCTGATAAAGAAGTAATGAAGAGACAGTTTACAGGTAGGCAGAGGAAAAAAGACAGTACACACATGGAACAAGTATAAATATGACAGCAGAATTTTTGTCATGAACTTTGCAGGTGAGGAGACACTAGAGTAACATCTTAACTGAAAGAAAAAACAAACAAACAAAAAATTTCTATTCTAGAATTATATGCAGCAAAATACCCTCCAAAAATTAAAGAAAAATAAAGACTGTTCCAGACAAACTAGAGAGAACTCATTGTCAGCAGACCTGTGCTATAAGAAAAGTTACAGGTAATTTGTCAGGCAAAATATTATAGCAGGTTAAAGTTTATATCTTTGTATAGGACTAAAGATCACTGGAAATACATATTTAAAAAATCCTTGATATATTACTGACAACTAAAAGAAAAATAATAAAATATTTAAAAATTATAACATGTACAAGTGAATTACCACATAATCGAATTCCACTATTGGGTATTTACCCAAAGAAAATGAGAACACTTATTCAAAAAGATATATGCACTCCTGTGTTTATTGAAGCATTATTTACAGTACCCAAGATATGGAAGCTATCTGAGTGTCGACTGATAGATGAATGGATAAAGAAGGTGTGGTATGTATTTACAATGGAATATTACTCAGCCCAAAAACACAGGTGAGATCTTGATATTTTCAATAACAAGGATGGACCTAGAGGGTATGTTGTTAAGTGAAATAAATCAGACAGAGAGGACAAACACCATATGATTTCACTTATGTGAAATTTAAGAAACAAATGAGTAAACCAAGAAAAAAGGAGACAAACAAAATACCAAACTCTTAAATACAGAGAACAAACTTGTGGATATCAGAGGAGGAGGTGGGTATGGGAAGGGATGAAATAGGTAAAGAGGATCAAGAGTATATTTATCTTGATGAGCACCGAGTAATGTATAGAATCATTGAATCATTATACACCTGACACTAATATAACACTGTGTGATAATTAAACTTCAATAAAGAAGTACAGATTGTGGAATGATAGATTGCTCTCTTATAGGTCTTAAGAGAGAATGAATTAAAAAGAAAAAAAGAACTTTAAATCATGGTCTTTATTATATACTTGATTTTTTTGCTCAAAAATGTGAAATATATGACAAAAATAGAAAGGATGGGAGGAAGTAATTGGAACTATATTAAGAGTCTTTCAATATATATGAAGTAGTATGATATTTAATGGTAGACCATAATAAATTAAATGTGTATGATGTAATCCATAGAGCAATCAATAAAGAAAGAGTTCACATGAAAAGCAAATAGTAACGATAAAATGGAATCACACATAAACTTTTTTTCAGTTAATCCAAAAGACGATAAGAAAAGAGAGACAGGAAGAACAAATAGATGGAACAAATATAAAACAACTAGTAATATTTCAACCATATCAGTAAACACACTAAATGTAAATGTTCTATACACTCCATTTAAAAAGCAGGGATTCCCAAATTGGACAAAAAACAAGACACAACTATATGCTCTTCCCAGAGACCCTTCTTTAAATATAAATTAAATTGTTAGAAAAAGGACCTACTACTGTATATTTAAATATATTACATATATCTATTTTTTGTTACCCCTTACTTTGATATATTATCTTCTTTGTTTTATTTTCATATATTTCCTTCCATATTTCCCATGTTTTATTGATGCACTCTTCTTATAATGAGGTTAGGAAATGTTCCATGAGAATTTTTCTTTTAATAAAAGTAACTCCCCAGTTTCTATTTCCTGCCCATATTTGAAGGTACTGTGCTTATTAATGCATTTCCACTGTTTGTTAAATGGAAAACACAAAATATGGTAATGTAAATAATAAGTAAAGCATCATTTCTCCCCTCTCATGACCACCAGTTTGTTCTCTGTATTTATGGGTCTGTTTCTATTTTTTTGTTTGTCCCTTTTTTTTTTTTTTTTTTTTTTTAGATTCCACATATGAGTAAAGCCTATGGAATTTCTCTGTTTTTCTCTAAGTATTTCATTTAGCATAATGTATAAAATGTACCACATCTTCTTTATCCATTCATCTAATAGTGGACACTTAGGTTGCTTCCTTATCTTGGCTATTGTAAATAATGCTGCAATAAATATAAAAAAAAGTATATTGTTGTAACATTGCTCAAAGTTAGGGGATCAGATGAAACCTGTAGTTTTATCTTTTATTATTCTCATGCTCTTACCAATTAATAATGGTAAAATGGCCTAGACCTTAATTACTAATTGACTTATTCTTTTTTTTTCTCTCTGAAGGCTGCGACCCTAACATTTATATTATATGAGGATACATAATATAAAAATAATTATGTTGTATTATTACAAAAGTGGTTATAGAAAATACTCTTCATGATTACAAAATAATCATCTTATAGAGTCCTAGGGTAATGGTCTAATAATTGCAAATCTAAAGAATTTTACTTTTGAAAAAATGCATATTTTTATACATAGCATTTATTGCTATGTACTTCCGTTACTCAGGTGGAAGCAACAGTACTTTAATAAATTAGAAGTTTCTTAAGTTGAAAAATCTCTGTCCTCCTAACATACATTATGTATGTGTCTTTACTTTGCTTTCAAGACTTTGGTTTAATGTAGTGAATGTCATTTTGTTTTTCAAATACTAATTACAGATTAGTTACTAATTAGATACTAATTACAGATCAGTTGTTCTTAAATTCATTTTTTAAAATAAAAACTCATTTGGAAAACATGTTAAATAGGAAGATTACCCCAAGTTCTTTAGAGATTTCTATTCAAAATGTGTGGTGTTATGTCCAAGAATAAGCATTTCTGACAGTCTCCCCAGGTAATTCTGGTGCTAGTGGTCCAGGGACACTTTGAGAAACACTAAACTTTCTGAGTTTGTATAGAACAATTGCCAGTAATTCTTTTTTTGTTTTTAATTTTTTTAATGTTTATTTTTGAGACAAAGAGCGTGAACAGGGGAGGGTTAGAGGGAGAGGGAAACACAGAATCCGAAGCAGGCTCCAGGCTCTGAGCTGTCAGCACAGAGCCTGACGTGGGGCTAGAACTCACAGACCTTGAGATCATGACCTGAGTCGAAGTCGGAAGCTCAACCAACTGAGCCACCCAGGCACCCCTTTTTAATTTTTTAAAATGTTTATTTACGTTTGAGAGACAGAGCATGAGCAGGGGAGGGGTAGAGAGAGAGGAAGACACAGAATCCAAAGCAGGCTCCAGGCTCTGAGCTGTCAGCATGGAGCCCAATGTGGAGCTTGAACTCACCAACCATAAGATCATGACCTGAGCAGAAGTCACGTGCTTAACTGGCTGAGCCACCCAGGTGCCCCTGTTTCAAACTTTCTATGCTTAAAGGCATACGCATCAGAGATATAGTAGACGTCCCCTTTCTATGTCTTCTGAGCCCATTCTTTGCCCTTTCTTTCCAGATGTAATGAACATCTTGAAGTTGTTTGTCTTCCTCCTAACCAACCGTGTTTTTAGCTTTTGTATTTTTATCGTAACCATGTGTTTCACAAATGTAGAGTATATTTAGTGTTTTCTAATTTTTATGAGAAACTAATGCAGATATACTGTACTTTTTTTCCTGCAGTCTTTCAGTCAGCATTATATACTTTAGATGAATGTGTTGACAAATTATGCATTCTTTTTAACTCTTACATAGAATTCCACATATGATAAAACAAATATTTCATATTTTCTTGTGTTGATAGGCTTTTAATTTTCAAACAGTTCGGATATTATGAGTGATCTAGTAAAAATTTTTGTATACACCTCCTTGTATAAGAAATATCCTGAATTCCTTAAGACCGTAAATCACTGGATCTGCATTGTTAGCATATGCCAGTTTACTTGAAGAGGGTTCCTTTGGTTTTACCATCATCAGCAGCCTATGAAATTGTCTCTTCACATATTCAAATACTTGGTTTGGCACACTTTAAAATTTTTACCAGTCCAGTGTATTACTGTAGCTTTAATTTGATATCTGTGGTTACTGTTTTACCTATCTTTACAGAAGCATTGCCCTTAATTAATTTTGGGAGTTGTTAGTATCTTTTCAATAGTAATCACTTATGGGCTAGAGGTTGACAGTTGTCTTTCAGTTTCTGGCTTATGTTTAAATTGGGTTTGTGGTGTACTGAAGATTTTCATTTTAATTGAATCAAATATGCAAAATAAAATGATAATGAAGAACATGGACTTTGGATCAAGTCTTGGTTGCATGTAAGTCCTAAGACCTTGGGCTACTTAACCTCTCTGAGACTCATTTGTATAATGGGAATAACAATAATACTACTTCACAGGTTCCTAGTACAACAGTACAGAGAAGGTACCTACTACATGTTAGATTTCATAACTTTCAAAATATTTCTTTATGGATTTTAGTGTTTATGGCTTTAAAGAAATGCTTCTGATATTGAGGTCATAAATATATCCTCGTATATTTTCTTAAAAATTTTATTGTTCTGTTTTTCATATTTAGATTTGTATTTAGATCATCTGGAGTTTACTTTTATGGATGGTATACAGTGGGAATCTAACTTTTTTTTCTATGGCTAACATTTCTCCACCATTACTTACTTATCTATCCTAGTATTACCTTGTTCATTTATAATAATGCTACCCTCTGTGATTCGGTATGTTCTTATGTATGCAAAAGTATCTTTCTGTATTCTCTGTTCTGACTGATTTATATAAAACATGAATTATTACCAGGTTTTTAAATTATTTTAGCTTTACAGTGTTATCTAGTAGGGCAAGTCACTCTTCTTTTACTTCTTTAAACTTTTCTTGATTATTTTTGCCCTTTACCCTTCCATATGAATTTAAGAATAAGCTTGTTATGTTGATCTCACACACACACACACACATACACACACACCTTTCTGTGATTATAATTGAAATTCACTGGAATTGTAGATTATTTTGGGTAGAATTGATATCTTCAACATACTGAATCTCTGAATTGTTCCATCAAAGAAAATGGTATAACTTTTCAGTTATTTAAATAATATTTTTATTCTTGCTTTTATTATATTTTAATGGAGAAATCTCAGATTAAGTTTTTCAGGGGGGGACCTTACACATTTTTAAAGTATCTTTTTCTGTTTATTTGTTGCTACTATACAGAAGTGTAGTTGAGGGGTGCCTGGGTGGGTCAGGTGGTTAAGTATCTGACTCTTGGTTTGGGCACAGGTCATGATCTCCCAGTTTCGTGGGTTCAAGCCCCACATCAGGCTGTGTGCTGGCAGCAGCAGCCTACTTGGGATTCTCTCTTTCCCTCTCTCTTTGCACCTCCCCCACTTGCACTGTCTCTATCTCAAAAAATAAACTTAAAGAAATTTAAAAAAAAGAAGTACAGTTGATTTTTACATGTTAACCTTTAATTCAGAAAGCTTGCTGAACTTTCTTTTTAGGTATAATAATTTTTCTATAGATGTTTACCATATATTATGCAGAAAATCATATTTATGCAAGAAGTAACACTTTAGTTTTTCCTTTCCATTTTGTAGTTTCTATTTTATTTCCTTGTCCTAGTTTATTTATGAGTGTTTGCTATTCATTTTTGCAAAATTCTTGTCAACAGGATATACATGGATTTTCTCTTGTATTATATAGGATGAAATTACATGTCTTTTAATAGATAAGTGGCTTTTTTTGCTTCTTATAATTTCTCAGATATTTGTAATAATTTCAACTATTTTATTTTGCAGTTTCTATTTTTCTCTCCCTCATCATGTTTCCCTACCTTTTATTTCTTTAGTTTTATGGGAACTAAATATTCATATTTGACTAAAAAAGCCTGAATTTAGATGGCATTATAATTTTTTTTTTTAATTTTAGAGAGAGAGAGTGCACATGAGTTGGAGAGGGACAGAGGGAGAGAGGGAGACTCTCCAGCAGGCTTCCTGCTGCTGGGGCTTCATCACATCACCCTGGGACCAAGACCTGAGGTGAAATCAAGAGTCTGATGGTCATCAGATTGGACCATCCAGGTGCCGCTAGGGGCATTTGAGTCCTTCACTGGAATAATAAAAGAACTCAAGAATGCCTTAACTCTACTTTCCTCTATCCTATTTTTTTTCTATTATTTTTGTCAAGTGTATTAGTTTCCTTACATTTATTTATTATTTATTTTAAAAATATGGCAAATATTTACATTCTTTCATTCAACAAATATTCATGTGTAAATATAGGCAAATCATAGACATCTGCTCTAAGTTTACAAGGGTGATCAAAACAAATTGTCTCAAATATATACATGTATATATGTATATGTATATATGTATGTATATATGTATATGTATATAAATGTCAAGTAGGTTTATATAGAGGTTTTTTTTCTTGTATTAGCGAAATGATGCAAATGATCATCATACTGAAAACCTTTGTTTGTTCTGCATCATTTCAATAACCTTGTAGAAAATTACAAATTAACTTGACTTTAGTGTTCTTTTTGAGTCACACAGAACTCTTCTGCCTTTTAAATTAAATGCATGTATTCTAGAGCCTTTGCTACTCAGTGGTTTAGTATTTATCCATATTATCTTCCATTTCATTCATAATTGCTGTAATGAAGTATGGTCATAGTTGCTCGGGTTTTGGGTGATTTTGTTATATATATGTTGAGAGTACAAGTAAGGAGCAAGCTCACCAGTAAGCTTTGGTTCAAGTTCTACTTGAAGGCAACCATGGGAATTAAAGAGTTGTTTATTTACATCTTTCTGTGCCTTTTATCTTATATTTAAACTATCCAAATTAGGCACTACTATTACTTATTATTGGCAAATACTTATTTAGATTTACTAGCATTTTAATATTTTATTTCTTCATCATTGCATACCACTTCTTCCTTCTGAGTTTAATTTTGTTCTTACCAAATAGTTCTGTTGGGAAATATAGTGATGAGGAGTAAAATGTTAAATAAAATATAAAATTCAGTTAATTTTTAGTTACAATTTTAGAAAAAAGTAGATTTAACAATTTGAGGTAAAAAAGATTTGTAATTTTATTTATTTATTTATTTGTTTATTTATTTATTTGAGAGAGTGAGTGTAAACAGGGGATGGGTAGAAAGGGAGTGAGAGAATCTTAAGCAGGCTCCATGCCCAGCATGAGATGTGGCTCAAGGTGCGGCTCCATGTCATGACCCTGAGATCACGACCTGAGCTGAAATCAAGAGTCATTTGTTTATTTATTTATTTGAGAGAGTGAGTGTAAACAGGGGATGGGTAGAAAGGGAGTGAGAGAATCTTAAGCAGGCTCCATGCCCAGCATGAGATGTGGCTCAAGGTGCGGCTCCATGTCATGACCCTGAGATCACGACCTGAGCTGAAATCAAGAGTCAGATGCTTAACCAACTGAGCCACCCAGGCGCCCCCAAAGGATTTGTGTTTTACAAAAAGAAAACTATACGAGAACAATAAAGGCAAAATAGTATAAATTCAGTTTGCATTCTCATGCTTGATCCCTTCCTGAAATTTTGATTTCTCTCCTCTTTTCATCTTATTTTATTTTGGTCTCTAGATCTGGGTCAGTGACGGACTGTGTTCCTTTTTCAAGGAGGAAGTAGATTTTCAGGCGCTATTAAAGATGTTGTGCTTACCATGTTTCTCATCTCCTGTACCCATACCAGCAGTAGAATTCCAGTCATCAGACTCTTGAACCCACAGGTGGGTCTAAACTCCCCTGAGCTCTCACTTCTGCTTACCACTTCTAGTTTGATATATCTCCATAATTCTGGAAACCAGGATTTCCCTTTCTTTTAAGGTCTTTGTTTGTTTTAGTATGACTATATTTTGTACAAAATTCTTGTTATTATGATATGAGAAAATCTCATGTGTGTCAGTTCAAACATTCACATTGCCAGACAACTATGACTAGTTTCTATATAAGTAAGATGTATTTGATGGATGACTTTTTGTTTCAAGGTTTTTAAAAGGTATTTTTGTTTTCAGTGTGGTGACAAAAGCAATGTTTTCCTTTTGGGTAAAACCACTGTGAGCTTTCTTAAGTACATAGTGTTAGTAGTAATTTTTTTTTACAAAGATAAAACTGATGCATGCAACTTTAAGATGGTTTTACAAAAACCTGTGAACTTGAGTCTTTGGTTATAATAAAATTGTTATGTCTCAGCTATCATAAAGACAACCTTGGAGAAGAACCTTTCAACAAAAGAAGCAGTTTGTCAAGAATGACAGCTGGAATTTCTCAGCCTCTAGTGCCAGAGTTGACTTAAATCAGGTCAACAGCCACGTCAGTAGTAGAATCCATGATCTAAGTTTACTTACACAAATCACGGAGATATAAATGTTAAAAAAGGCACATTTCTTTATTGTTTTGAGTACTGATTCTCAAATTATTCTATTGAAGTATCTCTGTTATGCTTTACTTTAAAATGTAGTGACCTCTTTTCTACTTCATAGTTCTGTTTAATTGTTTAATTATTTGCTTTTTTATAGCCCCTCAATTTTTATATGATTATATTTGTATATGGATGTGTCACACTATTTTGTGACATCATATATTCCCTTGGTATTTCCTTGTAGATACATATCCTGTTTGAAAATACAGTTTAAATATGTTTAAATAAGATTATCTTATGATTGCCTCAGCTATGCAGTACTGAGTAAGATAAAAGGTTTGAAGATGACTGCCTTGAAATCAGATCTACTCAAGTGAGCATGTAGGGGGAAGGAGAAACTTAGTCTATACTTGTTATGAAACACTCGTCTTAAATTTTTGTGAAACCAAGCACATTACAGAGTACTGATAATATTTATTAAATACTCTCTATGCCAGGCATTGTTTTAAATCTTTTTGTATGAATGAACACACTTACTATTCAAAGAAAAACTATTATATTCACGCCCATATAACAAATGATCAATCTGAGGCAAAGGGAGGGTAACTTGCCCAAGGTCACATGACCAGTAAGTGGCCCAATTAAGATATGAACCTAGTTAGATCCTATGCTCTCAGTGGTTAGGAATAAAACAAGAGTAGTTGAGTAGAAGTGAAACTCCTATGATATCTCCTAACTTCTGATTTAGTGCTTTCTATAGGGTATCCAATTTATAGTAGGTAATAAATATAGGTTATTGATGTCCATTAGTTTCCTTTTGCTAAATTCAAGGGTAAAATAATTTATATTCACAGATTTGCAATTTGAAAGACATCTCTAGCAACTTAGTCTTCAACACATTTGACATGTCAGTTATGATGGGAATGTTGAGAATTTAACTGTCATCGATTTCTTTAACTCTTAAATTGCATTGATTGCTGATAAGGCAAAAAATTTAGTTTAAGTGATTATGTGTTTCAGTTCTGTGTACATACTCCTATCTTTCTATATTTTGGTGTGACTGCTAAGTTGTCTGGATGGATTTGTTTTGTGGTGTTGAATGGCCATTTTTCGTCAGTTATAAACAATTATCTGTATTCTGTCAAATTCTGAAAGCAGTGCTTTATAAATTTCCAATAGAAACTAATATAGAACCATTGAGAGAGGAGTATGACATGAGTTGGAATGAAAAATTAATGGTTATTTGCATTTCATTCAGTCGCAACATTGTAACTGAGTGTGTTGTGAGCTTTTCCTCCTGATTTATCAGTACTCTCAAAAACTATCTTTTTGACAAATTTCTATGACCAATCAATACAGTATTTCAATTTACCATTTTGTTCTTGATAAATCTGTCTGATAAATGCATTTATTGTTATTTCTTAACGTTCAAGTTAATTTGCCACGTTTAATGTAAGAATAGTTGAAAGTCGCTGAGATTAAAAGGGAATTGTCTAAGACAGTAAGTCCACAGAGATCTTCTTCCACAATTGTACGGTAATCACATACTGGCCTGCACGCTAGAAAGAAATGTCTTCGTTAATTGGGATCCTTGTACAATTGGTCAGGTTTTGGATATTCCTTCTCTTGAATAAGAGGGTATTTAGTTTTATTTATGATCCCCAAAATGCATCTTTCGATTCTCAATTGTAAACTGACTACCACAAATGCTATGTTCGTAAGTTCCTTAACCATTATGGTAACATTGATGTACCAAGAAAACTTATCGTTGCCAAAACTATACCACAGATCTAGAATCTATTTAAATGAGAGCTCCAAACCATTTTATTTACTTTCAGAAAACAAAAACTTAGAATGATGGCCTTGAATTGCATTGTTACAAATGTGGTTTGGTTTAGATGATGTGCTTCGATTTTTGAACTTAAAAAGCCTGAAAATTCCATCAATTTACCTATTAATTGTAAGATATTATGATAGGGATTCAAAACATTGATTAAGATTTAATACTGGCTAAAATGAATATGATTTTAGTGGTTGTATTAATGCTAGCAAAGATGTGGCTGGATAAATAATAAACATTTTAGATTTTTTTTTTTGGACTAAGTTTTTGGATTCAGACATTTTATTTATTTTTTATTTTTTTAATGTTTATTTTTGAGAAAGAGACAGACAGACGGACAGACAGAGAGTGAGCAGAGGAGGGAGGGGCAGAGACAGAGGGAGACCCAGAATCCGAAGCAGGCTCTGAACTGTCAGCACAGAGCCCGACACAGAGCTCAAACTCATGAACTGCGAGATCATGACTTGAGCCGAAGTTGGACGCTCAACAGACAGAGCCACCCAGTCGCCCCTGGATTAAGACATTTTAAATTTTAATCTTGATTTACTTCCACATCAATATGTTTATTTTAGAACTGGAGCATCTTCCAGCCCATCTTATTGTTAAAATTATAAAACGTTTTGTAGAAGAGCTGACTTACAGAGTTATGGGTAGCAGACTATAAGTTTGAAAGTACATTTGATTTCTTTTGTAATTCTCAATCCACCGAGACCTCCTTCATCATAGTTGGTAATTCTTTTAGATAGGATGAACTGTAGGGATGGCAGAATAAACTGATAATCTTAAGACCTCATAAATGCTAGAGGTCCAAAAGGAAAAGCTCTGCATCTCTTATCCCCGTAAAAACTATCAATGTGGGAGACTACTATTAATAAGCAAGCCCAAAAGTGAAAATTCATATGACTTGATAATTAGATTGATCACATAATTTATAATGTAAACTTAAACTTTTGAAAGTGAAATGGGTCATTATTAGTACACTTGACTCTTGAACAACACAGGGTTAAGGGCACAGTTAAAAATCCACATATAACTTTGACTCTCTCAGAAAACTTAACTACTAATAACCTAGTATTGACTGGAAGCGTTACAAATAACCTAAATAGTCAATTAACACACATTTTGCATATTAAGTGTATTATATACTATATTCTTTCAATAATCTAATCTAGAGAAAAGAAAATGTTATTAAGGAAATCCCAAGTAAAGAAAATATATTTATAGCATTCTACTATATTTATTAAAAGAATCCATGTATGAGTGAACCCAGTACAGTTCAAGCTCTTGTTGTTCAAGTGTTAGATGTAATTACACTGAGACAGTAGGCATAAAGTAAGTCTGTCCTGGATGTATAGTTACCTCATCTGTAGATTTGATGAATCAAAGCTCTTTGTCCTATCATCTACCCTGTTTAGCACTGTGAATAAAAGATTTACTTAAGCATGCGCGGAATTCCAGAGCAGCTTTATGTTATTCTTTTGGTCAACAGAAGCCAAGTTATGATTGAAGAGTCACTCTAGGGTTGAGCCCAAGGCAGTATCCTTAGGGTATAAGTTACAGGTCTTGCTAGAGTTCATTTTTAACCTGCCTAGGAATCCTTTTAAACTAGTATCTGTGAATCACTTGGGGATGATGTTAAAATGCACGTTCTGATATAGCCAGTGGGAGTGGAGCCTGAGATTTTTTACATTTATGATAAGCTCCCACGTGATGTTTATGCTGTTGGACACTGGACCTGCTTTCAGTAGCAAAGTTGTAAATTATCTTAGGCAATCCATATATCTTAATTACCTCTAATTTTGCTAATGAATGCTCATTTCATCACTCAAATTAACAAGATATGTCACTAGTTTCACCAATAAAAACCCATTTTGGATATCCAGTAACCTAATTAACAAAATGTTGGCTGTTGATCAAAGGCAGAAATTTTAGTAGGAATAGGTAGCCACCTCTCAAGTGTGGCCCATTCTCAAATTATGCTGTATCTTTCTGCGTTAAAACTTGGTATTCTTGATTCGCATGTCAGTTGACCACTTTGCAAATATGCTTTCTTGGTGGGCACTTGGGTGTTGCCTTAACTTAAGTAATATGTATTATTACTTATATGTATATGTATACAATATGTACATGCATACTATACATATAATGTGGTATACATTATATCACATTGCTTATGTTGAGGTATTTCAAGGTATATTTTAGGAATCTGTTCTGCCTTTCGTCTTTCCATAGTCAACGTGTACTATTTGTGTAATTTTCGTAGTTGTGTGATCATCTGATGCTGGCATGAGGGAGAACACAAATACTAAGAGGTACACCTGAATGTTACATGACACTGACTCACAAGGTGAAGGTACAGGTGATCACCTCCCAAGACAGGTCTCCTAAAATAGTGTTGAGAGTCTGAATGGTCATCTGAATTCCTCCTGATTGTAATAGGAGGAGTTTTTTTTTTGTCTTTTCAGAATGTACTCTTGGGTCATATGGAGCCTGGCTTCCTTCGCACATCTATCTTTGACATGTTTGAGTTCTTAGGTCAGCTGTTTAATGTTTTTGTCATTGTGTTTTTATTTGTAACATGACAAAGTATGTCACCACACTGCCAAGATGATCAAATGAGTTGATACATGTGTTTTGAAAAAATAAAGTGCAATAACAATTCATGAAATTACCAGTTCACATTTAAAATAATATTCAACTCCTTATAAATCATCAGATGTCATTTTTTGTGGCTATAAACCCATCAAGATATTGAGAAAAAACAAAACTATTCTCTCTTACTTCCCGATGTCTTAAGATTTAGTGATAGATTATGATTGGGAATAGAAACAAATGTATACATGTAAATCATAAAGATGTGTTTAGATTTGGCTTATTCAGTTCTCAAAATTGAGAATGCAGAGAATTTAGAATAAGGAAGCTCAGATTTTCCATTCCTAACATTAGAAAGTGTAGCCATGAAATTGAGTTCTCTTTGTGTTCCAAAGAAGGAATTGTTACCTTCTTTCTTTTCTCAGGTTTGACCCTCCTGTCTGGACCAAGGGTACTTATGCCATATAAATGACCATTTGTTTTAGATTTAAGTAGATGGATATTTTCTTTTCTTTTTTCTTTATAACTAGGATCACAGACATTATGGAAAGTCTCTTTGAAGTTTTATGCTAAGTACTTTCTGCTAAAGCTCTCATTTTTCTCTCTTTACTTACTGCCTTTCCATTATGATAAATCACTGAAATCTCATAGGCTTATCCCTACAACAAAACTATCATTCCTTTCTTCCCTCTTTTTCTTTTTCTTTTCCTTTTATGAAGTTTTGATGACTTAGATGACTTAGACTACACATGCCACTTCTAAGAGTGTTGTACAAATACTTTTCTTCAAGTATGGATTCCCCCTCCAAGCATATCACCTGTGAATCATATGGTAATTGTGAAATGCATGTTAAATAACAGTAAAATAAAAGTAAAAAGAATCAGACGATTATCATTTACCTTAATCTCACCTTTCTACTTTGTCACTGTATCCTTCACTTTCTTTACTTACCATAAAACAGTGTTGAGCTGAATCTTTAACTCATGTATGCTATTCACAATACTACACACAACTTATAACATTTCCCCCATGCCTGTTACTCACAGGTAATGTTACTCTGTATAAAGTCTGTAGTGAGTTTTATTTATACTTTTTCACATTTGTGGTCTTCTGATGTACATATATCCTATTCCATTCTCATTTGAATGAAGTTTTGTATCGCTTTTGTTTCTTACGTATGATATCACCAATAAGTGGGTAGATACTGTGTATATATCAAAAAGGTCTATAAATAATTACTATAAAATTCCAAAGGCAAGAAGTCAGAATTTATAATTTGATTCACATTATTTTAAACAGTGTTTCCAAAGTCACTATGAAATGGGCCGAAGCTATTATTCCATTTTAAATAAAATTATATAAAACTCCCTTTATAAATTACTGAATAATAAGGCTTTAAAAGTATAATATGAAGATTTGATAACTATTACTGCATTTAATATTAATTTTCCGAGAAACCAGCCTATAATGATACTTTTAAAATGTCACATTCATCTTGTTAGAGATTTTTGCTAGAGAATTTGTTAGAGAAATAAAAAAAGCACTCGTGTATAGTGGGAATTAAGGTACCATAAACAGTTCATTCTGTTACATTTATATAAAGAAACCTTTCACAAAATTTTCAGAATTTCACTTGAATTAGACAGAGGAGAAATCATTTCTATGAATTGCACTCTATCAAGTTGCTGCTAAGCCTATTTTCCAAGATACAAATGTGACATAAGAGGAAGCTTTGGTTTGTGTGTGCTCTTTGTTGTCAGAAATCCTGTTGTATTTATTTTTGTGCCCCCGGTATCTGTTGTATTCTGGAATATAGCCGTTCCTCAATAAATGCTTGATGACAGACTGAATTAATCTAATTAGTGTATTCAAGAGAACACTCAATTGTGAGTATTATTTTTATTGTAGTTAATTTTCCTCAGAGAAGAGATCCGTTTTGTAAGTAAATTTCCACATACAAATCTGAACATTAGTGTAGATATATTTGTCTGCACGTTCACATTTGTGGAGTCCTATCTGTTCTGTCATATTTTCATATTTTTCCCAATGACACAACAGATCAGAAAGAGTATAGTGAGGGACACCTGGGTGGCTCAGTTGGTTAAGTGCCTGATTCTTGATTCGGCTCAGGTCGCAATTCCAGGGTCGTGGGATTGAGCTTTGTGTTGGGCTCTGTGCTAAGTGTGGAGCCTGCTTAAGATGTCTCTTTCCCTCTCTCTTTCTCTCTGTCTCTATCTCTTTCTCCCTCCCTCCCTCCCTTTACCTCTCTCCCTTGCTTGCACTCTCTCTCTCTCTCAAAAGGCACATCCTCTTATAAAAACATCACTTTTTAATAAACATTTGATTATTATGATGTAAGTAATAAAATATTGCAGTTTTTGTTAATTAGTAGCCAAAGAAATCTGATGCCCAATGTGGTTTCCAAACACCCCCTTAAATTAGATTAAGTGCATCCTTTGGTTCATGACACTTTATTATTGTTGGTACATGAATGGCCACATTTTTAAAAACATAATTAATCAACATAGAATGAGCAACGGTGAATTTACTGTCCAGTTAAAGAAGTAGGTTAACAGTATTTTGTATCTACTTCTGTGTTCCACTATCCTGTCTTTCCTCACCTTCCCACCAGAATAAACAATTATTTTAAAATTTGTTTTTATTGTATTCTTGTTTATTTTTTTACTTTTAACTTAAATATGCATGTCTAAACAAAACCTTACTTAGTTTTCTTTGTTTTTGAACTTATGAAAAGGCTACTATAAGTACATGTAGTTTGATATAAATCAGAGGTGAATTACTGTGTGTTTGTAATTAATTTATACATTTTTTAAAATTCTACAGATATATTCGAGGTATTTTGTTAAACCCTATGAATATGAACTAAAATTTTACACTGTTCCATTCTGGAGAGATTCTCTGTTTCTGGTGAAAATAGGTAAGTAAATTTACAGTTACTACGTGATTTGACAGACAAAAGATATGCTATATACCTTTATGTTGTGTACCAGAAGGAAGATCAAGTTGGGTCTTGAAGAATAAATAGAATTTACTTAAGGGAGAGTGGCATTATAAAATTTTTCTATGTTTGCATGATTTATGTAAACTGGTAACATAAAATGAGTCTGGAAAGGAAGGCAGAGGACAAATTGTGAAAGACTTTGCAAGCCATACAAAGAGTTTGGACACACCTCTAAGTTATAGGGAGCCTGGAAAGATTTAAAGAAGGTTAAAATGATCAGTTATCTTATTGAGAGAAATCACCCTAGTTGCAGTGTGGAAGGCAGGTCACAAGGAGAAGTCAGATATGGTTTCCAGACTATGGCAATGGTCAAAGTAAGAAATATTGAGGAATTGATCTAAGATGGAGGAGTGTTGATGGAAAAGAGTGAGAGATTAATAAGGAGTTTGAATAGCGCATCAACAAGACTTATTTACCAGTGTGAATGATTGGTGGGAATTATGCTGAAAGATGAGAAATTTAAGAAGACTTTGAGCTTTTTGGACTGAAGTACCAAATCACTGGTGGACCCTTAGCCCAGTCTAGGGCTTTTCTGTAAAGAGAAATTTTAGTAAGGGATCAAGTTGGGGTGTGGGTAGAGTGTTTAGTCTAAATGATGTTGAGTTTTCTAAAATCTGTAAGACAAGACCTAAACTTATAGCTGATAGCTGATTATCTAAACACAAGACAATGTGCAAAGATTTCTGGAAGGAACAAAATCAAACAATTTCAAGCCTCTCAGTTATACTCTCAGGCAAGGAATGATATAAGGACCCAAGTGTTTCAAAGATAAGACAGAATATCCTAGGTGGCATCAAATGGAATGTGTGGTGCTGTGATTTCCCAAAGAGAGAAAGCTCTATTCTCTTTGAATGATCAGGATGGGCTACATGAGTGAGATGTTCCTTGAGGTTTACCTTGCATGAGTCTTTTAGTTAATAGAAGTGGTGGTGAAGGAAAGAAGTATAGGAAACTGGAAATGAATGTAACAGAGAGTGGCATGGTATACAGGTGCGAATCATGGAATAAATTTATAGAGCATCCAGTCCCTCAATTTGACTATAATTTAAGGTTCAAAAAGCACTAGTGAATGATGAGCTTGAAATAAAAATTGGGACCAGATTCAGAATGGCTTTGAGTGTTAGATGTTGTAGTTTATTTAGCTGGCAACTGCATTTGGGGTTGGAGCTTTAAGCTTAAGAATGGTTTTAAGGGTAGAGTGACCAACATGCAATTTTACTGGGGAGGATAGAGAATGTGAGGGTCCTGTTTAGGAGCTTGTTATAAGGGCTCATAAAGAAAAAGTAAGAACCATAAAGGGCAATAGAAAAGAGAGAATGTGGATGCAATTTCTTTTTACTATTTTATTAACGTTTATTTATTTTGAGAGAGAGAGAGAGAGAGCATGAGCAGGGAAGGGACAGAGAGAGAGAGAGGAGCCCAAGCAGGCTCCACAGTTTCAGCACAGAACCTGATGCAGGGCTTGATCCCATGAACTGCAAGATCATGACCTGAGCTGAAATCAAAGTTGGACACTTACAAGACTGAACCACCCAGGTGCCCCAATTTCTTATTATTTTTAAAGTAAAAATGAAAAGAGGGAATCATGGATGGTTCTAAGATTTGAGGGCAAAGATCTTATGGGAAGGCTGGTGATAGCTGTGTGGATCTGGGATGATCCCAGATGACTATATGTTGGAATAAATGTAGGGTTCTGGGTAACTGGGAGGAAATAATTCTCTGAGAAGAAACAATTACCAAAAATAGCAAAGCCAGAAAAGATAAAAACTAAGAAAAAATAAATATGAGTCATTCCTTACCTTTGAATGGATTTCTTAAAATTGTGGACATAGAGGAAAGACTAACAAAGGCATGGAATTTTCCCTTTATTTGCAACATTATTTAATTAGATTAAAGATTTGCAAGTTTCTTTCTTGCTGTAATATTCTGGAAGTCAAAGATTCTGCGAATATTAGAAATTTTGGAGAGATTGGGAAGTGGGTAAATAGAGGTATTGTGTGTAAGGATGGTTTGATTACATTTGTAAATAAAAGGCAGCGGTCCACAGGAGTAGAGATAGTGAAGAAGCACAAGAGAAGTGGTGAGGCAGAGTCCTCGAGGAGGAAGGGATGAGAGCTAAGGCGAAGAGGAGGACAGTCACTGTGGCAAGTTGGCACGAGTCCACAGCGGCCACGAGGACAGAGAAGGTGGATAAAGATAGAGGAGGGATATAGAAGGGATTTGAGAAGGTGTATCAAACTCCTCCTCTTTGGGGAGTGGGAGGAGTCCTGGGAACATCTGCGAATACTTGCTACAAAGAGCGCAACAGAGAAGAGGGGATGCAACGAAAATTACCAAACACCTGTGAGGCTCTGTGCTGCTTTGTGGCTCTGCCTGCTCAAACTCTGTATTATTTGTTTAGGCAGACAGTGATCATTCAGAATGTTTAAAAAATACTGTTTTTCTGGGAAATGTAGGGATAGATGGACATACCTTTTTCTATCGTCCTGTTTCAGTGAGATTAATTGAGGCTGTGAAGCTCAGTGGCACACAGGCTGGTCTGGGGAAAAGGCATCTGATATCGTTTGGAAGGGAGATACTGTTTCTTTGAGCCATTCCATTTCATTTAGAGGAAGAGGCTTACAAAATTCTTAGGATTTTCCTCTTTTCCATCCGCTTAGCCCAAATTACCATAGTCGGAAGTGTCTTAGCTTTGGATTGAGGGTGAAGAAGCATGCAGAGTGAGAAGCCCTGAGGCAAACCTCTGTCGGATATTATCCAGGTTTAGAAAATTTTGTGCATGAAAAAAAGAAAGAAAGAAAGAAAGAAAGAAAGAAAGAAAGAAAGAAAGAAAAGAAAAGAAAGACATCTCATGCATTTAGGCATGCACTACCTTAAAATTTTGGCCAAGTATAAAGATCTTTTTTTTTCTCAAAGAAAGAGATTATATAGATATTCACGCACAGTTAGAAGATAATAGTGGCAATACATATTAGTGATTAAAGAGAATCTTTCAAGAGAACTGCTGGAAAAATCTTTTCTGTCAGTAGTTGTCTATAAACCTCTTTTACTTGCAGTCACAGTGGGAAGCTAGAGCAGGTCAAGGGCACATACCATTTCTTAGTGCCAGTGGATCCCCAGTAATTGGGCTTCAAAACGATGCTGTGTCTCTGTTCCTTGAAGACCAAACTGAGACTTGTGTAGCATTTAACAACAAAATGCCATTCCCCGGCCAAAATCGCAATCTCAAAATGTAGACAGTGTACAAGCTGGACCTGTTCCACCTGCTTTTGAAAGCTGCCAAATGTTTACTTTCTTCTCATTTTGTTCTGTGTTGTGTTTTTACTCATAACACATATTTTGCACCAAAAATAATTTACTGGCTTAGTGGGAATAGAGTCATAAATGAGGAGAAAATGGAGAAACTGCTGGCTGGTGGAGCAGCCCACGATTAATAAATTGTGCAACATGTGACTTGGCAGCTCTTTGATTCACCAGCAGAATCCCCTCCCTTGTAAATTCTAGTTGGCTTTCCCATACATTATTATGTGGATTCCTTATAACCACTTCCCTTTCTGATTTTCCAGAGACAGGGTATAAAGTTTCCCTAAACGCCAATAAAATGTGAAATCTTATCCTCCTCTTTAGGCTGGCTTTGTGTAGTCATCTTCTAAAATAAGAACAGCAAACGTCTTAAACCTTGCTGTTTGCTATTTTTACGCTCATTCATTAGCTACAATTCTTCGTAATATCACAGTTTTCATTTCAGTAACAGTCTGTTAATTTTGGGGGGGGGGAGGATGAATATTGAAACAAATTGTGTAGGTTTTCTTTTTTTCCTTTAAAATAAAACTAATGTCACACACTGCTGTGAAGATGTATCCCTATCCTTAAGTTAGTATAGATTATACACTAATTTCTCCACCTAATTACAACTGTAGGTGACTGGACTTGAATTAGCTACATTAACTTCAAATCCTTCAACACATAATCCTGATTTGCTGGCATATTCCTGAAACAACATAAAAACACTGGGGTTTCAAATGTTGATTTTGTTTATATAATCAGAATATTTGCTTTTTATGGAGGCAATAAATGCAAGCATTGTTATTAACTGTGACACATTAAAAACAAGGATTCTTTACTGTACCACTCTGAAACATTTGTTGACAAGCTTTTAAGAGGAGGTTTTCGTTTTGAGCGAAGGGGGAGTGGTGGAGAGATAAAAATAGGTTTCATCGCGTGCAGTGTCTTCTGAGAATAATTTCTTTTTCTTTCTTTCTTCTTCTTCTCCTTTTTTTTTTTTTAATGGAACTTTGGCAAGGAAAAGCCTAAACTATATCCATGGCATTACATCATTTGTATTAAATCATTTTGTGTTTTGAGTGCCTTCTAGAGTCAGAGAGTAGAAATTAGTTGGAGTAAAAAGATAAGTCATTCAATATGTCTAAAAGCCTCAGAATCCATGTTCCTGTTATCAGAAAAAGTTCATGGCATATTTATATCAGACCTGCGATGCACAAGCCTTGTGTGTTTAAAAGTTGCCTTGCGTTGGAACTGGAGAAACAGGATTTGCAAAAGGAGTTTGGCAAATTTGGGATGAAGGGAATATGGTTTCATTTGATTTTGATTTCTGTAGCTCCCTGCAAAACTTAGGTAACACAGGTAAATTTTTGGAATTTGTGGTATGATTTCCCCTTTTGCATTTCTAAATGCATGACTTTCATGCTTATGCTGCTTGCACATTTCCCTGTCTCTGGAGGTTGGGCTTGGTGTGAGGGGTGATGTGTGGATTAGATACATTTCTTTTTTTTCTTTCTTTTTTTAAGAGAGAGAGAGAGAGTGAGCAGGAGAAAGGGACAGAGGGGAAGAGAAAGAGAGAATCCCAAGCAGGCTCCACACCCAGTGCAGAGCCCTCCGCGGGGCTCAATCCCACAAAGTTGGGATCGTAACCTGAGCTGAAATCAAGAGTTAGGTGCTCAACTGACTGAACCACCCCACTTCTAGAGAGAGAGAGGCTTAGACAATATTTAACTATGTTTTTGCAAGATGGTAGTAGGCTTGAAACGAGGTTTGGGGATTAGAGAAAGAATTGTCCATACTTCTTTAGCTCACATTTAGATATCAAAAATCCACCATGGAAGATCCATACTTAGAGTTGGACTTTAGTATAGATAGGATGCCCCTTCTGCTTGCCAACAAAGCACTTTCATTGTAGAAAACAGATATAAAGAATACCTCCTCTCTCTGGCTTCAGGGAAATTTGAGAAGGAAGGAGATGGGTGTGGTTGATGAAGTGGGATCCACTGGGCCTTTTAGGAGGGGTGTGGTGAGCCATGGCAGAGGCCGAAATGGGCCATCAGTCCAAGGTCCAGCTGGAGACTGTAGACACCTGAGAAGAGAACCTGTTTTAACTGAGGAGAAAACTTAGCAAAGGTCAAGTGGCCCCTGTTCCCAGGGGGATTTCCTTTGTCCCAAAGAATGCACAAGAATAGTCAGCTGTGAAGTTTAGGAACAGTTTAGAAACAGAGTGCCCAGAAACCAGATGGACAGAGAAAATTCTGCTGGGCACAAGTGGATGAAGCCCGTTTATAGGGTTTGGGAGGGGAGGTGCCCAGGAATCATCTAAGATAGCAACTACTACTCAAAGAGACTGTGAGTTATATCTGTGCATCAAATTGAGTTTTAGACTGGAAAAAGCCAGAGGTTAGTTCCCCACAGTTGCCCCCAACCAGTAGGTGGAAGAGTAGCTGCATAAAGGAGCTCCATTTTCTCAGCATATTTCGGGACTACTGACCCACCTATACTTTGAGCAATGCTCTGGACCGGTTGCTGAAATTGCTGGTTGTCTCTTGAGCAGCATCACTATATGAGAGTGTCCAAATGTGTCATGTGATGTCATATTGTGTCCTTTCCTATATGGCAGTAAAAAATTCATTCCTTATGCTTTTAGAAAACAAAATGATAAAATATTTCCACAACTCTTCTTTATAGACACTAGAAGTCACAAACTGATAGTCCATGAATCGTATCAAGCTTATAGATATCTTTTATTTGACCTGTACACTGTGGTTGTTTTTAAATAAAGGTTATCTTTAAAAATTAGAATATTTTACAAAATAATAGAGTCTGGCTACTCTTGAAAAGATTTGAAGGTCTGGCAGTATGGTGCCTGAATTCCTGAATGTCACTGATGGCTAGAGCTGAGTATTGGTGCCCATTTCATGGATGATGTACTCCACTTTGACACTGCAATACTGCTGTCTCCCCCTGACTGGCTTCATTCATAACCTTCAGCTCCCTGGTACTCTTTAGCATTGGATTTGTGACTTCTGCATCCAAAGGATAAATAAATGCTTCAATCCTATACCCACGCCCCTCCCCCCCACCAATGACCACTGAATCTATGTTTTCTGCTTTGCCTTTCATTATCTCCTTATGAGTTTCCCCCTCTTCAAACACAGCTCCACTTTCTTCACTTGTGTTTGTTTGACCCCATTCCTTTCCTCATGATGTTTGATGTCCTTTCCCTGCAAACAACACACGCATACTCTACTAGTATTTTCTTAGCCTCACAAAACCCTTAGCGTATAAGAGTTAAGTCAAACCAAGACCACAGATACTCCCTTAAGATGCCACTATTCAGGAGGCATTGTGTTTGATGCTTCTGGGATCCATTCCCATAAGGATATAAGAGTATCTGGAGGAGTAAACACATAAAAATTAAATTAAACATATGGGGCATTAAATGACATCACTAGAATGATGGAGAAGATATGATGAAGCAGTGTAACCAGTGGCGCCACAGAGATCTTTGCATCATGTGCATCTCCTTAGGCTAGAGAATCAGAATCCTGGTTTTGTGCTGTGCAAGAGTAGCTCCGTTTCTTTCAAGGGTATCGCTAAAATGTCAATTAAAAAAATTTATTCATTTAAATTGAAAACAAAATCTAAGCACAAATGCAATTTATATCAATTTACACCTCAATTTCATGCATATATACACACATAAAAACACGCAATGAACATTTACTAGAAGTTAATACAGATTAAAAGCACACACTGAAATTGCATGGTTCTTTGAATTTCTTGGTCAGTGGTTCTTCAAAATTTTGCATTTTAAAACTTGATAATGTTGAAATAGATATAGTTGTTTTCTTATCACATAATACAAATTAAAAACCTATTTTTTTTCAGTTTACTAAAATTCTCCTAGAAAAATTTTAGTTCTAGTTTTAGTTTTTGTTTCCTAGACTATGTTCTAGGAAACATGAGAAATTGTTTTTTTCTCTTTCCTGTCACACTGTCAGGACTTACTTATGCTTAGACCTAGTTAAGAAATCACAAAGCTATCCTGCTGGTAAGCAAGTTGACTGCTAAATAAGGCTCTAGGGTTAAAGGTTAATAGGCATGGCTTCAACAACAACTTTTTATAATATACATGTACCACACCTATTAACCTAAACACCCTATTATATCTGTCATATTGGGTTGTATTTTATTACAGTTTCCACCATTCCCACCTAGGAAAATTTTTGTTCCCCTTACATTCCTGGAACTAAGTCACTATTGCCATTCTGAAATTAGTTCTTTCTATTGGTGACATTCACATCAGGCATTTAAAGTATTACTTTATTAAAACCAGTATGAAATAAGTTCTAAAGAGAGCTTAGTTTAAATAAACTGAATTAATGCTGCTGTCTCTTTCTTTTTCTTGGCTTTCATGAATTACTTTAATTGGGGAAAATGAAGCAGCATCTACCAAAGTGTTATTGTACTAGAGTGTACATGACAATCCATTTATTTCAACCAACCTAGTGATTAATTAATGTGGGTTAATTAATTAACCTTGCTGGATGGTATCCCGTGGGGGTTAAGTGATGACCATCCATCTATAATTCTGCCATTGATGAGGCAAAGGAGTAAAGGCATCACAGAAGGTTTAAAGTCTTCCACAGTCATATTTACGTACTGTGAAAAAAAACCCAACAACTGTTCATGTTCCTATTTGAATAGCCCCACAGCCTTCAGTTTAAAAGAAGTGGCAAAAAAGGAACAAGGGAGTTTGAGAATACTCCCTCTCTCTATCACATTCCCAGGACACTACTGAAAGCTTATCAGGCCTTCCATGAAAAATCCCTGGTCCTTGCCAATCTGTTGCTTAGCAACTAGATCATTCTCTCCTTCCCCTTTTGGTCAACTCACCTTGCAACCTAAAAGACTGAAAAAATCTATCCCATATGTGCAAAATAAATACAGGGACATCTACATTCAGATTTTTGTAGGTTTACGGACATGTCAGGAAAGTAGCTAAATGCAAATGTTTTCTAGGGCATCTCTGGTGAAAGGTGTTTTAAGTGGATTTGAGTAGCAAAATTTTATCAACTGGAGTAGTTATTTTTACCAAAATCATTTAATGGCCCTTGATTTCCAAATTCATTAGCAAGTATTTTTCCCTGGAAAAAAGAGAAAGAGGGTCTTAAGTTTCCTTTTTAGTGAATAACCAAAAGAATTATCTTGTAACTCTTAAGGTTGGTGCCTAGAAGAGGGACATCATGGGGTTTTCTTTACAAAAGTTAACTTACCTTACACTAGGAAAATGTATATGATTTCCATTTTATTTATGAAGATGATTATGAAACAAAGAAATGAAGATTTTGAGAACATTTTACATTCATGTATATACTCATGAATATACACAAATATATTCTCATGAATATACACTCACAATATACACTCATGAATATACACAAAAGATGATTTTCATCTTTTTTTTTCAACTTAATTCTTTCTAAACGTACAAGTTTCTCTAAACATTTACTAGGGAAGAGGAGAACCTCTACTTGTGATGTGATTGTAAAAAAAAAAAATCGCATAATTTGAAAAAAAATGCTAAATTGCACAAACACATCAGTATAGTAAAAAATGTACTGCTGATAAAGTTTTCTTATCCAAATATTTGTAAATTGTTTTGTCAGAACAACAACCACCACAACAAAAACCAATGGAACAAGCTTTAATTTGGGGCTACAAGACTGTGTAAAGCAGGCTCACTGATAATTACAAATCAGGCAAAATTGTGGTTAGCTTAATGAAAAGTCTCAAAAGTGTGCCAGGCCAATAGCAAAGGACCTAAATCTAAAGACAGACAAGCTTTTCTTGATTACAGTGATTACATCATGGTCATTAGAATTTAAAGCAACTAACCCAAACACAGACATCATATCTTCATTTGATAGCTGTAGTCTAGTAAATAGTGGGAAAGGATGTTATGTATGGATTAAGCTTGATGAAATGAAAACAGACATTCTTTTTGAACCTGTCTGGCAAAGAAAATGAAAACTTCAGAATCAGGCAGTAAAGTTAACTTTTAAAGCTCAGGCTCTTTGATTGGAAGGGGTCTGTGTAGTGTTTTTGGCTATTCTTTGTTTTATAGGGAAGCCACTGCAACAACTAACTGTGCATAACTCGCTTTGCATGTACTCTGTAGTCGAGTAAGATGTTTGAGAACTACTCTTTGGAACTCCAGGCAATTAATATTTTCAAATTTTCAAAGTATAACGAGGTGCTGGCGTGGTTTGATACTTGTTTTCTCATCGACTGGAATGCAGTTAAGTCTCAAGTGTGGGTTTTGACTTTCCAAATGTGGATCTTCAAGCATTATGTGGGGTCCTACTCTGTTCTGCATGTAGACAATTCATGCTGAGAAGACAAATGCTTTGCTCAGGGGAGGGGGATGCATTGGGTTACAGTAAGCGCTACATACATGAAAGCAAGTCCACTGACCTCTGACCCCTGCCCTCCCTTCATGGCACTACCTGTGGGAACATTGCCTGTAACCAGAAGAGCGGCTATTGAGGAAGATCAGGGGAGTGAGGAAAAGAAAAACAAGACACAGAGCATAAAAGGGCATATTACCTGCTTACTGATAGAAGATTGCAGCTTGGATTAAGAAAATGTACTGCTCCCTCCTTTTTAAAATTTGACGTTGTGAAAATGAAGACAACAAAGAAATAGACTTATATAACAGCCCCACTATATAATTTTGAGAAAAAATAAAACTGATAAGACAACCCGTGGTCTGATCTTCAGTAAGACATTCAGTGGAAGTAAAGAGAAAGAACGCACGAGTTAAAATCATCTTCGTCATTATCATCATCAAAAAACATTTATTGAGTGTCTGGATGCGCTAAGCACCATTGAAGCTACTATGTTTACAGTACTTAAAGGAAACTAAGTCTTAATGTAAACACAGCTCAAGTAACATGAATTGATATCATGTCCTTAAATTGTACCTTAAAGAAACCATTAGGCTCTTTAAAGAAAAACTATATAGAGACTGCATGTGACGCTTGCATGTTTTATCACTCTGGTAAATAAATGGTTTCGTTTCTACTTGACTGAAGTTTCACATTGGTCAAAGGGACTCACAAAAGTTTCACAGCAACTCTCAGATAAAGTTTTATTATCACAAAGAACAAAACGTGGATTAAATTAATCTTCCAAAATGCATTTTCTTGAGTCACTTTGTCTTAAAATAAAAGTCAATCAACCTTGCAGAGTTTTATATTACCTGTTGTCTTAGCATCTGCCACAGCCACCGCCAAGGAGTTCCCCCTCAGAGCCCAGAAAACACACATTCATGATGGCATTGCCCAGGAACTGTGAAGTCTGTTTGGATATGAAGAACCTGAAACCTTTGTCTGCTCAGATGGAAGCCAGGCTGGTGGCCACGTCAGGAAGAATGCTTGAAAGCCTCGGTAAGCAGATATGCACATGTTTACCTTCTTTCAGGGCACTGGTTTTCAAATGAGTTTTTTTTTTTTTTTTTTTTTTAATTTAAGAGAGAGAGAGCACATGAGTAGGAGAGAGGGGCAGAGGGGGAGAGAGAGAGAGAGACAGAGAGAGGGAGACGGAGAGAGAGGGAGAGAATGTTAAGCAGGTTCTACCATCAGCACAGAGCCAGATGTGGGACACAATCTCCTGACCCTTGGATCACGACCTGAGCTGAAATCAAGAGTTGGGCACTCACCGACTGAGCCACCCGGGTGCCCCCAAATGATTTTTATTTAACTGTTTTGGGCTGGGATCAAGTAGATACATTTTATAAATCTTCCTAGGTGTGATATTGCTTAGGTTATTTTATCTATTTTTTTGTCATTAAAACAATGTTTCTTATAGAAGTGATTATTGGTTTTGTTTTAAGTAGCACAGAGATCAGAATGATCATATGTCTCAGAGATGAATAACTTTCTGGATACCTACAGATAACTTTCTGGTTACTCTTCTTTTGCCTGTTAATCTCTGCAGCCATGCCATGGAAGATAAGAGGAAAGGAGTTTTAAATTATATTTGATTGGTCATTTAAAAGGAGTTAAATTGTGGTGCATATAATAATAATATGCACCTGGTAGCATTGTATGGGTAAAGGTCAAGTTGGCTTCCTATTCTAATGGTCCCAAGTGGGGTTCCTGAAAGATGCGTTATCATACTGGTGAGAAAACAAATGCAGACAAGCAGTTTGAGGATCAGGAGAGTTAAGTACTGAGGACTGAGGAACCCAGAACCTGATAAGGACATAGTGGGTGAGGAAACCATACTAATAAGCAAGGAGGTCTACTTAGGCAAGTGAAGAATAGCCTGGAAATAGAGGCCATGTTCTTGCCACATAGAAATAATACTCCTGAGGGGCTCCTGCATATCTCAGTTGGTTAAGTGTCTGCCTCTTGGTTTTGGCTCAGGTCATGATTTCAAGGTTGGAGAGTTAGAGCTCCATATCAGGCTCCACACTGCCAGATGGAACCTGCTTGGGATTCTCTCTCTCCTCCTCTCTGTCTCCTCCTCCCCTGCTTGCACGGGTGCTCTCCCTCTCTCTCAAAATAAATGAACTTAAAAAAAAATAGTACTCATGATTCTTGTAGGGTACAGTATAAGCATACAGAGCTGAACAATGAGTTTAAGAAAGTATGTAAAAATATCCTACAGGGAAATCTGAAGTGTTAGAAGTCAACCCCAGTTCTAGGTCATTTTGTTTCAAAATCTCATTGATCTTATTGACAATAAAAATACCAGTGATTCATGTGCATCAGTTTACTGTTCTATATACTTCATATATACTTTCACATTTAATTCCCATCATGATGACAGATAAGAATTATTATTTCATTGTGTTTCAGATGAAGTGACTGGAAATTCAGTGATGTTAATGAATTTGTCCAAAGTACATACCTATTAATGATAGAATTAGATTTGAACTATCTGCTGTTAGGTATTTTACCTCCTTTATTTAATTGTTTTATATATTATTTTATTAAAAGTTTTGTAGTCCAGAATAGAGTTTTAGGTAATAAGTTAGAACGTTTTTATTCTTTTTGTAACATTTGTGAAACCTTAGGTATGTTTTTGCTCATTTTTTATAATTTTATATTTTCATATGCTCATTTCCTTTTCTCATAATTTTGCAAAACTTGCTAGATATATACGAAGTGCTAATATTTGGCAATAAATTTTTTTGTTTTTTGGTTTTTTTTGTTGTTTTCTTAAAAAATTTTTTTTTAACGTTTATTTTTGAGAGAGAGACAGAGCATGAGCTGGGGAGGCAGGTGCTGGGGGGAAGAGAGAGAGACAGACACAGAATCCAAAGTAGGCTCCAGGCTCTAAGCTGTCAGTACAGAGCCCAATGCAGGGCTCGAACTCACAAACGTTGAGATCAGGACCTGATCTGGAGTCAGATGCTTAACCTACTGAGCCACCCAGGCACCCTGGCAATTAACTAAAAAAAAATCTTAATGTCAGTAGTTTGCCATAAGGTTAATATAATTAAATATGTAAGAATAGTATTTGCTTTTTTTAATGCAGTGAATATTTTTAACAATTACTTGAAAAGGTAATATAAGGTTTCCAAGACTCCATGATTCTGGAAAAAATTAATAATAAGATTTTAAGTTTGGTTTAAACAATATCCAAACACCAGTTAAATTACCGAGGTTTTATTTTATTAAGAATACAGCATTTACTTAGTGTAATACCCTCCAGTTCCATCCACGTTGTTGCAAATGGCAAGATTTCATTCTTTCTCATTGCCAAGTAGTATTCCATTGTATATATAAACCACATCTTCGTTATGCATTTATCAGTTGATGGACATTTGGGCTCTTTCCATAAGTCAGAGAAAGACAGATATCATATGTTTTCACTCACATGTGGAATTTGAGAAACTAAACAGAAGACCATCGGGGAAGGGAAGGAGAAAAAATAGTTTCAGAGAGGGAGGCAAACCATGAGAGACTCTTAAATACAGAAAACAAACTGAGGGTTGATGGGGTTGGCTGGGGGAGAAGGGAAATGGGTAATGAGCATTGAGGAGGGCACTTGTTGGGATGAGCAATGGGTGTTGTATGTAAGAGATGAATCATGGGAATCTACTCCCGAAGCCAAGAGCACACTGTATACACTGTATGTTAGCTAACTTGACAATAAATTATATTAACAAAATAAAAATTAAAAAAATAAAATGTACCACTAAAAAAAAAAGCTGTAACTCAAGTAAAAAATTCAGCAAATATTTTGTTTTAAAAAGAGATGAAAAAAAAAAGAAACTAATACAACCTATCTTTTCCTGAGATCCTTAAGAAATTAAGCCAATTTGAGCAGAAACACCTAAAGGAACTAAACAGAGTTACGCTACTACCTACAAGAAAAGATTATTTACAGTTTTAGTAGAAGAGTATTTATGGTTGCTCTGTATAAAGGAAATTGATAATATATTTCTTAATAAACCAAAAGTCATTGTCAAGCATAATGAAATGAATTAGAATTTAAAAAAGATTACAGAGTTAAAATATATATATATATATATATATATATATATTTTAACCATAGAAGTTCTCTGGGTAGGAAATTACTGGAATGTTCACAAATCCAGAACCTAACCCATTAAGATTAAGAACTCATGCTTTATTCAATCCTGGGTGTCTTAAATTTTAATATGCTAATATTTGAATTAAAAGAAAATTCATGAAATCTTTGAAATCACCTCTTTGTGTTTAAAGTAAATATCTGCTATAGAGGAAGCATTAATCTCAATCAATATATCAAAGTTTATTAATCTTTTGCTATTTACTGAATGCTCTTGAATGCTCAAAGGAAGGGCAATAAGACCTACTTCCTAGTCTCAAGAAAACATATGCAAAAAAATACAAAGGGACTAATATGAAACAGCACTGAGTAAGCAAGTATCTAAATATGTGGTATAGACTTTATTTTCAAGACATGAAGGAAGCAGAAAGTAAGTCATCGAGAAGGACTTATAAAGGACCTGGCATGTTAACTAAATTCTCAGCGGAAGGCGTTATTTAAAGATGCAGCAGCTTTTCGGACATAAACAAAGGATGGGAGTAAGAAATGTGTGATAGCTAGCAGGAGGAAAGTACTCATTTTAAAGAAGTGATGATGCTGGAAACATAAGTAAGCCAAAGTTATGGAAAGTCTGTTTTCCAGCAGTGTTTTAGACTTGAAACAACTGCCCAAGTTTTTTGTATAGGAACGAGTCTTAAAACGATTTAAAGAAGATCAGGTACGTAAAGTTTTGCAGAATGGCTTGTTGGACAGGGAACAGAGTGTGTGGCAAACTTTCACGACAAGGCCCCAAAGAGTTAGTGGCATAGGGGTAGTGGCAATGGAAAGAGGAAGTACTGACACTTTTGGTGACACTCCTTGGTATTTTTCACATTCTTACAATGATGCAATATATTAAAGGTTACTTTGGGGAAAAAAAGGGAAAAATATCACTTTTACTTGTTCTATTCAAATACAAGAATTTTTATTTTAGGGTATACCCTCCTAGTCTTGATTGTCTTATGTATTTTGACATTGTGGTATCTAAAGAGGTACATAGTTTAAAATTTTGTGTGAAATAGTGTGTGTGTGTGTGTGTGTGTGTGTGTGTATATATATATATATATATATATATATACATATATACATATATACATATATAGTGTGTATATATGTTATATATATATACACACTATATATGTATATATATACACAATATATATATAGTGTATATATGTATATATATATATTGTGTGTATATATATATGTATATATATATAGTGTGTGTATATATATGTATATATATATGTGTGTATATATATATGTATACATATACATATACATATATACATATATATATACACACATATATATATATACATATATATATACATATGATGAAAAGATGAATTCTTAGTAAACATCTCCAATGCTATGTTCTATTTAAGGTAACATAGAGAATTTAGTTGCAGTAACTCACAGATATTGACAATTTCTCATGTGAATTTAGATTTTAAATGATGGAAAATTTGCTTCTCTATTTCTCTACTTCAGCTACTGAGAAGAATATTTATAGTTTGTTTTATTGATATACTTACCTATAATAGAAACCCTCAGAATATACATAATCTTCTTTTTTTATATGTATATATGTGTATATATATATATATATATATATATATATATATATAGACACATAGACAATTCCCATTGCTGAAAACCAAAAAGAATTTTACAGGAAAAAAATGGAAAATTGAATACCTGAATGATAAAAAAATTAAATGTGGACTCCAAAAGAATGGGAACTGACTAGTGAGTGAATATTAAGTTTAATTTTGGACATGCTGGTAGTAAGTTGAAAATATCTCAAAGGCAGTTGGACACATGAGACTGGAGATCTGGTCTGGAGATACAGATTTGATAACAGAGAAATAGTATGGCATAGACTTTATGTTCATAGAGATTCAGGTTTATTATTATTCCTTCTGTTTATTATCTGGGTAACCTTAAGCATGTTAGGTAAATCCTTGAGGGGTCTTAGTTTTTTAAAACAATTCTTTAAGAATTTTGGACTGGTACTTTGTAGACACAGTTAAAATGTTTATTCTGAAGAAATAATAATCATAAAAAACTATTCTGCCATCTCCACTGTCATTTCACTCTAACTGAACATTTCTCTTGGCATAATAATTGGGAACACCATTCATTATAAGCTAGTATGAATTTTCTATTTTTTTAAAAATCAGGAATGCTCTCAGTTGGGCAGATTGGCTCAATACACACATATATACATCTACTGGTTTGGCAGAAATCTGCTCTAACTAGATGACTGAAGGAATAAAAAAAGGTCATCATATATGTTATTTTGTTTTCCCTACACTATATAACCTTCTGCCAAAAGACATTGCTAATGTAAAACCCCTATTTTTGCAAAGTTGTCTGAGAAATGAGTAATGAGAAATGGTGATTTCTCTGTAGCTGGAATATGCCTATCAGAAATGATACTTGATGAAATGTGAAAATGCTGATTAATGAAGAAGAGATTGTACAGCTCTGGGAATGCACGATAACTTTGTACTCTAAGTTGCATCTGAAAGCCATGTATAACAGGGAAAATGCTCTGCTTTTGCCTGTGAATAAAAGAACTTCAGTCTCTGTGACTGCCCATCTGGCATTTTTCACCAGCACCAAATTCATTAGCAATGATTAGTCTTTTTCTCCAAACCCCTCACTCAAAATAAGTAAATAAAAGGAGAGTTTGGGCAGTAAAAGATCAAGGAACAGTATCTCTATTTTGAGATGTCCTTAAGTTATCCTTATTCGTCAAAACCTAAACAAGCATTAAAGAAGGAGCTACGTGATGAAAAGATGAATTCTCAGTAAACATCTCCAATGCTATGTTCTATTTAAGGTAACATAGAGAATTTAGTTGCAGTAACTCACAGATATTGACAATTTCTCATGTGAATTTAGATTTTAAATGATGGAAAATTTGCTTCTCTATTTCTCTACTTCAGCTACTGAGAAGAATATTTATAGTTTGTTTTATTCATATACTTACCTATAATAGAAACCCTCAGAATATACATAATTTTCTTTTTTTAATCTTAGTTCCTTTTGTGTACAATATTATATTAAAAGATAAGTTTAATGCTAAGTTATCATGTAGTCATAAGATTATCATTATCTGTTTGATATTGTAAAGCCAATAAGATTCTTAAAGGTTTTAGCAACCATATTCAACATTTATACATTAGCAGAGTAAATTCTAGATTTTAGGGCCCAGTTTTAGCTTCAAGCTGGAGTGGGATAAGGACAGAAATAGAAATGGAGAGAGAGGGAGCAAGGGGTGGAGGGGGGTGCAGATTTAAGAATAAATTTCCTCTAAGGAAATCCCTAAGTCATTCACTTCTCAGAAATGTTCTTTTGGAGAGTGCTTTGTGAAGAACATGACATCATGTGATATGCCTAGACTAAAGCCAGAATTTACAAAAATTCTAGAAACCTTACTTCGATCTTCTGATTAAATGCATATAACATGAGTTAAATATTAGACATCAATAATAAGGAATGAAGATACACAGTGACCAAAATACTATAGTGCTATACAATCATTTTAATATTAGATTTAAATATATACCAGAAATAATATGTTACTTTATCAAATGCCACAACATAATTTCTTTTCCTAAATGTCATCTCATTCATCCCCGAATAAATTCCTGTTATATTATTTGTTGCTGTCCGTAGATAGTTTTATAGTTTATCAGGATTGAATGTATTAGTAGAGTTATAGTAATCAGTAGTGTTTGGTTAAAAAAAATCCCTTTTCCTATCCTCAGCATCTACAGTGTTTCTATCATTTAAACATGGTGATTCATGCAATAATCACATTACCTTCTTTGAATTGACTGCTAGAAACAGAGCCAAATCCATGCCCCACTTCTGAAAAGTTTAGTGGACCAAAAGCATTCTTTTCATATATTAACCTTTTTTTTTTTCTGCATGCCCTCATATTTCCTTACATTCTTAGTTTAGTTACATTATATGTTTTTGGATATCCATTCTGTAACAGAATTTGCATATATTACCACATATTTAATATCATAAACATATACTCCAAGAGTGCTTACAGTGTCTGCCACATAAAGAACATGCATTCTAAGAAGCATGTTGGAGAGAGCCATAGAATTTTCTTTTCCTGGGTCTGACTTGTAAATGTTCTCCCAAATACAGTATTTGCAATCTTGTTTAAAAATTCTTTTTTAAAAAAGTAAAGGGATCCAATGAGAATGCTAATGTTTATTGAGCACTATGCTAAGCAGTAAATGTATATAATCTCATTTGTGCTATGTAATAACCTTATAAATGTAGGTACTATTTTTATCCGTTTTACTGATGAGAAAAATGAGGTCCAAAACCTTAAGTAACTAGCTGGATGTTACATTCTGAGTGATAGGACTATAGTTAAGAACCTTGAGCTCCACATTCTTGCAAAAGAAACCACTTAGGAAACAAGTCATTTTCATGCATTTGGCATGAAGCTGTACTGTTGATGGCCTACAAGTTTCTTGGTTAATTCTGCCACTGAGAGATTAATTTTCTGCCATTAGAAGTCATTGAGTATCAGTTGTCCTTCATCTTTTTGCCATTTGCTAAAGACTACCAACCAACTAATGTGTGTGTGTAGGATGGGAAGGGGAGAAAGGATTTCAGAGAAAGTTAATTCTTCACAGGACCAGGGGATGCTGAATACTGTTGCATATGATCTCTTTATCCTGGGAGTTATTTCTTGAAAGCTCTAGAGAAGAGATAATAGTACCAGAAACAAGTCTTTAGCTGTAGATCATCATTCAGTTTGGTAATTTAGGAGCTGGGATTTCTCATTGGAAGTAACAGTTGAGGGCACATGGAAGTCTTTCTTTAGGAGGGCTTTGTCTCTCTCTGATGGCATTAGCAAATTGGGAATTTAATTTGTTGCTTTCAAAAAACGACCACTGACAGCCTAGGATGAGAACTAGCAGAGTGAAATATTAGTGGTGAGTAACTGGAAATATTTCCTTGATAAATCAATTATTAGTAATTGTGGCAGCAAACTTCCTCAAGTATTTGTGACAAAGGCTGTGCTGATTCTTTTTTCAACTCTACCTTTATCAGGAACCTTCCAAGATGTTAACTTTCTGTCTTCATTGAAGGGTACATCTGTTGGTTAAAGTGCTAATAACCCAAACACATCTATTTGAAGTCTGTTGAACGTCTGAGTCTCTTTCATGGTTATTTTTATTTGTTTAAGGATTACAAATAGGCAGTTCATCTTTGAAATGGGAGCAAGTTTTATAAGTTTATCTATTAATGAAAACCAGAAGTCTCTGAACTGTCCTACCACTTGGCCATTTAAGTGGCTTGTGATAAACTATAAATCCTTCTTTCATCAAATGTTCTACAGATACATTTTCCTGACGTCCAGAGTGAGTTGATAGCTTATCTCTGCAGAGACTATGATTTAGTTTTGCAGATGCAGTAGAAGAAAGAATTGCCAATACTTAAAATCCCTGATGTTCATCTGGACAGTTTGGATCCTCTATTCACATAGCTATAAAACAACTGTGAATAAAAATGTTCTAGGGGCGCCTGGCTGACTCAGTCAGTAGAGCACGTGACTCTTGATCTCAGGGTTGTGAGTTCAATCCCCATGTTGGGTGTGGAGCCTACTTATACAAAAGAAAAAAGAAAAAAAGAAAAGTTCTAACAAGAGATCTCTACTGATGAACAGTACAGTATGGAATAAGGACTATGGGGCTGGAAGTTAACAGCCTTCGTTAAGCTGTTGTTCTAGTGTGATGATAAAGTAGCTTAACATCTTGATAAAGTCCTCTAATGTATCTGAGGTCATTGTTTTCATTTGTTAAACTAAAACCTCAGTTTCTAAAATTTTCTCGTTGCCCCAACTCAGTGAATATTGGTCTCAACCCCACCAGTTTTGTCTGAGACCAAGAATTGTAGCCATTGCCCTCCCTGTGGGTGTGAGTACTTGCCAGTTGGTAAACCCTGAGAAATGAACATTTGGTTTAGTTAGCAATACTAGATGATGACTAAAGCTTATGAAGCTGCTATGGCTTTTTTTCTGCAGCACTTTTTATTATCGCATCTATGTTTTACAAGTATTTGATTAGTGCAGAGGGGACAACAGCTTATTTTTCTCTAAATGTTTTACATACCATAACCTATTTTTTAATGGAGTCAGTTACTTGGCTGGAATTGAAGAAAACTGGTTTATTTGAGAGACTCCATTAAAAAAAAAATCAAAAGTAAAAAAAGGCTCAAAGTAGGTGTGTTAGAATATGAAATATAAGGATTTAAAAGGCTGAGTTTTATCTGTCATGAACTTAGTCTTATTTATTAAGGAATTTTATATCACACATAGTTGGCTATCCCTGTTCAAGTAAAATAATCAAAACAAAAACAGAGAAGTTGAGCTCGGTGAGATTATTTTCAGAATTTGTGTCATATTCAAAAGTCACAAGTTAAATAACAAAGGCTATGGGTCTAAAAGTACATATAAATTCAATTTTTCTAATTTATCTCTCCCTTTACTTCCCCATCCACCTCTGAAAAGTCAGCAGTTTCTTGGGGTGCCTGGGTGGCTCATTCGGGTAAGCATCCGACTTTGGCTCAGGTCATGATCTCACAGTTCATGGGTTTGAGCCCTGTGTCCGATTCTGTGCTGACAGCTCAGACAGAGCCTGGAGCCTGCTTCGGATTCTGTGTCTCCCTCTCTCTTTGCTCTTTCCCTGCTCATGCTCTGTGTGTGTCTCTTTCTCTCAAAAATTAATAAACATGAAAAAAAATTTTGAAGTCAGCAATTTCTAGAGTATAACATTTGTTGAGACTAATTTCCAGCTCAAGGTATTAAGTTAGGTTTGGTAGTGTTCTTCATTCTACTGAAACTCTAAGTTGATATTCAAGAACAGTTCACCCAAACTTTGAAAAAAGTATCTTTTCCAGTTTTCTTAAATCTTACAGCTATTTTGAGTGCTGTCCAAGAAAGAAAACAGATTACAATTTTCGATAACATAGGAAGAAAATATTATTATCACAGCTTGAAATCTGTTAACAGGGACTTTCTTAAGGGAAAAACTGAACATTAAAGTACAACAGAAATTTAATTACAAGGAGATTTTCCACTTGTCAGAAATATTTGCATTAATGTCAGTAATAACTACAATAAAGAAACTATTGTCTGGTGCTACAAGAAAAGGAAAAGATGAAAGAGATCCTTGTAGTCCCTGTCACAGATATGCTAAAGGGTCATTGATTATTTAGATTTTCTCTTGGATAACCCTAAACAAAATATTAGGTAAAAATATTAAAGCAATGCTCACTTGTTAGTATCATGTTAATTGTTAATATTTTACCAGGAAACTGTCAGGGCTGCTATGTTTTCTTCTGGTCTGGTATGGAAGTAGGTCACTAAGTATATAATATTTGTGGAGTAATATGACAACTATGGAGAATCATTAGCGTTTTTCTTTGCTTCATACCATTAAGTTCAGGGGGTTGCTTATAGGATGAGCTTTCATGAGAATTATATGAGAAATCCAGATATTAAACTTACTTAGAATCTGAATCTCAATGACACTGTAAGAGTCAAAGTCCATTGAAAATCCCCTGGTAGATCAGATACTGGGTTCAAATGTGGCTATAGGTCCTCTTGTTGTAGAGAAAAGAAAAAGATGTTAATGGAAATAATTTCTTACAAGGAACCAAGAGTGGTGTCATGAATTAAATTTTGATATCCATCTCACTTCTGTTGGAAAGACAGGAGCACTTTACAAAAGAACTTTTACTGTGTGTGAAACAATTTCATTTTTCTTCACAACACTTAGTTGATGCACATATAATTATGCTCTTTTTAGACACTTCAGAGAAGCAAAGTGCATTTCCTAAGGCCATTCAGCTAGAATATGGTGGAGCCATGATTGAAATGTAGGTCTGCGAAGTTCATATCCCACTCACTTAACCACACCATTTTTCTACAGCACTGGTGGGCAATTTGAGAAATCCTCTGAGATGTATTTCAAGGCCCAAATAATAAAAGCAAAGTTGTTATCCAGCGCTTCCCAATCTGTGGATCGTGGGTCCCTGGGTGACATCCAAGATAATATAAGGCATCCTTGAGTCCAAATATTCAGAAAGCATTATCTGTAGACAATAAAGATGTCACATACTACTCTTTATTAAATGTAAATGTAAGCTTTGTGAGTGATAAAATGTAGGTTCAATTTTTAATTGCCACTGACTCTTAGCAGCTTTATTATTATCATTTTTCTAGCCGATTATTAACAACAACAAAAAGTTCTTACTGAGTATCAACTATCTGCCAGATGTTGTTTCTAGTCATTGGGGAGATAGCATTGAATAAAATGGACAAAGATCACCACTTTTTGGGGAGTTTAAATTCTAGTGTTATGTGAACTGCGTTACAATGTATGTGTTTGTAGCACAACCAGAATTATTTCACAAAATAATATTGGCTTTCCTGAAGATACTACTTTCGTACACTTATCAGTGGATTTGGAGTGGAAAATGATTCAGACCAGTATCTTGTATTTTCCAATAGCAGTGATTTTGGAACTGGGTTGGACAAACTGTCAAGCATGCCAACCATATGCAATCTATACACTCCAGCTTATTGTCAGAGACTATAACCCTTATCACAACTTGGTTTTTGAGAAGTAATACTGAAAAAGATTGCCTGAAGGAGTCTAGTCCATCTAGTGTGCTAAATTGCCTACAAATTTACCCCTGGATCAAGTGAGGCAAACAGAAAGCTGTGTGCATAGATTGTGTGGTTTTGGCAATCCTTTAAAGCGATGTTTATTAAACTGTGCTTTGGCATGAATTTCCTGCGAACATGGTAGGGCAGCCACAGTAAGAAACAGCTCTGTGGAGATCTCTATGTGATGTAGGAGTATTACTGAGGATGATGTTTCCAAAGTTTCTCAGTGTTGCTTCTAAGAAGAACTGTGGGAGAATTTTATGTGGACTTCATTGTAGGAAAATGTGTGTTCCTCTGGACTAGCTGGCATATTTTTATTTTATGCATGATGATAATTTTATAACTAATCATATTTCTCACTTCAGTTTGTCTTATAGAGGACTTGGATGGACCTTAATTTATGGCCCACTTTTAATTCTTTTGCAGAAATGTACATATCTGTTTCTGAGTTACTCTCTTGCTTTTGTATAACATATGAGCCTCATTTTTCTCTATTCCATGATTTCCCTAATTTAAAATTTTGTTTTACCATGTGGAATTTTATAAGCAACTGCAAGTACTTTGGGAACAGGGACGGCTATGTATTCATTAATGAAATAAATAAAATAATAAGGGCCAGGAGAGATTTAAAGAAGTAAACTACTCTAAACCCCTCTGCCTTAAAGTCACACCAAATGTAAGCCAATGGTGTAAGGTGACTGCTTGCTGTTTTCTTTCAAACTTTTCGAACCTGGCTCTGGAACATTCCCTTTTGAACCATCTTCAGATGCCTACCCGTGTCTCCATGGTTTACTGTTCTTAAGGCTTCTCATGTCAACAGAGAGTGGTTAAAACAAAACAATTTACCTGAAACAAGAAGTTAAGCAACTGAAGATAGGGTTGCATGATATACTTGTTATATCTTATTTGAATTCCACCAACTGCATCTTTAAGAACTTCATGTTTTTGTAACCCAGTCTAACAGTCTTTATCACAGGTAACACATTGAGTAGAATATTTGGACACCCTGGCTTTTTCTTTTTTCATTATGTGTTTTTTCCATTAGGTTACTCTGATAAGTCATTTAACTTCAGTCTTCGATAGGCTAGAATTCATATGAATAGGAATGTTTGTTTATATAACAAAACAGATTAAAAAAAAAACCCCACTCAATATATGTTTCAAAGAGCCCTCTACATTAAGAATATGAAGCTATCTTTAGTCACGCTAGTCCGTCTTCATTTTTTAAAATAAGAATGTCAGTCATACCTAACTGTCAGTTTTATTGGTTTATTAACTGTAGAACATTTGAAAGTAACTGATGCTCACAGGAGGTTCCTGTTTGAGTTCATTGGACTGATGATGGTAGATCTCTTAAGAGGAATTTAGATTAGGAGATGTACAGCCCTCACAGGTCATATTAAGCTTGCTTTCCCCACATATGACTGTAGTTCTTTTCAGAGAGCACAATTCATACTCCTCCATAGTCCCAAGGAGATTGTACATGTAAACAGGAATTTTCTCTTGTGGGGTGAGAGAGGAGTTGAGCAGGATGTGAACCAGGCTAATAAAATGTGAATTTATAGGTGTTCTGCTTCTGAGCCCACTCTTTGTGTCTGTTAGGACCAACCCTTCCTAATCCTTCCTTACTGCAGAGAAGTGCTGTTTTTTGTTTTTTTTCTTTCTTTCTTTCTTTCTTTCTTTCTTTCTTTCTTTCTTTCTTTCCTTCTTTTTGTAGTTAATGAATATGAGAGTCTGCTCTGAAGATAGAGCATTGCAGACTGATAGAACCACATCGGGGCTCAGGTGAATTATGAGGAGCTACAGCCCAAGTTGAAAAGTTTTTCAGAGCTTGCTAACATGACATTTAATTTGCCCATGTACTTGAAACTAGGACACACTGTTTCCTTATATTTTTTCCCTCTGAATGTTTTAGTTAATTTGGAACCAATTCTCTGCCTTGATAATTGTCTGCATATTGATTTTTAAACACAAATATTGATCTAAATAAAATTTTCAGAAGCAATTGAGCAGCAGGTAATTTCCCAGACCTGTATGGTTACCACATTATGAACCTTTTTATTTATCACTTAAACAGACAAACGTTCCTTTTGAAAAACATAATACTGAGCACAGCATTTCTGCTATAAACTATGTATTTTTCAAAGTATCTAATACTTTTTTCAAAGTGAAAGGCTTTTCGGAATTGATGTTAGATATTCCTGTTGAGCAATTCTTAAAATGCCTAAGAATGTAAATGGTCTAAAATTGAAGTTAACCTCTTTTGACAATTCTATAATATCTACCATTATAGACTCAAAGCAAGGCAATAATTCCATATGAAAACTTGGCTAGTTTGGTCTTAAAAAAATTTAGGATAAAAAGCCCATGCAGGATGCTCCCACATAGTATTTCATAAAAATATGATTTGATCTGATCGTCATAGTCTGGAACATATTTTTCTTGGTATTTGGCTTTTTTCCCCTCATGCCTGAAATAAATTTTGTGGAGTCTGTGTCTTTTCTACATACTATGTATTCAGAACAAAAATATCTTTCTTCTCCAGGGAGTGACTGAAGCAAATGCTTCTTTACGTGGGATATTTTACTGCCTGCACTTTTTCAGGTGCTTTTGCTTAGAAATGTCACTTACTACATTTTTGTTTCTTCTTATTTTTCTAAATGCACTAAAATCCTCCTTCTTATCTTATCTATTATTAACTCTCATAAGTCCAGTTCAACCTGCCACTTATACAAGTCTTAAATATATCTAGAAGACTGCCATTTATCCCCTGTGGTCTCACTTTGCTTTTTATTTCCATCCACTTTTGTTGCTTTTCTTAAGTGTGGGCTTTGGTGATGCTCAACAAATATTTGTTGAAGGAATGAACAAATAAAGTATCTCTTGCATTTACCATATTAAACTGCTTTGTTGTATAGTTAAATTTTGTACATATGAACTATAAGTTCTTTGAGGGCTGTAATGTTGGGATACATTTCTTCTCACCACCACATCCTTGTACATATATATGCATGTAGTGCACACACACACACACACACACACACACACACACACACGGTACTTTGCTCAGAGTATTGCCACCATAGGTGGTAGATGTCAAAACATTTATATTGAACATGTAAATCAAGAAAGGGTTGTGGCAAACCAGAACATGGAATGTACTGATACTACATTTTAAATGTGGTGCTATTCTTCTTCATTCATTCATTGTACAAATATTTGTTGAGCCCTGCAATTTGCCACACACTGTTCTCTGAATATAGGCAGGTATTTTGAAGAGCTTTGCTAGAGAGGAAAACAAAGAAATGGGGAAGTTTCTATAAGGTGTACTTAGGCCTAGGAAAATGTTTTGTTTGCTCTTTTTATCTTATAAAACAGTCAGTATTACAACCTATATACGTGTCTGTATTGTGAGGAGAACAGTATATCCAACAATGAATAACATCTGTTTTCTGCCCCTGAGATAAGGGTGAGAAGTTGTGAGTAGGTCACAATCAACCTGAGTGACGTCATTCATTCTCATTCTCTCTCTCTCTCTCTCTCTCTCTCTCTCTCTCTCTCTCCCTCCACTGCAGATTAGTTCAGGATTCTTGAGATTGGCTTTAGATCTGGAAGAATAATTTAATATTGGGAGAGGGTCTTAATAATTTTTAACTCCTTTCGTCTTACTCCTTCTTCTGAGTGAAAAGCCTATTAACATGTCTGTAGAGAGGTGCCTGGGTGGCTCAGTCGGTTGAGCGCCCAGCTCTTTATTTCAGTTAAGGTTGTGATCTCAGGGTTCATGAGATCCAGGCCTGCATGGGGCTTCACACCGATGGCACAGAGCCCGCTTGGGATACTCCCTCCCTCTCTCTCTGCCTTGAGCCTCGCCCCTCACCACTGTCTCTCAATAAATAAACTTAAAAAAATATTAAAAAAAAACATGTTTGTAGAGTATTCATTTGTTTCATAAGTACTTTCTAAAGAGCCATTCTGTTCATTAGATTTTGTTCTAGGTGTGGAGAGTAGAGAGAAGTGAACCGATGTCTTTTCTGTCTTCTTGGTATTGACACTTGTTACTTGGTGGACTCCTTCTGATTTCACATTGCACATCTGTGGCACACTGGTCTAAATAGTAAGGTTGAAATGTCAAATCTAAAATGATTTTTAATCATTTTTATGTTCATATTTCTATGAGATTAACTTTCTGTTTTTAGGAACATATTATAATGAACTAAGTTTCTTTGTTATATTTCACAGGCTGCCAAGAGCTTTTGGAGCATAGTTTAATTTTATTGAGAAAAATATTTTTAATTACTTACAACTTCTGTGATTATTAAATCCACTAATGATAAGTAAAACCTTTAAGACTTTCTTTTTATTTTTTTTAACATTTATTTATTTTTGAGAGAGACAGAGAGACAGAGGCAGAGTGTGAGTTGGGGAGGAGCAGAGAGAGAGGGAGACAAAGAATCTGAAGCAGGCTTCAGGCTCTGAGCTGTCAGCACAGAGCCTGATTCAGGGCTCAAACTCACGAACCGTGAGATCATGACCTGAGCCGAAGTTGGACACTTAAATGACTGAGCTACACAGGCACCCCTAAGATTTTCTTTTTAATTTGATACAGGATTGTAAAATACTCTTTATAAAAATGATCTGGGGAAAAAAAAACACTTTCACTCTGGTGAGCATCCAAGTCTAGGACACATGCTTCTGTCTCTTAATATCTGGTATAAATATCTGCATCACAATTCCAGCTAACCACTGTTTATTTGCTATGTGATTCATCAGGCAAAATTCATTCATTGTGTATTGTGTGTTTGATTAGCATTTTTGTTGTCATTTCTACCTTAGCTTTTAACAAAAGATTTTGTAAACTTGAAAACTGAACCACTTGCAATCCTTTGGGGGAAAAGTAAAAGAGGGAGTTTTACGTGAATCTGTTCCATGATGATATACGCCCAGCACGGGGTGGAATGTGAAGAAGGGAAAAGGTTGGAGAAACTGAACAACTTTATTGAGCCTCCTGTGTGGTGTCGTTACAGTAGGACGTTATTATTTCCCTTGGAGTGGGTCCCCCGAGGAGCAGATTCCACCTTAGTCAAATGTCAGTATAAAAACACAATCGCTTGATTCAAAACACAGGCTTTCCGACAAGGATCTGTCAGCTCGGGTTGTTCACCCTTCTGTTTTCTTCCACTGATACCAAGGGCCAACAGTTATTTATAGTTGTAGGAGGCATTACAGCTTTCTTTTTAATTAATCATGTGCTTTATTTGCTTGATTTCTGCAAACAAAACTGATGAAAAATATCCCGGTGGAATATTTCCCATGTGTTTTAAGTTTATATTTTCACATCCCTGAGTATTATCTAGTTATTAAAATTGCAGTTAACTTAAAAACAATCTGCAATTTAAGGAAAGTAAGACATCTTCCAGGATTTGGGGGATCACTAGTATTTGTTGAGGATCTCCCCCATGTATAATGTGTTTTTCCAGGTGTCATAGGGGAAACAGTGACACTTTCCACATCAGTGTTGGGATCATGGAATTATAATTAAATTGGAGAATGGAAACAGGCACATATAGAATTTGCAGAAAGCAAGAAAGAATGCTTCTTTGGAGGAAAGTTTTCAGGTTAATGGTTTATGAGTTATTTATTTTCTTCTGCATTCTCATTTAAAAGGCTTAAGTACCTCTGTATTCTTTTTAAGTTAAAATAGTCTAACAAGAAAACATTGCAGTAACTTTTCAAGGGAACTTACCTAAGAAGAGGAAATATTTTAGCGTGGAAGATGTGAGACATTTTAGTAGTACAAAGTTCAACTTGAAAATAAAAATGTTAACTTTTAAAATTATTTTGTAATATTTTCATACAACCTTAATTCTGAAGGAGTTGACCCACTATTTATCCAAGTCTTTTAAAAGAAGTGTGCAATGCCAGAGAAGAAAATTTTAGACACACAAGAGCATTTTTTCTCACAAAGTTATGCACCAATAAAAGAAAATTATGATAAAAAAATTTCTGATTTTAATTATAGCATTTGCCTGCCATACACCACTTGCATAATTATAGCTGGGGGGATGGTTCAGCCCCATGTCTTTAGTACTTAGACTCCATGGAACCAGAGTTCTGAATTCTGCCAGACTGAACTGTACTCTTAATCCCTCTGAGGCAGATAAGTTGAGTTCCACACGATTTAATTTTCGAGATCCCATTGGTTCTACAGTGTATTAGTGATTTCATGAATGTTGTAAAGACCACAGATCCACCCTGGTGTCCTTGGCCTGAACTTCTGTGTCTAAAGACAGAGGAATGCTAAGATATCCAGTTAGTTGCAGGATGATGGAAATAGGTGCTCCCTTCACTCTGTTGCACTTGTGTTGAAGAAGGTTATGTTAAAATTCAGTGAAAGGGTGAAACCCGGATGGCATTGATATTAGTTGGGTTTCCTCATCTGATCATGAGAAAATGTTGGTTAGTTCAGTTACAGTAAACTGAAAAGCTAGGGGAGGATCTGGAGGTTTCAGTGTTAGCAGCTTTAAGTCCTTTCCTGACAATTTCTTGGAAGTTATAGGCACTTCACCTTTCAGAAGTCAGAGGGAGGGAAAAGGAAAGAAGGGAGGGAGGGATGGAGGGAGGGAGGAAGGAGAAACATAAGTAAGCATCTATTTAATTTTCTCTGTAGTTTTGGTCCTCTGGAAAGTCTTCTTCCCACCTGTCAGCCAACCACCAGAAATATCCGTACAACGAAGTCCACATTCCCTGGAGCCAGTCCACCATGCTAGCTTCTTCCCTCAGTTCTAAAGTAGGGCTTTTTAAGTGTCATTCTCTTAGGATTTATATTCTATTACTCTTATGCTTAGAAAATGGTCAGAATAGGTTGGAAAACCAGAGTTCAGGAAGCTCAACTCTTTTTCTGTTTCCAGAGGCATAATGGGTAAAGGTTAATGTCATATGAGGTCTTGCCTAATCATAGGATTGTGTTTCCTTTATTGTAATTAAATCTCCCAACCTGTAGTAGTACCTCATGTAAAATTACCCTTTGAGATACATTTGAGAGAGGACATGTAATCACTGTCCATCCTTAGATAATTGGTCTTAAACTGCAGTCCGTGTATTAAGGGGATCCTTTCTTTGGTTATTGTTTTTTGATTTATGTATTATTTTAACCATGCAAGAATATCATGAAACTAAATTCAGCATTCTGTGCCTTTTCTTCTGCAGGATGGAAATGAACCCAGCATGGTTTCAACTTTTCCTCTTTGATTCCCAAACGTAACATTAGTAACATTAATATAGGGCCATTTCTTTTAAAACAAGATAATAATGTAAACCACAGCGATCCTGTGCCCCTTCCTCATCTTTAATTGGCTGCATTATATACATTATCTGCTAATATATAGTGATTTTCTAAACTCCTTAGAGCTTCTCCATGTTACAACACATCCACCAAAATTAATGTTAGCCTTTTCCTGCCAATCCACCCCCTATGTTCTAGCCAAGCATATTTATAATTAGAAAGCTATTGCTTCACACTCAGGTTTTATTTCAACTTCTCTTTATTGGTGATTTGACCCAGTTTTCACCTTCATGACTACTCTGTTTGGCTTCTCTCCCTTGTACCCATGGGGTGCACCTTCAACCCTCATGCTTTCATTCTCCACATTCCACTCCAGGAAACTGTTCCACCTTTGACAGTCAAATCTTTTTCTTTCAAATTTGAACCATAACAAATTTAATCCATAAAAAAACTTATGAGCAATGTCACAATGTCCCTTAATGAATATTTCTTTTACTGTCTTAATTATGTTAATTAATCACTTTTATCCAGTGATCTGTACCTTAGACTTTTTTTATGTCTCACTTCGTTCCTAATACAAGGTATTATATGCAATATATATACACTTATATATATACACTTGTATATACACTTGTATATACACTTATATATATACACTTATATATATTACATTATATGTCTTACATGTTATGTGTTTATAAAATCAGTAGAAAAATTATTTTTTCTTTTTCTGTTCTTTTCAAACTCAAACAAATGACAATTTTGAACTCTGTTTCTGTGCCTTTCTTCAACTTGAAAAGTCATTTTTTAAGATAAGATAGATATTAATTACAAAACGTAGTTCAGTAAATATTTTATATTTCATAGGGGTAAGTTTAAAAAGTATTAACTTTTTACACCAATAATCTAAGATCTCCTTACAGTTTTCTTGTGGTATCATTTCAAATAAGATATTTTAAAATGGCCAATCATTTCAAAATATTCAATTTTGAAGAATGAAAATGTTTTAAAACAATTAATTTGCTTAGCCTAGTAGCTAATATTATTATTAATATAATTAATATAAGCAAATATTCTTAGCTTTAAGAATATCAGAGGGAAATTTAATATTAATTGGTTATGTGTTTTGAACCCAACATTTCTAGAACTTGGCGTGCTTAAAAATAATTTATACAAAGTAATTAAGTATATTTCATATGATTATGATTAAGGAGGATTTGAGTTCATTTTAGAAATTGGCTAAGCAGTTGAATGGCTCTCTGTGCAAATGTAAAGTAAGAGGCCATATTTGGATAAAAATGAATATTTAAGAGATGAGAAGAAGAAAAGTAGAGAAACTAGAACACTCTTTTGAGACTATATAGCTCCTGAGTAGTCTTTGGAAACTTGTTTTAGACATATTAATCTAATCTCATTTTATTTCTCAGAAAAATTCTTTCCCCTATAATTACAAAGTAAGCTTAATAGGGGATTTGATGTTAAAGAAAATACTTTCTGATTCTAAGTAGTTTTGTTTTCCTTTGTTTTGTTTTTTAATTCTTTTAAGTTTATTTAAGAGAGACAGAGAGAGCGAGCGAGGGCGGGAGGGAGCAGAGAGAGAGGAAGAGAATCCCAAGCAGGCTCCACACTCTCAGTGCAGAGCCCCATTTGGGGCTTGAACTCATGAGAAACCAAGAGCCAGACACTTAACTGGCTGAGCCACCCAGGTGCCCCTATTTTTGTAATGTGAAATAGAATAACTGGCAAATCTGAAGAGGATATTAATAATTTAGATTTCTTTTTATGTGAGATTATATCTAATGACTAAGGAATTTCATTACCTTGCTTTGCATACACTATAAAAGAGGATAACAAAGCAGAAAATTTTCTATCCTATGTACAGTTTAGTATTTCATCTGTCCTTTGTACCACATACACTAATTCAGCTGTTTCCAGCAAAAATGATGAGCATTCAGGCTGCTTCTCAGTGAGACATTCAGACTGAGTTTAACAGTGTAGCAAGAGCACGTTTTGTTTTCTGCAGGGAGACAAATTGCCACACTTGTTTTTTGTTTTTGTTTTGTAATTAATCACTTTGCTATCTGGATCAAACATTGTGTCAGATTTTTGAATTCTATAGATTACATTCATGGTATCTGTGAAAGGAACATTATTGATTTGATATATCAAAATCTGTTACTTAGACAGAAGCTACTGTCCTATTATTCTGAATGACTTATCTGGGAAATTTGTTTAAGAACAGCTCTATCTGCCCTTAGTGTGAGAGACCTTTCATTCAGCTCATTGCCAGGCAGCAGTTTAGTGAGACATCATCAAGATGATGATAATGGTTTGAATTATTTTGGGCCCCTAAATAATAAGGTATCTCCTGCAAGTGACCAAAATTTATAGCTGTGGCTTGCATAGTAGCTTAGCAGTTCACATATGGCTTATGTCAGTGGCAGAAACAACATTATTTTCTAAATCACATTGATTTGTTATGTGGTATTGAAAGATCTTGAACAGAATCAAGGTCTATAAATTGCAGAATGGAGTCCTCAAAACTTCTTATCTGTGTTTCACTTCTGTCAAAATGAGCCCGAGAGCCAAGCATTCTATGTACACAATGCTACTAGTCAAAGAATAAGAACTGAGACCATTCAATTTCCTCTTTTTTTGGCAAAACGCCAGACTGACATTTTCCTTTCTGTTAGTTTTGGCAAGGAAGAAAGAGAGAGGAAACTTTACTGCTCAGTTACTGATGGTTTTTCTATTTTGTTTTTATTAAAAATGTTGAAACATGGACCCTTTGTCAAAATTATTTTATTATTGAAGGGTGGGTGGGGTGAATGAACTGGCAACTGCTCAGAAAACCATTAACAGTACTGATAATGGACAATCTTATTTTGGTTCCCCAACACAGAAGTGCTTAATTGCAATAAATTATATTGCAGTCTGGTGACTGATGTGCATGTTTAATGAATTGGTACAGACTTGGAGGTTAATCTGCTGGGAGGTAACAAATGCAGCCCATCTGATATTGCAATAAAAACTATGATCTTTTAAAGTTACATGATGATATATTTCGGGCACAAAACTAAAAGAATGAGTTTTCATTGGCTGCGGATTTGTTGGGTCTCCAAGACTAAAACATTGAAAAATCAACATCCCTAATGGTGACATTTGAATTAAATAGAAAACCTAAGTATCTCAGCAGTGGAATGCAACCCACCCAGACTGAGACTGGTGGCCATCAGAGAACTTCTAGAAGATGCAATGTGTTCTCAGAAAACAATTGCTCTTAAGCCAAGCCATCTTTACCTATGCAATGGATTATATTTTTAGTTCTCAAGTTATTTCTGTAACAAGAAAACAGATACTCTTTCTACATAATTCTGTGATAAATACCCCTTATTGTAGAAAAATATTACTTTCTTTAGGAACCACAGGGAGAAAATGATTTTATAACCCGAAACGTGAAACTGAGTGTCAATTAGAAAAACACTAATAATGGATCTGCTGATGGTTATGGGGTCACTGCCAAGGTAAGTGAAGAAAAAACAATCAGTAAAACTAAGCAACAAAACCCTTCAATATGTGAAAAGGTTTGCAGATGGAGAAGCATGAGACACAATTACTTCTGTATTTTGTAATCAGGTGCTTAAAATTGTCATTTGACAATGTGATATTTAAACTAGGCAGAAAGTGAAATACATTGATTCATACCAAGTATTCCTGTACTTTAATGTGTTAAATGTTTGTTTTTCTCATCTTGGAGCAGTATCCTGCCTGAGGAAATTGGACTAAAATATTTGGAAGCCACATCCCCTAGCTATGTTGCCATTGAAAGGAAAAAAAGAATAACTAATTAAAAGGCTTAATCTGTCTAGAATTCCTATCTGGAGTTTTTTGTAGAGTACTTTGCAGATGATTTAGTGAAAAATTGCTGACAATTAAAGGTCCTTGAGAAAAGTTAAAATATGAAGTACTATGTTTCCAAAAGAAGATAAGAACCACTCTTCCAGATAAATTAATCAAGAGGACTGTTTTGATAGCAGTTACTAAGTGACTATAATAGGTTGTAAAGAATAGAATTGTAATGAGAGGATTTGCCTAATTGGAGACATTGTGCAGACTCTTGTAAGATAGATGTCTTCATTTGTTTTTATTAAGGTTTTTTTTTTTGTATTTACTGAACATACCTGTGGATTCTTCCATATACATCTTTTACAAAGCCTTACAAATGAAAACCTACAATGAAATAGAGGAAACTAACAGCACAGTACTTCTTAAAGACCAGGATTACCAATTCCTAAGCTGCCGGAGTTCTCTTTTTTCTGAACTCTCACATTGATGACATTGTAGTCATTTTTTATATTATGCACAGATCAAAGAACAGCCTTATATGTCTGCCAGTTTCACTGATATGCTTAGCTCTTTCTTAAAAGAAGACGAGATTAGAGGCTGTTTTGTTCAGATCTTACTCATGCAATCGTTACTTGGTACAATAAATCTTTAATATAAATGTACTAATGCTCTTTTTCCAGTCTTACCACAGAATAATACAACCTGTAGTATAAAATTTTTCAAACTGCTTCCAAAGACTCCTCCCTATCTTGCTTTAATGAATTGAATGAATATTGAATTTTCTAACTTAACTGCTCAAATGTATTGCCTAAAATTGAGGAGAATTTGGTGCTAGACACCCACGAAAAAGGATTTGGCAGAGTAGTTGAAGCCATAGGTCCAAAATTTCTTTCTTTGAAGAAAGAAAATTTCTACCTATCTCATTCTTTTCTGGGAGGTAAATTTGCAAGGAAGAATAAGAATGGCAGGGGCCCCTTTTTATGTAATGGTCGGGCCAAATAACATGTTGCTACAGTAGCTTACTCCACAAATCAGTAATATTTTTTTCTGGATGGGAGAACTCAACAAAGTGTCTTCTCATTTTGCACTGGTCTCCTCAACATTTAAAATTTTGCCCTCAAAATGTACGTTCCAATTTGTGTAAATCTTACACCTAATTTGATGACAAATTATATACAACAGTTTTAAGAAAATGGGGTTTTTAGGGAAAGTTTTTGTTTATTTTATTTTTTAAAGTCAAATAAATATGTTTAACTTATGTAACAGATAATATTGGTAAAAAAAATTGAACTAGGATTATAGTCATTAAAAAAAATAGCCTGAAGAAAGCCATAGAGCATATAGAGAAAACTGGAAGTAGTCAAGAGACATATTCAACACATTGAACTGAATTTGGTATTTGCAAAACTTAAAGATCCTATCTAAATTATACTTTCATCTTAACCACCATAATATTTTGACTAGCTCTCTAAGGAGTGCATTGTTGACCTGCAAAGATTTGAATGGACCATCCTTACATAGTTTAATGTTTCTTCACTGATTAGAGCATATCATGTTCACTGAAAGCAGAAGATACATGACACTGTATAGAACCATATTGTGAAAGAAGTTGAAACCAAAGTTCCCACATTCAACAAGTGAAACAGAACTGCATGGAAATGGAAAATATGGAGAGACCTTGAACAGGCTGTTTTTGCATATGTATCAGGATTTCTTAAATTATTTGTGATGAGGGGAGAGAGTTGTTTTTGCTTCTTGAAGGAATGTACAAAATAAGGATGGTGATGAAAAGGGAAGGATGAAATATCGCTTGGAGACTGTCAAGATGATGATAGAATGACGGAGTAAGGAGGCTCATCACAGTATGCAAGAAGAGAAAGAAGAAAGTAAATACTACGGTAATGATTTCTTTCCCTTTCCTGGTGGCATTCCTAAACATGGAAATAAATAAAAGAAAAAATTCTTTTTAAAACCAATTTGGTGTAATTATTTTTATTTTATAAACCAATATTTGTTCAGATATACATGCTTATAGCTCATAATCTTACATCTAAATGCTACTTTTCAAATGTTGAGTACTAATTTGGATTAACCTACAATATTTAAGGAACTCAAGATAAGTAGCTAATATTAATCCCATGTGTTCCTGTTGCAATAGGGTCATGAACATAGTAAGAAAACTAGACTTAAAGAAGTGATATTTCCAAAGCCACATAACTAAATAACATCCATTAAAATTGAACAGAAATCTTTCGATTCTTTTAACAGTACACTTTCCAATACACCACACTGTGAGTGAAAACATAAATTTATCCCACATTACTAACGAAAAATTTAAGACTCAGGTGATGTGCAAGGCTATAATGTCAGCAACAAAAGCAGGAATATCAATCACTAAAGCCACCAGATTGCTAGTCCCAGTATTGGACTAACAGTGCTACATTTCCAAATTTGTACTTTTCAGTGACATGCATAATAGTGAACAGGATTCTTATGTGTTTATAAATACACACACACACACACACACACACACACACACACACACACAAAACCTCTCATGAAAGATTTGGTATAAATGTTAAAAGAATTGTATGTATTACTTTTATACTTGAAAAAATAAACAACTACCCAAGTAAATCAGAATTTGTATATCGGCTGGAAGTGAATGGATTTGGGTGCAAATCCATTTTCAACCATTGACAGGTTTGACCTTGGGCAGGCTCTATAATTTAGTTGTTCTAGCTGTAAACCTGGGAAACTAATAGTACTCATTTCTTCTGGAATGAGAACTAAAGGAGATAGTGGGTGCATTTAAGTGCTGAACATAAAAAGCACTCAAAGAATGTTCCCTGTTATTAGCAACCTGAAAATGTAGAATCACCTATCAATTATTTTATATTCCCATCAGTTCATAGCAATGTATGGTATACCAAATAGTCCTGAATTTAGAAGTCTTTTATTTTTAATGTATTTTAACTTTTAATTGTGGCATAATGCACACAACATAAAATTTACCATCTTAACCCTGTCTAAGTGTACAGTTCAGTGATGTGAAGTGCGTTCACGTTGTTGGTACAATAGCCACATTCCATCTCCAGAACTCTTCATTTTGCAAAACTAAAACTCTACGCCTATTAAACAATATCTCCATTTCCCCTCACTTCTCCAGCCCCTGGAAGCCACCATGCTACTTTCTGTCTCTATGAATTTGATTACTCTAGATATTTCATATAGTGGAATCAAACAGTATTTGTCTTTTTGTTGCTGGATTGTTTCGCTTGGTATAACATTTTCAAGGTTTATTTATGTTGTATCATGTGTCAGAATTTCCTGCCTTTTTAACTCAATAATATTCCATTTCATTTCATTTATCCATTTATCCAGCAATGGACTCTTGGGTGGTTTTCACCTTTTGGCTATTGTAATATTGTTATGAATGTGCTTGTACAAATATCTCCTTGAGACCCTGCTTATGGGTTTTTTGGGTCTATACCCAGAAGTGGAATTGCTAGATCAGGGTAATTCTGTGTTTAATTTTTGGGGGAACCGCCATATTATTTACCATAGAAACTGAACCATTTTATATTCCTACCAGCAGTGCACAAAGGTTCCTGTTTTTCAACATCCTCATCCACATTTGTTATTTTATGGTTGTTTTTTTTTAAATAGTAGCCATCCAAATGTGTGTGAGGTGGTTGAAATTTTTATTTTTAATGCAAAGTATCTTGAGGAACTGTTGACATTGACTGCTCTACACACTAGGAGCTCTGCTGTGATTGAGTTTGCAAAAGTCACAGCAAACCCTTGGGGAGATAATTCCAAATTCTTAACGACTCACCGACATTTGAATGACAACCATGGAATGAAATTACAAACTAGGAACTAAAATTGTTATTCCAAAATTGTTAGGTTTATACCAGTTACCCTGAATCTAATTATGACCAAAACTGTCTAACAATTGTAATGATAAAACCCAATTAGTGTTGAGGAGATAATGAAGCTTGAGTCTGTGTGTGCATGTGTGTGTGTTTTACATGTTTGTTTTTGAGAGAAAAAGACAGAGATAGAGAGCAGGAGAGGGGCAGAGAGAGACAGAGACACAATTCAAAGCAGGCTCTGGGATCTGTGCTGGCAGCACAGAACCCGGCACAGGGCTCGAACCCAGGAACCGTGAGATCATGACCTGAACCGAAGCAGGACGCTCAACCGACTGATCTACCCAGGCACACACTGAATCTGTGTGTTTTATAGATACTAATATTGGGATGACTCCTTAAGATTTTCACCATTCATTTTCTTCCTTAATAAGGTGTCGTGCAGAGTCTGAAATATTCTACCCAGCCCTGAAGTGACAGAGGGGAAAAATTTTTTTTCTGACTTAAATAAATGTAAAACCTTGTATTTTAAAAAAAATCAAAACCAAGTATTTCATTCTCTTGCAATTTATGCTTTTTTGTACATGAATATAGAATCTTGGCACTAAACAGTTAAGAAATATCCATTTAATTAGCTCATAAAGGTTAAATCAGAAACATACTCATGAGTATTACTTTTACTTAATTTTAGAAAAAAATAAGGTGAATAAGTTATACTATGGATTTTCATTAGGAAGTATCTATTTCCTCAACAGCACTAATGAATGATTGAAGGACTAAACCATTAATCCTCCCAGTGTGCCTACCCTCTCTTTAAACCAATAGACACAAAAGATAAAACAATTTAAAGAATAGAAAAATAAAGTTAAAAACTATGAATGAAATCAAAGAATAACTAAATAAATTAAATAAATTAGTTATATTCATGGATAAGAAGACTCAGTATTGTCAAGTTCTTCTCAAATTTATCTATAGATTTAATGCAAAATCTCAGTAAGTTATTTCATGGATTTCAGTAAACTCATTTTCAAGTGTACATGGAGAGTCAAAAGACCTATAATAGCCAACAAAATATTGAAGGAGAATAATAAAGTTGGAGGCCTAACACTGCCTAACTTCAAGACTTACTACAAAGCTACAGTAATCAAGAAGGTGTGGATTGGCAAAAGAACAGGCAAATAGATGAATGGAACAGAATAGAGAACCCAGAAATAGACCTTCATAAATACAGTCAACCAGTCTTTGACAAAAGAGCAAAGGCAGTACAGTAGAACAAAGGTAGTTCTTTTCAAAAAGTGTCCTTGGAACAACTAGATACCCACATGCAAAAAAAAAAAAAAAAAAAAAAAAAAGAATCTAAACATATATCTTATATCCCTATTAACTCAAATTAACTGAAAATGGATCATAGACCTAAATATAAAATGCAAAACTCTGAAACTCCTAGAAGATAACATAATGAAAGTTTAGATGATCTTGAATATATAGCAACTACTGATTGACTACAGCACCAAAGGCAAGATTAGTGAAAACAATAATTGATAAGCTGACCTTCATTAGTGTAAACAACTTCTACTCTGTGAAAGACAATGTCGAGAGAATGTGAAGACAAGCCACGGTCTGGAAGAAAATCATTGCAAAAGGCACATCTGATAAAAGACTGTTTTCCAAAATAGATACAGAACTCTTAAAAAGTTTAAAAACTAGCTACCAAAGTTAATTTTGTTTTTCCTCAAATTTATCTACTTATTAGTTGGCATATATCTTATGGTATTTTTAAGCCAATTAAATGGATGACTTAAGTCGGGGTTCATTGTAATACAGAAAAATTAAAAAAAAAGCACTTTATTCTATTTATTGTCAGGTTTGAATGTGAAAGGAGATATATTTTGCCCTAAATTTTAAATCTTGGGTCCATTTAGGATAGTTTGAAAGCCCTTTCTCATATACATTTTTGAATATGGAAATATATGATGAGTTCGTACCTTGACTAAGATTTATAGAGCAATCTGGATGTTAATAATGCCAAAAATAATACTTTCTTCCTTTTTACCTATTTGGGGAAATATCAGGAAAAAGGTTTTGGAGAATCTTTTCTTATTCTAAATGGAAGAAAAAAGGGGGACACAGGCTTTAGTTTCAGACTCTCTTAAATTTTGCTTGTAGGTTTTGGGACATTTTAAGTCTAATTCATCATTTGTAAAAAGGAAGTAATTGAAGTATCATTGGATGAACTGAGTTTAACTAGAAATCTAAAGTGCCTAGGTTGTAGAGAATGTGCTAAAATATTAGTTCAGGATTCCTGTAAGTGTACAATATATTCAGAAGAGATTGTTTAATTGTGGGCAGAGAGAAACTTTGTGTATGCTTGATTTTGTTTTAAATGGAGTCTGTACAATTTATTTATACATGCGTAACATCTAAATTCCATTGTGTATTTTGGTATTAAATTTAATACTTAAATTTAATATTGGTATTAAAATTTAGTCATTTTATTTTAACTCAAAATTATCAAAGTAGGTAATGTCTCTGTAGCCCGCCAGGAGCTTGGTAGAGTTACCTTTGAGTGAAGACTTAGATTTTTCTAGGGCTTTTTTTTTTCTCTCTTTGGTTACATTAAATGAAGCTGACAACTGCCACAAAAGAAAGTATTGTTCAGAAAGCTACAGCTGGGATTGTTGATGATATTATGAACCTTCAGCAGGCTGAGTTGAAAAAAAGAAAGGCTGTTTAGGCTCCTACCCGAGATGGAATTTAGAGGTTCCCAGTGAGGAGAAAATTGAAAGTTCACCAAAACCATGTATGTATGGAAAGTGATGCCTTTAGATACAGATAAGGAAAAGTCTTGATTTTGTGCATAATCAGAGAGAATAATTTTAATGAAAATAGGTCATTTATATTAAATTTTTCTTAAACTCTAGTTGATGTCATCAATTTTGCTAGAAATAGTACCATATTCCAATGAAGTATTAGGTATGAATCATCTTACTAATAATTTTGATCCCTAATTATGTTGAAGTTTGAGTGAAGGGACATAAAACATGGACACACAAGCACAGTTGCTGTCAGATTTTGGAAGAGAAGATAGAGGGGGAAATTTACCCAGAAACAAATTAATGTTGCATTGCCCAGGCCATAACTATAATAGTGCATTTCTGCTTTTTCTAGTTTATACAAATCTATATGGATTTAAAGGTAATAAAAATTACAAATAATGATATTTTCATATGTAATATTTGAAATAAGTCAGAGAAAACCTGGTATTGTTTGCTCTAAAATTTTTATATAAGATACTGTCAGGTGGGAAATTTCTTGTTCTTGCTGTTCTTTTCCTCTTAAGTAATTAACAGAACAATGGGTTGGGACACAGAATAATTAGAACCTTAAACTTTTTTTACTTGGACAAGGAATTTAAGTCTTTCATGCTTTAGTTTATTCATCTTAAAAAGAAGTTTGTAGGAACAACTCATATTTAAGGACTCCAAGCAATAATCCAGATCATTATATCCTCCCAAATATAAATGAAATGGCTTCTGATGTTTGACTGTATTAACCTGTTGATAATCATTTCAGTACCCTTTCCCTAATTACTAATTCATTTCCCTTCGTAAAATTATTTTTCTTTTTTTTTAACGTTTATTTTCTTGTTTTGAGACAAAAACAGCGTGATCTGGGGAGAGGCAGAGAGAGAGGGAGACAGAGAATCCCAAGCAGGCTCCACATTGTCAGCACAGAGCCCAATGCGGGGCTTGAACACACAAAACTGTGAGATCATGAGCTGAAACCAAGAGTCAGAGGTTCAACTGACTGAGCTACCCAGGTGCCCCTAAAAATATTTTTCTATTCTAGTAATGAACTCTTTGAGTTAATAGGTTGTATTTTAATATTTATTATAAAATTTACATGTAATATGTGCTCAAAATTGTTTGAAGCAATAGGTAAGAGTTATTAATTGAACACCTAGTATTTACCATGTAATGCGTAGTTAGTACTTACAACATGCAAGCAGTTAAATAAATGCTAGGGGGGAGCACACAGTGTTTACAACACAGTTTGTGAAAGGAAGAGTAAATAATATGACTTACTCATTTGCCATGTGTCATTTTATATAGCATTTTATAAATTTATAATAACTCTTAGTTTGCAGAAGTTCAAGAAACGTTTTGAGTAGATCACTATACATTATTTATAGATGAGGAATAGCTTACTAAACACCACATAGTTCATGAATTGCAGAACTAGAACCCAGACCCAAGCTCTTAATGAATCCAAAGCATGTGGGCTCTTCCATAGTGAAATAACACTTACATGAGAAACCCAGTGTAAATCAGTTCATGTGGTACATTACAATGGCATCAAAATCAATGCTAATTGGAAGTGCAGAGAGGAAAGAAACTATGTCTGATTTTGAAGATTAGGTAAACTTCATGGAGCAGGGTCACGAAGACGGCTTTCTTGGGTCATGAAGAAGGCTTAACCTCTGAGAGAGAGAGATGAAGAAACAAATTCTAGGTACTTGTAATAATTCATCAAAATCATGGAGGCAACAATCAAGGGCAAGGATTGTTGAAGGAAAGGTGAGAGGTTGAATTGCCTTAACTGAGAGATGTTGAGGCATTAATTAGACAGCATGTTAGCAAGCGAGGTTGCAGACCTGTCTTTGAGATGCTCCAAGGCTAGTGATCTACTTTATCTAAAAATTAAACTTTGGAAATTTTTACCCTTAAAAGATCGAAATGGTTCATATATGCAGAATGGTGTTACATGGGTAAAAGATAAGAGGCAGGGAAGCTGGTGAGGAGTCCAAGGAACAAGAGATGAGTACTGGAACTGAGCAATGCCAGAGAAGCCCTTCTCTCCCCAGAGGACTCCCAATTCACACATTTATGGTGCTGCCTCCCCTTTCACTGCTTCTTTATCAATTTCAGTAGACCATCAAAATACGCTTAAAATCTAAATTCGATCATGCCATTCATCTGCGTAAAATTCTCCAATGGCTTTCCTTGGCACCAGGAATACAATTCTAACTTTTTTTATGTTTTCATTTAAATTCCAATTAGTTAACATACAGTGTAATATTAGTTTCATGTGTACAGTACAGTGATTCAACACTTTCATGCATCACCCGGTGCTCATCACAAGTGCCCTCCTTAATCCCCATCACCTATTTCACCCATCCCCCACCCACTTCCCCTTCAGTAACCATCAGTTTGTTCTCTATAGGTAAAAGTCTGTTTCTTAGTTTGCTTTCCTCTTTTTTTCTTCCTCTGCATGTTTGCTTTGTTTCTTAAATTCCCTTTATGGGTGAAATCATAATCATATTTGTATTTCCCTGACTTATTTTGCTTAGCACAATGTTCTTTAGCTCCAACCGTGTCATTGCAAATGGCAAGATTTTATTCTTTTTTATGGCTGAGTAGTATTCCATTATATATATATATATACTACATATATATATATATATATATATATATATATACATACATATATGGATATATAGTATAGTATATATATAGATATATATCACTATATATATCTATATGTATAGATATAGATAGATAGATAGATATATCACATCTTCTTTTTTGTTGTCTCAGATTGAGGGTTAGGGTTAGGGTCAGGGTGAGGGTATGTGTCTGGTATTCTGCGGTTCAGAGACCTCTCCAGAAGGTTAGGTTATAGCTACATTTAGGGTTAGCATTAGGGGTTAGGAATTAAGGGCTAGGGTTAGGGCTAGTGTTAAAGTTAGGTTTAGGGTATGTTCCTGGTATCCTGCAGTTCATACACCTCTTCAGAGAATAAACCCAGACTTCTACCGGGGTGAGAATAGATATGGCAGCCATCTCACCAAGTGTTACGAAGACTGTATGGTTGGGTTCTACCCAGCTGTCCTGCATATCTCGTGCTGCACTCAGGCTGGCTCACTTCTGTTCAGCCAAACAGGTCTTTCTGTTTATCAGTCCTTTGCCTTAGGGTCTTTGTAGATGCTGCTTGGATATTTTATAAATGCTCTGTTGCTTCTTGGAATTTGACCCCTCTTTCTTACAGTGTTATCTCCTCATTTATATTAAGGTCTCAGCTTTCTTAAGAAGACATCACTTTCTTAAGTCTATCACTTTCTTAAGAAGACATTTATTGATTAAATCCTGCTTTGTTTTGTTTTTTAATCTCAGTCGCTTGTTCGTTTTCCTTCATATCACATCACATTTGTCATTGTTTTATTTGTTTGTTTGCTCTCATCATGGGTCTTCTGGTTAGAAACTGCAGTCGTCCATATTGATAGCCCACAAAGAAAGACACAGAATTTATAGCAAAGCTGAAAAAGTGTTATAGAGCCAAGAATACAGTGAATGCACACTTGTTTCATTTTGCTAAAACAATGGCAAGTATTACTTTTAAAAAGTTACATGCTTTCCTCTGTCCATTCTGTTGTTTTTTTTTTTTTTGTGAACTGCTGTGACATGAAATACATATGAGTAGCAGAAATAGTATGCTTCTCCCAGAAGTGTGAGTGGAGCATTCAAGAGCATGTCCCCCAACATTTAACAACAACTCTGCAAACCTAAATTAGGAACTTCTTCCTTAGTATTAGACACAAATGCAATTCTATTTCATTTTTATTTTTGTATGACAAAAATGATCCTAATACCTCTGCACTAGAAGTTCTGAATCCTTTGGAGTGAAGTTTCCTCAGATGCTGGCAAGGCTTCAACTTATTTCCTTTCCTTTGCCAATGACAGTATTCTTCATTGTTGAGCTCCTTTTGGGTATCTTTCTGACACGGTTTCCCTTGCAACAAATGTACACACACACTCATGAGAGACTGTGCACTTGACTTCAATTGGCAATAGAGTCACAAGCAGATGCTACACAGATCTCAACTGTAGCTGACTGTTACAACCACATTATGTCATAATTAAATTTATCCTTATTTTTTCTCTAATACATGTTAGTAGCTGTAAAAGTCTCAAGTCTTATGTCTTAGGTGGTTGTTGGTATCACTCTTATGAAGTCTGTAAGCTTATACATAAGGACTCCTGCTCATATCTGATTAATCCCTTTATTTGCTAACATTTTCAGCATAGCATGGCCTATTTTCTCTATAATTGTTGGGTTTCCTCACGGTGTTTTGGGATAGCAAGGCTTCAAATTATACTACAAATTATTTTTAAATTATACTTTGAATATTTTTCCAAAAGGTCTTTGAATATTATTTTCCAGCTAATATGTTAAAATCTTTTTCTATTGACCAGTGGATAACCGTGCATATTTACCTTGTAAATAACACATTTGTTAGCTGTTATTACATTAAATTTATCTTCATTATTCTCTTAGACTCTAGAGTGACCTGATCAAGAATTAAATCCACTAAACCTAACTCTCAAGATACCCTATTGTGTTTTATTTCCTTCATATTATTATGGGATTAAGAAAGTCACATTGAACTATCCCAAGTTTTTCCAGACAATGTAGAGGCAATCTATTCTGTGCCTCTTCAAGAATTTAGCTCGTTGTCTAGAGCAGATTTTTACTACGAGGAGTGCCCCATGTGATGGTGTTTTTAATTAGAAAATCTTGACTCTTTTGGGGATAGAAATGATAATAAGATATCATAAAACATACATGATTTTATTTTTTTAATTTAATGACACCTTTAGTGACCTTGATTGACTAGAAAATTATTCAAAATTGTAAAAATAGAGGGAAAAAACCATTAATGTTATCAAGTTTCAGCTTAGGTCCAAGACTGGTTTGACCAATATAATAAAGTTCTTACTGTCTTCAGAACATCAGAGAACTTACTATCCATGGTCTGGTCTTTGAAGTCACCATGACACCATTGCCTCTGATAAAAGAGTTTATTTATAACTTGCTCAGCTTATGTCCTTTCCCACTGAATCAGCAGGCTCTCTAAGGTTTGGGGATATAATTTCAAGGACTGTTAAACCTCTGTCAAAGTTTGGTTGGCCCCCTGAGGGGCCCTGTGTTTCAACATTCTCTTTACTAAGACAAGACTTCTCAAGAAAGTACTCAGAAAACTGACAGCTTCAAGTACCAGAAGTTTTGTAACTTGAAGTGGCATTTAATCTGAAAAATAACATTAGCAAATCAGCATATAATTGGCTTTCTATTTCCTCTCCCCCACCCCTCATTATTTTTTGTTTTTGGTTAGGCTAAGACACAAATCAAAATTATACTTGATACAGCAATTTCCTAATCTCTTCAGAAGGATGTTCCAATGCACACAACTAAGTAGATGTAGTGGCATTATCCTCAGAAAGTAGAGAATGTACATTTTAGTAGGGACTGTTTATATTTCTAGTGTACCTTTTGCGTTGTCTCTTTAATTATTCATGTATCTTCTGAAGTTTAAGGGTGCTCTTTGCCAGCAACTAGACTCTGTGAACAGATTTAGCAAAATATATAAATAAGGAAAATCTTCATACAACCCTTTTACTTCTGTATTTAATTGCTCTTGGGTCTCTCATCACTTTTCAGGTTGCTCTTCTTGAGCTGCTCCTCAGTCAGCTCTTGTATTCCACATTATACTGTCTTCACATTTTAGCCTTTTTAAGCTAATGGGTGAATGCAAAATACCCTAGGGCCTTCTATGAGATCAGGACCCTCCTGACACCTTTTTAGGTGTCCATAAGTTGACTCAGTAATTTGACTTCTAGCAGACTTTTTTAATGCCCCCTCTCTCATTTTTTCCCCACAAAGCAAGGTTTTATTAAATAGCATTCCAGTAAATAATCTGTACTTTACTCAATTATACTTTAACCTGAATTTGTTTCATCATGCTTTGGTTAACATTCACTATTGGCTGTATAAAATGTATGCACACAGTATCATTTCCATAGAATTCTCTCTGTGATAGTGTCTTCTTCCAATATGAAATCACTGTTCTACTGCTTCTCTTACCACTGAGATCAAGTAAGGCTGAAGGAGATATTGACCTTGCTTGAGGTGACTCATGTTGATGTGATAATAGGAACCGGACACTGGACTCATTCTCTTCTACAGCTTAGTTTTGAGATCCCTGCTTATATACCACCAATCCATTTTTTCTCCAGTAGTTACAATCAGACTATGTTGATTCACATCTTTTTGATCAGGTTCCCAAGAGCCTGTTGATGCCTACATGAATACAAACTAAGCTTAGATTCTACTTTTTGTGATATGTTGTTAGTTTCACAGGCTTTAGAGTGTAATCCATGTTCTCTATTTAAATACCTTGTGACCTTAAGCAAATTCCTCAACCCTTCCAAGATTCAGTTTCCTCATATGTTAATGGCGATCATAATAACTTCATCTTAAGGCTGTTATTAATTTTAGTGAGACATTTCATATAAAATGGTCAACACTCAATGAATGGTGGCTATTATTGTTAATAAAAGCAACAGATGTACATCTTGCTCTTAATCACATTGAAATTTATTTGGTAAAATAAGATCTATATGACTTAAGAAGTAATCAGTTGCCAGTTATTAAACATTTACTATATGTCCTAGATATTGGGAAGAGCACTGTACAAATACCTAATGTACTTATGATAATAAATCTATAAGAATACATTTTTATCATCATTTTTTAGATGATGAAACTAATGCTTACAGAGAGTAAATTTCTTGTTCATAGTATCCTACTAATGTTAATCAGAACAGTATTAGAATGTAGGCCTTTGACCCCGAAGACCGTGCTCTTCCCTTCTATCTGATATGAATGCTAGGTGACACCGTATGAAAGGTTTGGCAGACGTTGAGAGAATTTGGAAGAAACTGTTGACTGCTGTTGGTCTGGAAAGTTCCACAGAAGAGTTGATCTTTCAACTGAATCTTGAAGGAAATGGAACAGTGGGTATCCCACACTGAAGGGAAAGATTTTTCCATTTCAATGCATACTTTCAAAACAATAAGATATCTGAACCTGAATATATTAATTTAGAGATTCCACTTATAAAATCAATCACAAAAGCCTAGGTCTGAAAATAAAGACGAGACCTTACTTGGTCGGGGTAGTGACCACCAAAAATATCTGGCAGCTTCAGTGTTCTGCTTCATTATTTAAAAGTATTAGGAGTTCTTAACTCAATTAGAAAGAAGAAGTCATGAGGGCAACGGAGAGTATTGTCCTTTTATATTAATTGTTGAAGATAAAATGTTGGGAAGAGATTTGGTTTTCCTGTGCCTATCTCTCTTTCTCCTATTATTTATAAGAATTCCCTAATGCAGAGCACTGGACTTCTCTATTAGCTCCCTGTACTCCCATTTTCTCAGGGAAGTCATCTGTACATAGAGTTTACATTTTGCTGTGCATTTGCCAAATAGTATATTTTCTCGTATTTTAACCTTGTATACTATAACCTTGATATAATTGCTTATTATTTCCAAGAGATTTGTTGTAGTTTTTTTTCAAATTTCTACCTAAATGACTAAATAATCATGTCATCTGTGAACAAAGACAGTTTTATTTCTTCCATCCCTTTTATTTCCTTTCCTATTTTATTGTATTTTCTAAAACCCCAGTACAATGTAGAAAAGCATTGGTGAGAAGGGGTATCCTTGTCTTGTTCCTGATCTTAGCAGAAAAGCTTTAAGTTTCTTACCATTAAGTATGACATTAGCTGAAGGTTTTTTGTAGATAGGCTTTATCAGGCAGAGGACGTTCCCCCTATTTCTTGTTTGCTGAATTGTTCTAGGATTTTGTTAAATGCTTTTTCTGAATGTATTCATTTGATAATGTAATTTTTTGTTTTTAGTTTATTGATGTAATGGATTACATTAATTCATTTTTGAATGTTGAACCAACCTTGCATACCTGAGATAAATCCCACTTGGTTGTGGTACATGATTTTTTTATACATTGTTGGATCTGATTTAACAATATTATGTTGAAGGTTTTTGAATCTATGTTTATGAGAGATATCAGTTTGTAGCTTTCTTTTATTGTAGTGTCTTTATTTTTTGTATATGGGTAACACTGGCCTCATGGAATGAGTTAAGAAGTATCCTCTCTGATTCTGTCTTTTGGAAGAGTTGTAGAGAATTGGTATAATTTCTTCCTTAAATGTTTGATGGAATTTGTCAGTGTACTCATACGTGTCTGATGCTTTCTATTTTGGAAAATTATTTATTGATTCAATTTTTTTTTTTTGATTCAATTTTTTTAAATAGATAAGGTCTTATTTGCATTGTCTGTTTCTTCTTATGTGAGTTTCAGCACTATATGTTTTTCAAAGAATTGGTCTACTTCATGTGGGTTATCAAGTTTAGAGGCATAAACTTGTTCATAATAGTCTTTTACTATTCTTTTGGTGCCCATGGGATCTTCAGTGATATCCTGTCTTTCATTTTTGATACTAGTAAGTCGTGTCTTCTTTTATTCTTCACTAACCTGGCTAAAGGCTTATCAATTTTACTGATCTTGTCAAAGAACCAGCTTTTGGTTTATTGATATTCTCTAATGATTTCCTATCTCAATTTCATCTCTAATTTTTATTATTTCTTTTCTTCTGTCTACTTTGGATTTAATTTGTATTACTTTTATTAGTCACCTAGGATAGAAGCTTAGATTGTTGATTTTAGATTCTTCCCTAATATACGCATTCAATGCTATAAACCTCTCTCTAAACACTGCTTTTGATATATCCCACAAATTTTGATAAGTTGTATTTTTTTCTCATTTAGTCCAGAGTCTATATATTTTAAAATTTCTCTTGAGATTTTTTTCTTTGACCCATTGTTATTTAGAGGTGAGTTGTTCATCTTCAAGTATTTTGGAATTTTCCAGTTTTATTTTATTAACTTCTGGTTTAATTCCATTGTGGTCTGAAAAACTACAGTGTATGATTTCTATTATTTTGAAGTTAAGTGGCATTTTATACCCCAGAATGTGGTCTCCCTTGTGATCTTGAGATGAATATGTATTTTGCTTCTGTTGGATAAAGCAATCTATAGATGTTAATTATATCCCATAAATTGATGGTGCTGTTGATGTCAACTATGTCCTTATTGATTTTCTGCCTGCTGGATCTGTCCATTTCTGATAGAAGGTTGTTAAAGTCTTCAAGTATAACAGTGTATCCATCTGTTTCTCCTTGCAGATCTGTCAGGTTTTGCCTTATGGAGTTTGATGCTCTATTGTTAGGTGCATACAAATTAAGACTTACTATGTATTCTTAGAGTATCTATCCCTTTATGTATTTCCCCTCTTTATCCCTGATAACTTTCCTTGCTTTTTTTGCTTTATAATGAATAATTAGTAAATAATGATAATAATAATAATAATAATAATAATAATAATAATAATAATAAAGCTACTTCTGATTTTTTGGATTAGTGTTACTGTGGTATATCTTTCTGTATCCCTTTACTTTTAATCTATATGTGTCTTTATATTTTCTGTGGGTTTCTTATAGACTACATATAATTAGGTCTTATCTTTTGATCCACTCTGACAGTCTCTGTCCTATTTATTTATTTACTTACTTATTTTAAAGTTTATTTATTTTGAGAGAGAGAGAAAGTGCATGCATGCAGGAGTGTGTACAGATAGAGAGGGATAGAGGGAATTTCAAGCAGGCTCTACGCTGTCAGTGCAGAGCCCTACCTGAGTCAGATGCTTAACCATCTGAGCCACCCAGGTGCCCCCAGTCTCTGTCTTTTAATGGTGTGTTTAGATCATTGAATTACTGCTATGGTTAGATTAATATCCACCATATTTGTTACTATTTTCTATTTGTTGCCCTTGTTTTTTGTTCTTATTTTGTTTACCACACTTTTTCTAACTTTCATGGTTTTTACTGAGCATTTTGTGTGATTCCATTTTATCTTCTTTCTTAGTATATCAATTATATTTCATTTTTTTTTACTTTTTCCAGTGGTTACTCTAGAGTTTACAGTATACATTTATGGCTAATCCAAGTCCACTTTCAAGTTACAGGTAGTACAGTACCTTATAATAACAAATCATTTATTATATTATAATTGTCATTCATTTTACTTATATATAAGCACCTATATATGCACATATACATACAGATATATTATTATTTTGAACAAACTATTATCTATTAGATCAATTAAAAATAAGAAAATAAAATTTGCAGTTTACCTTTATTTATTCTCAGATACTCTTCTTTTCTTTATTTAGATCTGAATTTCTGACCAATATCATTTGTTTTCTCTCAGAAGAATTTCTTTTAATATTTCTTGCAAGGCAGGTCTACTAGTAATAAATGCTCTCAAGTTTTTGAGAAAGTAAATATTTTTTTCACTTATCCCTGATTTTATCTCTATCCATCCATCATTTTCTCACCAAAAAGGCCCTTCACTTGCTTCTCTGTCAGACTCTATCTCTTCATTAATTGAAAAATCAGTGTGAAACTTTCACAAAACCCTCTCTAACCTCTCTCTCCTTATGCTATTTATGGATTATTCCAGTAATTCTTAAGAAACGGGCCATGAATATGTTATATGTCCAATTCTTTTTTTCTGTATATTTTAAATAAGTTTTTGATTTCTAGACTTTATTTTCACCACAATGTCTCAAAATGTATGGAATAATGGTCATTCTCACTTTGTGATTGCATAATGCTATTAACCTGTAACCACTCTCAAGTAGTATATGGCTACATCTACTTATGAGGTGCCTTTAAATCACGGGCTCTTGGGCTCTAGACTCAAATAGAAAAACAGAGAAAACTATTGATGTTTTTCTTGTCCTAGGATAAGTATGTCTACAATTTTTGTTTTGAAAAAAAAAAAAAAAAAAAAAGATAATGTGTCACCATGGTAGTCTTACTTGATTTTTGTGATGAAAAAACTATTCTCAATATGTGCTCACATCAGTAACAGTTTAGATAGTGAAAGTTTTGTAAATCTTTATGTTTTGATCAGGAAAAATGACAGTAGCTTTGAAATCTGACTTTAAAGCTCATTTTTAAAAAGTTATCTAAAAATTATGTCATGTCTTCAGAATATTAAATGGGACAGTTCTATTGAGGCCCGGGCTAGTTTCTGATTGTATGCAGGGCCTATGAATTTTGAAGTTGATTCTTTTGGGTCATCCAATTGACATGTCCCATGGTGACATTTGAAGAATGCCTGAAAGCAATGTATAGGTAGATCTGCCAGATTTCCACTTCTGAAACACCTTTTGTAATAAGGCATATCCTAGTATTTTTGTTACGGCACGTAATTCGCCCAATATGTTTCAAAATTGGAGAATTTAAATTTTATGAATCTCTGGATACTCTTTTCTTATTATTTTGTTGGCTGAAGCAGAAATCCTTTCAAAAATAGGTAGGAATAAAAAGACCCTGCCCGTTCATAATCATTTCTGCTTATGGCCAAATGACAATTACTAGGAAGGAAAATAATTTAACAAGGTAAAGTGACATAGACCAGAATCAGTGGGGATTTAATTTTTGCTTTAGAGTATCCAAAAATCTTTTAATTTTTTTTCTTTTGTACATGTTATTGCTTGCACTCAATTCTGTTTTTGCTCCATAAATCTTCAAGAAAAATGTATTAATTTGTTCATGAGTTATTATTACTAATATGGGCCTGGCACCATGCAAGGCACCACAGCTAGAGAAGTGAATCAACCAGACATCATAACCTTCACAATGGGCCATGTTAGAGTAAGTGGAAGAGAGAGAAAAAGTCTGTGTGAGGAGTTTAAATTTTGACTGTATAGGGAAACAATATATGTGTGCTCTCTTAACATTTTATTTTAGATTAAAAATTATTAAATGTTAAAACACATATGGAAATAAATAGTATGTTCCATATTCCCCTGTTTTTGTCTTCCTCTTTTTCATTCCTTTGCTGTTCTAGTTCCAGTCATAGTTCTAGTTCTTATCCATTCATTCATTTATCACAAACTGTGTATTTCTTTTTTACTAAATTTTGAGAAGACGCTGACAGTAATTTTTCTAATGAGTGTAGATCTTAATAGAAAAGGAAACTAACATATGCCAGAATATACCATATATATGCCAGAATATATATTTATAAATAAATATATATTCTGGCATATATATGGTATATATAGTACATGTAAGAGGCTATATTTGCTCATTACTACGTTTTTAGGCATTTAACAGTTGGAATTCATGATTGTTTCAAATTAAATCTTCAAATTTCTAATTGCTGTCATGTGTGCACTCTAATTGTTTCATATTTTATAGCTTTGCTGCCTTGTGGTACTTTGTAAAATGCCAACCTGGCTATGCTGAAGTGCTTTCCCACAGTACTCTTTTCTGTATGTTTCCAGTTAGTATGATCCATGTGAACCCTAGTTGTTTCCTTCACTCCGGCTGATAGGGTACAAATATCTATGCTTCTAAATGAAGCCTTCCTGGACGATCTAAGTCCCTAGCCAACAACCTCCTGGTCACAGATACTTGAGTAGGCCCCTGGAGAACAGAAGAGGTAGCTCAAACCAACCCACAGCATTATGAGCTAAAAAAATGTTTAAAACATTTTTTTTTTGGAGTTAAACCACTAAATTTGAGGTAGTTTGTTATCTAGGAGTAGCTAACTGATACAAAAGGAATGAACATAGTCACAGAGAGAGGAAAGAGCTATAGATTGGGATGATATTATGTGCAGTTATTTTTTGGCAAAATAGAAGTTAAATTCTTCTGTCCAGAGAATAACAAGTATATTTTCCAGGCCAAAACATAGAGTACTAGCTGAAAATCCAAATGTGATGAAAGTAATTAGTTGAAGGGAATCTCATGCAAAGTAGTCTTTTAGTGCTTCTAAATAAGCTTAACTATTATGTAATTTAAGTTTTTGACATAAAGAGTCATACAATCACATTTTTAAAGACAGCACATAATTCAATTTTAAAGGTCTATATTAGTCTGTTTTAATAAGTATTTTTAAATTATTTTATTGAATAACATAGACTATGCCATCATCTATTCAATTAGGCTATCCTGTGAAATACTCTTGTATCTTTTACTACTTATATGGCATTATACCACAGTTTCTTATGTGTTGACCTTTACCTGATTAGTGTTTTTATTTTTTACATTTTGCATCTAAAATCCTTGTGTACATGAGCCACCTGGGTGGCTCAGTCAGTTAAGCATCTGAGTCTGGATTTTGGCTCAGGTCATGATCTCATGGTTCATGAGATCAAGTCTGGCATTGGTCTGTGCGCTGACAGTGCAGAACTGCTTAGGATTCTCTCTCTCTCTCCCCCTCTCTCTGCCCCTTCCCCAACTTGTGCATGCTCTCTCTCTCTCTCTCTCTCTCTCTCTCTCCCTCTGTCTAAAAAATAAATAAACATTAAAAAATTAAAAAAATAAAATCCTTACATACATGTAGACTGTGCTTTTCACAATATGTGCTGTTGGACATCTGTGCCAGAAACAACTGGAGTGTTTGTTTGAAATGCAGATGTTTGGACCCACCCCAGAGCTTCTTAAATAGGCTTCAAGGATGTGGTTGGAAATTTCCTTCCTTAGCAAATTTCCATACAAACATTTGAGAATCTTTACTATAGATCTGGCATAGTGCAAGGTGCTAAAAAAATGTTTTTAAAATGAATGGGAAACAGGAATATGTGTGCTTAGTTGAAACTCCTATTTTAATACACAAAATTTGTCTATGGAATTTACATAGCAATAATTCATGCCTGTACAGACATGCCAGTTATAGACAGACAGACAAAGTATAGTTTAATACCCAGTTGCCATTGGAATAACACAAGTTATTCATCAGGTTGAGTCTGGTGTAACTAGCAAAGAAAAAATACTTTTTACCCTTAATTTGGCAGAAGCCTCTTCTTTGATTCTCAGAGTGAAAATAAAAATGAGGAAAGCAGAAGGTCCTGGCTGAATGAGAAGAATCTTTGGAGATTAATAGAAAAGTCTCAAATAGTGTCAGTATGGCAAATGTGTGTAGAGGCACTCTATAAAGTTAAAATTCAAAGGAGAGTTAAACCTAAGTTCTTAGTAACTTTGCATAAGTCCACTTTATTTTTTGAAAAAAAAAATGAGGAAACAACTTCTTAAGGCAGACGTCATCATTATGTTAATGCCTTGAAAGAGTAATTGGAAACAGCAATAAATAAACTCTGCATTGATGTTAGCTTAGAAAATGTGGTTGTGGAGATAATTTAAAGAACATATGAGGAGCATAATTAAAATGTAGTCATGTGTGGTCTGGAAGAAATATAATGCACAAAAGAGTTCAGTCATTTCTCAAGGATAAGTTCTTGACTTTACAAATATTTCATTAATTCTATCTCAACATGGAACAAACTATAGTGTGAATTATACTCTAAGAATCAAGAATGCAAGAATGTTACTTATAGTTTAGAGGAGCAGCAATACCCTTTCCTACTGCTTTTGTCCTAGGCTTTGCTTATTTGTAATTTCTCCTATTATCCATTCAAGAGAATGAAAATTATCCTGTCCTTCCCCCCTTTTTTTTGCATTTGATTTAAAATCAAAGGATTAAACCTGCACTTCTCCAAATTAGCTAAAGATTTTCTAACAAAGAGTCATGACAACCATAATTTTGGGAACAAATGCATAATTATAAGAAGGAGGAGCACTGAGGTTACCTTCCTGTTGCATTGAATATATATAGCTACACCAAAGATAATACACCCATATGACATCCAAACTAAGCAGGGTTTTTTTTTTTTTTTTTTTTTTGGGTGGGGGTCTATGTGTCTTAGTCATGAAACTTCCATTGAGTATATGTGTCATCCAGAGTCCAGAGTGAGAAGTATGTTTTCCAAGTCTGGTTTTGTAGATTTCTCAGAACCCCTTTTGATCCTTTTAATTTTATTAACTGAGATGGAAACCTCTTGACATCAGAATTTTTGCAAAGTTTATTCCATCTTCCAGCCCCTGAAAGCTTTTAAATACCTAGGGGTTGGTCCAGATTGTCACCTAATGAATAAGAAAATCTTCCAAAGTCCATAGCATTTGAGGCCATTAGTTGCCATAAAATCACAAATGATTATATTATCCCTGTAAAAACAAATTAAAACCTTTGGTTTATTCTATTTTTCCATTATAAATAGGGACTTTTCAGCATCACTAAAGAAGTACGTTTGCCAAAAAATGTTTAATCTGTCATTTCTTTTGACCATTTTAAAGCAAATACCAGGTACAGAAGAACAAGTCAAACAACAGAACAAGCAACCAACAAGAAACCAGAAAATAAGACTGCATATGAGTCCTGTTCCATTCTTTTCAAGAAGCTGATGTCTTAAGAAAAGGGCAGAGTTAGAGGAAAGGAAACTAGAGCACATTAAAAGATATTTTAGAGATAAAACAACCATATAGAACATATAGTCTTTGGATGATCCTGGTTTGTATAAACTAGCTATAAAACATAGCTCTGGAACAATTAGGGAAATTTAAATATGCACTGGATATTGGAATTATTAATTTTTTCATACTCTGATAAAAGCATATAGGAATATATCTTCATTTTTAAGGTTGTATACCTTAATATTTAAAGATAAACTGTCATGATGAATGTGATTTACTTTACAACATCTAAGCATAAGAAAAACATATAAGTTGATTAATGAAGAAAATATGGCATAATGGTTACTAAGTTTTAAATCTCAGTTTTAATTGCATGGTTTCATTATACTGTGTCTTCTCATTTGATTTTTTTGAAAATTTGCCTAATAAATTTAAAAAGGACATAGTTGTCTTTGATAATTCAATTAGAATTAGAATTACAGTTAGAATTTTTTGAATGAGCACAGGCCTTTGGTATAATCTAGAAAGCACAGGTTTTAGTAGCAAAGAACACTTAACTTCGTGTTAAGAGATCTGCATTCAAGTAAAACCATGGGCGAGGGCCCAGTCCAACTGCCTTCTCACCCTCAAAGCAAGTTCAGTCAAGGACTTTTCAATCAGATTTAAAACAAGAACAATAATCCTTGTCACCCTCCCATGTCAGGGGGGTGTTACAATGATGAATGAGCTCCAGGAATAGATTTAGCCTGCTGATGTATTTGTAACCCATATGGCTATATCACCCTTTGACTTTTCTAAGAGGAACAGAAAATAGTTACATTTAGTATGCCACAAATTAAATTTCTGTCAAGTTTGGCTTTAAAAACCACTCTCCTAGAAATCCAGGTTTTCATAGGCTGGCAAAGAATCTTTGTAAGATCCCACATTGGGAACTGGAGCTACCATATAGTAGCAACTCACTAGTAGTGGGTGATTTTGTGTAAGTGGAAATGAAACTTTGTTGGCATTAAAAATGTATGTAGATATGCTCTTTAAAAAACAGTTTTATTGATATATACATGACATACACAACTGCACATATTTAATATATATATATAACTTGACTAATTTAGATATGTATATGCCTGGGGAACTATCACTACCATCAAGGCAATAAATTTACCCATCTCCTCAAAAAGTTTCCTAATGGCCACCCAATTCATTGCTTTTTACTTGAACAGCTTTAAGATTTGTGAGTACTGTACACTCTATGTATTCTAAGTACTGAAACAAGCAAATATTTCGTAGAGATTCAATAATTTTGGTACCGATCATATCAAAGCCAGTGTATAAATTAATGAGTAAAATGCTATAGGCTACTATTACTTGCTTGGTCTGTTTTTAAAAATTTCTCTGCCAAAAAGTGCTTAACAAGTACTTCATAGGTATGATAGTAGCACAGATTAATCCAATATGTTTGATTAGAAACGTGTCACACTGTAATATAGTTTTGGTTTTCATTGTCCTATTCAAGTTGAGTAAACATCTGCTATAGATCTTTTTTTCTTTTTTTTCCTTCCCTACGTCAAATGGTATTTTTATAAGAGCCTGCCCAGGAAAATTCATCTGTTTGCCTTTTGGAATTTATATTTTCAGCCTATCTTAGATAATTGTCATGCTTCTTCCCATTCCAAGAAAAAGATGTCCTAGGCATCTATTTAGATTCACTTCCACGAACTCAGACTGCATGAGAGTGAGAAAGTGAGAAAGTAAATTTTGTTCTATTCAAAAATGAGTTTGTAACTGATACCAGGTTAAAAACAATGATCAAGAGGCCACATCAGAAGAGAAGAGGGCTTTCTAGACATCTGTGGCCTCACACTTGGTCAGGAAGATGCTATTTAAGGACTAAGTCTGATGTCAGGGGGCTGAGTATCCTACCGTAGCTGAGCTGAGATACAGCATAATGGACACATTTCTTGTAGGTAGGGCTTTCTGAGAGCAACTCATCTGTGAAAACAGAGTGCCCCAGATAAAGAAACCTCACCCAGGAAAACAGGGTGCATGTATCAATCAGAGGGCCCATGGCTTCTGCACCGGGTACATTTGGGGATTACATCTTAAGACAGGAAGAGAAGCTTTATTGAATTGTGGGCCTCTTCATTGTTGTAATCTCAGTGCTTACAGTCTTATTTGAAAAACCAAACAAGTTTAAAAGGCCAAACTGAATATTTGGCCCTTAAAAAAAAAGTCAGTGAGCTCTTATTAGTTTTACCAGGCTTTCCACACATTTTCAGAAGATGAAGTATCACACTGTATAAAAATTGATAAAATCATAACATAAAAGCAATAAGTTTCTATTTGTGTTATCTGTATGGCAGGAGAAATGGCAGAAAATTATAACCATTTGGTTATAATGGTTAGATATAGAGGTTTTTCAGTTGTCACACTTTATATAGATTAGTTTTTTTTGAAAACCCATTGACTACACATATGTTGAGTGCATACTAGTAGGTGGAAACATCATAGCAATAAGCCTTCCTAAATGATGGTTTTTGCATTGCATGTGTCAGCAATGTTTACAATTGTATGTACAACAATTAGGGATGGAGTCAGATAAATGTAACAAAAATCATGACTTCTGGTGACTTAAAGGAATGTTTATGCTTATATTTTTTTCAGGTAGCAATACGTCTAGAAAGAGAAGCTCTGATATTGGTTTATAGGTGCAATAACATCAGGATAGGTATCTCTGCAGTTCTCTCAGTGTTTCCTTTTTGATGGCAAAATAGATGTACCCACTCTAGGAATCATAGTCACATTTAAGGTATAGAGGAGGAGGGAAAGGTGAGCCCAGCCATATCTTATTCTCTCTATTTTTTAGAGAGAGAGCAATTAGGAGAGGGGCAGAGGATCCGAACTGGGCTCCATGCTGATAGTGTAGGGCTTGAACTCATGAACTGTGAGGCCATGTCCGCCAAAGTCCGACGCTCAACTGCCTGAGCCATCCAAGGTGCCCCTCTATGTCTTTTATCAGGACAGCTAGAGACTTCTAAGAAGTATTTCTATCAGACTTTCTTTTGTGTCTTATAGGCTGTAACTCAGTCACACGATCACTTATAGCTATAACAAAAGTGGGGAAATCAAGTATTTGGCAATAGGTAGTAGCAGTATTATGACTAGTTTAGATTAATCATGATACTTTGCCAGGGGCTGGGTATATTACTACCCTGAATATAATCTAGTTTCTAGTACCAAGGAAGGGCAGAGGGAGGGGAGATGTTATTCAGTAGGCAAGTAAGAGTGTCTGCCATAATTTGCTTCAAATCTCCTGTCTATATGGAATGCCATTTTATGATTATTCAAACAAAAGTTTAGTCATGCCAACCAGTCTACTACATAATCTGTTAAGCAGCTAAAATATATGCGAAATAATAAGAGAGTAATATGATACTCCGCAGTTTGGAGTTTGGATAGTCCAGAGAATTAAATCTATGAATTTATTTGGACATTTTTGTCTTTGTGTTTATATCAACTTTGTCCTGTGTAAAGGAAAGTACCTAAAAACTACAAAACAACCATCAAATTATTATTATGAAAGAATCCAACATGTTACAATAAAAAAAAAACAATGGCAAAATAGTCAACATATAGGGAATCCCATCTAACAGCCACAACTAATAAGTGGTGTAGCTTTGGACAACTTATTTTACCTGTCTAGTTGGTTTCTTATCAATAAATTTGGTCTCTAGAGTCCAAATTAACTGTAAAACTCATACAGTTGATGATCATCATACAGTTGATGATCATATATAACTATGTAGTTCAAAAGAAAAAAGTGAATAAATATTTTGTTTCCTAGTTTAAGTGAAAAATTATATCGCTGATAGTTACATTAACTTACTTTTGGTTTCAAAAATATTTTAAACATAACTTATTAGAGGAACAACTAGAAACAGAGAAGGAATACTATATATGTCAAACTGAGGCATGCCACATACATTCTTATGTTATTTAAAAAAAAAAATTAATGTTTATTAATTTTTGGAGAGAGAGGTAGAGCATGAGTGGAGGAGGGGCAGAGAGAGAGGGAGTCACAGAATCTGAAGCAGGCTCCTGTCTCTGGGGTGACAGCACAGAGCCTGATGCAGGGCTTGAACTCACAAACCGCAAGATCATGACCTGAGCTGAAGTCGGATGCTCAATCGTCTGAGCCACTCAGACACCCCCGTTGTGTCATTCTTAAAAGGTACTGAATGTGAAGACAGTAAACAAGAATAGGATAAATATTATATATTAAATCTATTTAGCTTATAGTATATGATATAATTTTAAATGATTATAATGTTCTAAAAGTAGACATTTAAGACATTGCAACTTAAATTTAAATGATTTTCTTCTAGCTGTGTTTTCAGAAAAAAGTAACAAACGAAGCTGATTTTGTGAAATTATTTATCCCTTAGTATTTGTCATACTTTCTTTACACTCAGAATTCAAAATGTAGTTATGTAAATTGTTTTACATTTGTCCAATTAACTAATTATGGATAGGAAATATTTTTGTTGCATTTTTAGAAAAAATTTCTTTCATAATTTCTGCCTATCTCCATTGTGTATATATAATAGCTACATTTGAAAATCCATTTATAGTATAGGTTAGTTGAGAATTTTTCTGTAAGTTAGCACCATTAAAATTAATTTATGATGCCAAAATTGAAAAATAAAATGGAATAAAATATAAGTCAAATGAGAAGGTACCTTTAAGATTCAAGGGTAAAAAATTATGTTCAATTTTGTAAGTACAGTCTTTGTGGTTGGTTCAATCAGGGCATTCAGATATATTGCCTGAAATTTTTAAGTTGCACTTAATCAAATTGGCTGTGGAAATAGCCCTTTAGCAAAATTACATGCAGCTTTTAAAATTAAGGCCTTAAAGCTATAGGGTATAACAACTAACCTGTAGAGTCTTTAAAACACATCAGCAAAGTTAGGAAATATTTGGCACCTGGGAATTTTCTTTTGGCATTATTAGGGTTACAGATATAGTCAAAGTATTCACGTCAGAAAGGTTTTCAATGAAAATTCCAGATGTTTGACAAATGTGTTGCCTTCTTATCCTCTTTAGACACATACAGTATGTTCATTCTTACTAACAATTTCTCTTTTTAAAAAATATGTAGGCATCGATAAATGCCTTGAGCATGATGAATACAGATATTTTAGAATTTGAACAAAGGAAAAAATGATTAACAGTATATGTGTAGTTGACAGTTTGGGAAATATTTCTCTCTCTTCTAAATAACATATTGTAGTAGAAATTGGTCATTGTTTTGGCTGTCTAGCACCCATCTTTCAAATATTCTACCTTTATGTATTAGTGAGAGGTAATGTCCCCTCCCAATTTAGAGGTGGAACGTATCTGATCCTTGCTTTCCTATATTTCTTGGTACACAGGGTACAGAGCAATGACTACATTTCATCAATAAGATTCACCAGCCTCAGACTTTGAAGCAGGTGTTAGTGATGCAAACAAGACCAGAAACTCCTCTGTTGTCTGGAGATTCCAAGAAGATTCAATTTCTAGAGCAGTGATGGCTGCTTGGCTAGTGTTGGTATCCTGAATTTAGTGTTTTCATTATTAGCAATACTAAGTTGCCTTCGCCACTCCTCAAAGGTGAGCCAGTTAGGTCTTCCATGGACAGTCTGCAGTATGAATTCCAGAGTTGTTCTTGGTTGCATTGACCTTAGACTTGTTCTTTAGTTCTCTTGGTACCTGTGGCCAGGAGATTGCGTCTCACAAAGCTCCAGTTACAGAAACCTTAATTAACCAAGTGTTCAGCTGCTGTGGTCTGAATTCCATCACTGAGTTTGCACACAGGCCATGCTTTGCACAGGCTACACAGAACCGATAAGTGAACTCAGTAAGAATTCTAAGACAGGTGCTCTGTTGGGTGACTGATGGCCTTGCCGAACTTTCTTTAGACTGCAGTAAGGAGCTTTCGTCCTGTCTTTTGCCCCTCTTTCCTGCACCAGGCATCACATTGCTGCATGGTCTGGTGTCTCCTCTCCTTCCTGATTTTCTTTTGAGGTGTGTTTCCTTAATGAAACTCTTGTATTTTTAATCAAGTCTTGGTGTCGGCTTCTTGAACTGGAACTAACACAGTTATCCTACGAGCTAACACATTTTCAACACATTCCTTTTCTGTTTAAATAATCCAGAGTTAGGTTTGGTTACTTTCAGAACACTCAGTGATGTGTGTGTGTGTGTGTGTGTGTGTGTGTGTGTGTGTGTGTGTGTGTTTACACACATACTGTAGAACCATTAAAAAATTGGTGTTAATTATATCTAAGCAAATCTAGTTACCCCTCCCTGCCCCAAGATTTTAGTTGAATCAAACATATATTTACATACCTGATCTTACCAGTGAAACAGTATTCACTAAAAATCATCCAAATTAAAGACTGAAAATGTATAAATTTTTTGGTCTGTTTTAAGTGTAAATACTGTATACAAACATTTACCAAGTCCTCTTCTGGAAAGAGTTGCTTGGAGTAAGAGAGTGCATTACTTAAGGGAAGGTATCACATAAGATAAAATTATTCTTCAAGGATAATTCATGGTGGAACAATTTAAATAGTATATAAATGACATGAAATGTGTAAATAGAAAAAGTCAAATAGGAAAATAAGCTGTAGTATATTTTTGTTTTTTGTTCTTGTTGTTGAGTATTGCTTGTATGTAATAAAATGAGCAGACTTTAAGTGAGAAGTTTCAAGAGTTTTGATAAGTGAATGCATCTGTGTGACCGGTTAAGATGTAAGACCTTTTCGTCAGACCAGTAAATTTCCCAGAGCCCCTTTCCAATCTATCTCCACTTCCCCAGGGCAAGAAATCTGACTTCCACCACTATAGTTTATATAGTCTACTGATCCAAAAATTCACATAAATGGAATCATACAATATGTCTTTTTTTGTGTGTCTGGCTGCCTTGAATCAACAAGAGGTCATTGATAGTCTTTCATATTGTTGCATATATCAGCAATTTGACCTTTTTGTTGCCTAACAGTACCCAATTTTAAGAATGTATCAATTTGTGTATTCATTCTCCTATTAATTGGCATTTGGGTCATTTCCAGTTTTTATACATTATGATTAAAACTGCTGTGAACGTTCTTATGTAAGTCTTTTGTGGACATATTTTCATTTTTCTTGGACAAATATCTAGGGGTGTGTCAGATAATAGATGAATGCTGTGTCTTACAGTAATTGAATGTTCAACTTCATATTAGAAACTGTCAAATTATTTTCCAAAGTGATTGCATAATTTCTATCTCTACCAGTAATGTATGAAAACTCCAGTTTCTCCTCATCAATTTTTTCTTTTGTGCTTTGATATCTGTCTTCTTTTAGATTTATTATTATGTATAACTTTGTTTTCTTTCTTATTTCTTCTCTTGTGCTTTTGGCTATCCTCTTTATATTGATTTTTAATGGTTGTTCTAGGAGTAAGAACATACATTACGTAGTATAGTCTACCTTATAATATCCTCCAGGTACAAGGTAAGAATCTGATAGCAGAATAATTATATTTATACCTTTTCTTGTTCTTTGCTGTTGTTTTATATATTCTACTTCGTGTGTTATAAACCTCATAATATATAGCCATTATGTTTGTTTAATAAATAAATTGGCTTATAATGGATCAAACAAAATAATAAAAAACAATCTTTAGTATCAAAGGATTGAGTGTTTTGTTAGGGCACGTCTGCTTTAGTTTTGCCCATAATACTGGGATATAACTTTTATGCCTATGGCATGGTCTTTCTGGAGTTTCAATGGAAAGCCTGAGATGTTCAACAAGTCCTTCTAACTTACTAAATTTGAACTCAAATTCTGTATCTTTTACCATGGTAAAAGCTACAATGTCTGTTTGTCTCTTTCAGTTTTTAAGTTGTCATTTTCTCTCTGGATCCTTGGAGTCTTGTCTTTAAGTTTTGCACAAGTTTAGAGGTCAGCCAAGGATTTGAGGACAGTGCATATCTTGGGATTTCTCCCTTTCTGGCTTTTCCTTTTCAAGAGGTTCCACTCTGAATTCTAGCCATTCCTGCAGTCCCCAACTCTGGGTTTCTCATACTCAAGAGTCTAGCTTTTTGCTTGAGTTTTTGGTCTTTCATTAATTTGTGCACATAACAATACTTAAATTTGAAGACAATTTAAAATATTGTTAGTGCAAGAATAGTTATTACGGTCATATGTTCTTCCCCTTCTGTCTACCCTATTCCATTAGATCTAGAGTATTTGGAAGTAAGGCATAACAGTTTTGGGTAAGGTTAGAAATTAGAAATCAACACAAATTGTTGTGTTAAACCAGAGTATACCAGAGACAAAGAGTCTCCTTTGTGGCCAGATATTCCCCAATTAAAAATATTAACATGTTAACATATATCTTTAAAATGTTCTGCCTCCATTGTCTCCTAGAATTAAAGATACAGAAGAGAAGTTGGAGCCATTGTGGCATTTTTCCCTTCTCATCTTATTTCATCTTATCCCAAAATACTTGTAGAATGCCTTATTTATCATTGATATTTAAAAATGATTAGGATATAACTATGCATGGATTTCTTTGTATTTATTTGGAAAGCAGCAAAAGTTTTCCATCCAAATACCCAAATTTTGTTTGTCTTAATTCCAAAAATATTTTCTTAAGTTGTCTAAAATGATTTATATATATGTATACACACACACACACACACACACACACACACACATAATTACAGTTTCTCTAATAAAAATATCTTCCTCAGTAATTCTAAGGTCTGGTATCCAGTCTCAACCATCCTCTTCTAAATATTATATCTTTTTTTCTTTGTTCTTGCTTTCTGGAAGAATTTTTCCTTTCTTCTACATTTTACCAATCTAATATTCTGCCATTTGTTTTGCAGTTTGGGCTTTTTCCAGTGCAGTTTTCAGTTCTCCTCTTCAGCTTTCAATTCCAATTAATCTTTCTTTGCTTATATGTTCATATCCTATTGCTTTTTGTGGGGCTTGTGGCTCCTGTGTTATGAAGGTCAAATTTTTATGTTATGAGAATTAGTAAAATTCACAATTAGGAACTCATATTACTTGCTAGGCATTGTATTTTCCATGGTTAATATAATAGTGAGCTTACAGTCTTTTAGGGGACAGAAAGACATCAATAAAACAAAATTAAAAAGCATAATTCTAAACACTAAGGGCAGGTATATTGGTAGAAATAAATTTGGGGGTGCTGTAATGAGAGAGAGTAATTTTTAATGAGTCTACCAAATAAGATTGATCTCGAAAATATAAATATGGGTCAGTAGCAGAAAATGTATCAAAGTATATCATGATCTTAACAGAGCAAAGGCTTAGAATGTTTAAGAAACATCTAGGAGGCCAAGTGGCTAGAGTGGTTGAGTCTCGGGGAAAGGGAGTAGGAAAAGAGATGAAAGAAGTAATGGGGAAGGACCAGATTTCTCCTTGAAGTAAAAGTTTGACACGGCAAACCTTTGAGTCTTTTTTTTTTTTTTTTTTTTGAGCAAGGAAAGTGACATTATCTGACACATTTTGAAAGAATTACTCTTGAAAGATGATCATATTTTTAATACTGCTGGGATCTTTTGCTAATATTTTATGTATACTATTTTTTCATTCACTTTCATGAGTAAGATTAGTTTATATGGTTGTCTAGTGCTGCCCTTTACTAGTTTTCGTCTCATGGTTAAGCAAATTATCCCAGGTTTGGTGAGTAGGAGCCCTTAAAAAAAATTTTTTTTTTAACGTTTATTTATTTTTGAGACAGAGAGAGACAGAGCATGAACGGGGGAGGGTCAGAGAGAGGGAGACACAGAATCCGAAACAGGCTCCAGGCTCTGAGCTGTCAGCACAGAGCCCGACGCGGGGCTCGAACCCACGGACCGCGAGATCATGACCTGAGCTGAAGTCGGCCGCTTAACCGACTGAGCCACCCAGGCGCCCCTAGTAGGAGCCTTTTAAGCTGGATCCCATGTTCTTCTGACATGGCTTCAACATCTCTGAACACTTTACTGTCTTGTACTTTGAGATAATCTAGAATTATACTTTCTTAACCACATGCCTGGAAACAGCAATTTCTATAAGAAACCCTAATTCTTGTTTGTCAAGAATGGTACTTAAAAACCAAGATTTGGGCATTGAAGTAGTTTGTATTTTTGAATCTGGTTTTGTCATTTAAATTCTTTCCAAGAAACTTACTTTTATAGCTAAATTTTCAAATTTATTGGCAAAATTGTGTTTGTTTTGCATAGTTCTTCTATGTTTGTTAAAAAAAAATCTTTATTGTACTTCTATTCCTAAATAGTCTTGGTTTTGCCCTTAAGATAATATTCTCATATAAATAGATTTGGGTTTTGAACAACTTTTTGGGGGGAGATGGTTTGCATTTTTTTGATTTCTTTTTCTTTTTAAAAATTTTTTAATGTTTATTTATTTTTGAGACAGAGAGAGAGTGTGAGCGGGGAAGGGGCAGAGAGAGAGGGAGACACAGAATCCAAAGCAGGCTCCAGGCTCTGAGCTGTCAGCACAGAGCCCGATGCAGGGCTCAAACTCACAAACCATGAGATCATGACCTGAGCTGAAGTCGGTCGCTCAACCAACTGAGCCACCCAGGTGCCCCAACATTTTTTTGATTTCATTAATTTTTGCCTTAATTTTTATTTTTTAAAAATTTCCTTCAGGTCAATCACATTGATCTTCAATATTCTTGATTGAATGATACCAGGCCACATATTTTTTAAAGATCCCCAGGTAATTCCTGAGTGCAACAAAGTTTGGGAACTACTGGGATAGGACACTCATTATTACTCAATATTACTCATATTATGTTACTCAACATTCTGTTCCTTGCTAAATATAATAACAAATTAACATTTTTGGTTTGTCTTCCTTAAATATTATTTCTTGTAACGCATGCTAAAATCTAACGTTTCTTAAAAAAATGCTGCCCATAATGACTTTTTAGGAGACTCAAGAGTTGTGCATTTCATCCATATCTGTGAAATGAAAGCAGCAAGTACTGTGTTTACAAGCCTAAGGAATCTTAGTTTAAACTGAGAAATGATCAGAATGAGGGAAAATTTGAAATCCAAATTGATAATGAATAAACCTGTAGTTATTGCTTTTAGAGGATTAATTTAAATGGCAACAGTTTTCTGCTTCTATGAAAAAGAGTTGTTTTGAGGGGGAAGGAAGGGGAAAAGGATGCAGGGGAGGGAGGTGTCACAGATTCATCCTTCTAACCCTGAGCCCAGATAAATGAGAATTCCCCAGAAAAAAAAATCATCACTGTTCTGTGCCACGTTCTTTTTTTCCCTGATCTTTCCTTCTTTCAGGGTCTTTTCTCTCCCAATCTCTCCCTTCCCCCTCCTTACTTCATTGTATTTGCAAATTCTTGCCATTTGGAACAGTTTTTGGAGCAATGGAAAAGTGATGCTTGAGAGGTGAAAGGCAATCAGCAGCTGGCCTGGAATCAGTCGATGGGGAGAGTCCTTGACAGCCCTTCATCAGCTGACTCCCAGCTGTGCTGGGGGTGCGGCTACTCAGCAGCCGTCCTGGCAATTTGGGTCCACTCATGGTAAGTGGTTTCAGATGAGAACAGAACAACTCACTTTACACTGTCCTCTGCCCAGTGCCCACGGAATTGGAGGACATGATACAACATGTTCGAGGCAAAGTCCCAGCTTCAAGGAAATCCCATCACTTAAATTCTAATCTGAGTTAGATCTGATTGTGTCCTGGTAGTCCCCGTGTGGTGAGGATTCCTATAATGTTATTTCAATGGTTGGTTGTGCTCACTCTCCTTCTGGCTCTGACTCCTATATTTTTCTCAGAACATCTTGCTTGAGAAATGTTAAATGTGTCCCTAATCATGTAATTAAGGAAAATGTAGTGATCATATTCCTAATGTGGACAAGAAATAGTGGGTGCAATTTTACTTTGTTCTCACTAAATGCCCCCTCCTTTTTAAATTTAAAGCTTCAAATAGAATGAAAATGCTTTCAGTATATTTTCCTCTCATTTCTTCTTTCCTTTGATAAAATGAAAGAAATATAATTCCAGAATTTCTTTGGTAGAGAACTTGAGTCCATCCTATTGCTAATTTCATAAGCTGCAATGCTATTTGCAGCTCCAAGTAAAACAACAAGATGTCCAGGAGCAGTGATTTAAGCAATGAGGACCTATTAGCTAACCTAAGAAGAAGTCTGGAAGCAAAGCGTTTCCAGGGTTAGTTCAGTAGCTGAAAATATTGCAAAGGACCCAGGTGTTTAGCATCACAATTGAACTCCCACTCCCCCTGTCCTCACTGTCACAGTGTGTCAAGGATGTCTATGCTTATGGTGACAGGATGGTTCCACTAGGGTCAAACATCACATCTTCAGAGAATGCTATTAGTGTTGTTCTGGTCAGTGTTTAATGACCCACTCTCTGGAAAACAAAAGCAAACAAACAAAATCCTAATTTGCAGCATCTGATGATTTCCATGTTGTGCATTTTCCCAACCAGGACTAATTTCAAGTTCTAATGTGGTATCATTGAGTGTAGTATTCAGAAGGTGCAATGATGAACTACTACATGTTGGCTCCAGCATACCATCCAGCATCAGGGAGAATTGAAAAAATATTTCTTTTAAATGTTTATTTATTTTTGAGAGAGAGAGACAGGGCATGAGCAGGGAAGGGACAGAGAGAATGGGAGACACAGAATCTGAAGCAGGGTCCAGGCTCTGAGTTGTCAGCACAGAGGCTTGAACTCACAAACTGTGAGGTCATGACCTGAGCTGAAGTTGGATGCTTAACCGACTGAGCCACCCAGCTGCCCCTCAGGGAGAATTTTTTAATGTTAATGTTCCCTCGCTATGTCTCATTGGTCTGGCTTGTATCTAATGCCTACCCTTGCACTAACCACTGTCAAGGGCCCTGAAATTATCATGATTGCTCGGGAAGATTAATCTACATTTACTCCTAGGAGAAGGGTGACCTTCTTAAGCTTTTTGGAGAGTAAAAAATATTTTTATATTGAAGCAGTCTAGCAACTAGGAAGGGGATAAGAATGCTTAGCGAGTGGGCAAATAATAGTGTCTGCCAAAAGGACAAAACCAGACATACCATGTTCTTAAGCACAAATACACATGAGAAGGAACACAGAAATGTAAGGATATATAATTTTTATTCTGCTTCCAGCATCTTTTTATGAGTCTACCACAAAAACACACACACATCATTTGGATGTGTCATCTTTTTGTTTGGGCAACTCCTGGAGCCTAGTCATGGTGAAACATCAAAGTGAAAGGAGATTACTAGCTGTGTTGGCTAGAAGGCTCTCAGAGAGCACTTCAAACAGTGTGAATGGTTGGGAACAGCTAAAATTCCCCTAGAAAAACATCATCTCTTATAAGAAACATGACCCTGAACAATGTTAATATATTTTTGAACTTGAGCACTTTATTATCTGCTGTTCTATAGCACCTTTCTAAAGTATGCTCATCATTTCTACCAATAGAGATGTTTCTTTTTGCTTAAAAGAATGAAGTCTTCCCCAAAGAGATATGCATAGCTGAGTTAATGACAGTAGCCAGGGATGGTTAAGAAGGGCTTGGGCAGACAAAAATACTGTTTTCGTGAGGTCAAAAGAAAAAAAGCATGTTTGTTCCTTTTGATTAATGGATAGTAATTCAAGTCTTTTTTCCCATTATGCTGTTTTCTAGTGTCTTTTTGTCAGATTTTTACTTAAAGGAGGATGTCAGTCCTTTTTAAAAAATGTTCACCCCTCTTATTCATCTTTTATATTCCTCCTTTTTCACTCCTACACCCCTAATACACACACACCACCTTACCTATGAATCTACATTTTCCCCCTCTTTCTAGAGAAGCTAGATTTTAGATTTTTTTTTTTTGTTCTATCTGTCAATGTGAACTGTTATTTTGCTTATTCACAATGCAGAGGTGACATGAGCAGTTCAAAAATTTACCCCTTGTTATGATGTTTTAGTAATCCTACTGTTTCAAATTCTAGGCTATCATGTCACGATGTAGGATATCTTCACAAATTGATGAGACAATTCTTTAAGGTGGGGCAATGAACAATTTTGTAATACAGGAAGAACTCTTAATAATGCCTCTGTAATGGTAATGAGCCATCTGTTGCCATACAAGTTAGTAATGTTACATTGGTATTGTTCTATACTAACTTTATATGGTTTAACCTATGCTATAATTAGCAATTCAACGTTAACATTTGTTATATTTGCTGAGACTTAAAAGTATTTTCTTTCTTTCTCTCTCTCTCTCTCTCTCTCTCTTTTTTTCTAGAGGAGTGGCAATCATGTTGCTCTCTGTTGGCGGAGAAACCCTCAAAGTGAAGCATATTTCAGTTTTAAAGCATACCTAGGGGGCAGCTCAGTCTGTTAAGCGGCCAACTCTTGATTTTGGCTCAGTTCATGATCTCAGTTTGTGAGTTTGAACCCCACATTGGGCTATGCATGCTAACAGTGCAGATCCTGCTTGAGATTCTTTCTCCCTCTCTCTCTGGCCCTCATGCACACATGTGCACACACACACTCTCTTCCTCTCAAAATAAACTTTTTTTTTTAAGCATACTTAGACTTTAAAAAAAAGATGTTGAGTGGATATAAGGAGCCAACATTGTGAGGTGAATAAAATTGTCAGTCTTGGAAATCTTTGGAAAAAAAAGGGATACTTTGCTCTTAGTGTTTTAGTAGTGCCTTGTCCAAAGTGCAAAGAAAGGGTGTGCCAAAAGAGATCCCTGTCTCCTTCTGGGTTTGTGTCTCTTCAATGATAGAAAAAATTTTTTTTTTTTTGGCTCCAAGGTAAATTTACAAAGTGACCTTCTCACTTTGGGCATTGGATAGATCTGTCTCACCACTGGGGTCTAAAAAAAAAAAGTGATTCCTTTACCAGGGGCACTTTAAGAATATTTGGGTACCAAATAGTAATTTTGGAAGATGTATTTTCTTTGGCCAGTTGCTCAAACATTCTAGGGATACATATGATGAGAATGTACTCTAGTATTTATACTTCAGATACAGATAATGATGCCATTTTCCTGATGCCAAATTTAGAAGGAATAAGTTAAAAAACTTGGGACGCCTAGGTGGCTCAGTAGGTTAAGTGACTCTTGATTTCAGCTTAGGTCATGATCTCACAGTTCATGTCAGCTCGGGTTCTGAGCTGACAGTGCAGAGCCTGCTTGGAATTCTGTCTGTCTGTCTGTGTCTCTCTCTCTCTTTCTCCCCCACTTGTGTACTCTCTCTGTCTCTCTCAAAATAAATAAATAAAAATTTAACAAAAAAAACCCTATTTCATCAACCTATAATAGCTGTTCCTTTGTATACTAACTCCTGGAGTTGTTATATTTAGATTTATTGTTTTATTACTTATCAACACAGACATTTCAATTTTTAGAGAGTTTTCTTAAGTTGGTGTCTCTCAACACCAAAAATGGGTTTTAATGAAATATAGATAATTTACTCATTGCATTATCAGAGTAATTTGAAAATTTAAATTTGCAATCTGCTTTGCTCCCATGATTACAAAAGGAAAATAACAGCAAATTACTTAGAAACAAACATAATTTATAATTTATTACTTAGAAACAACAAAATTTGTTTATAATTTATATAAACAAGCAACATAAATGTTGCTCTTTTTTAAAAAAAAAATTTTTTTTTAACGTTTATTTATTTTTGGGACAGAGAGAGACAGAGCATGAACAGGGGAGGGGCAGAGAGAGAGGGAGACACAGAATCCAAAACAGGCTCCAGGCTCTGAGCCATCAGCCCAGAGCCCGACGCGGGGCTCGAACTCACAGACTGCGAGATCGTGACCTGAGCTGAAGTCGGACGCTTAACCAACTGAGCCACCCAGGCGCCCCTAAATGTTGCTCTTTTAAGCAACATTTGTCCTTCTCTTTTAAAAGAACTGCATGGGGTTACCACAAATTACTGATTAATCAAATTTTGATATGGGTATTTTTACCAAGTGCATATTTTACATTTTAAAAGTTCAGTTTTTATTCGAGCATAGTTTTAGATTTATAGAAAATTTATGAGGATGGTGCAGATAATTCCTGTCTGTCCCCCATAATTTCCTCTATTATTAATTTCTTACATTAGTATATACAGTGATCATAGTTCATGAACCAGTATTGATATATTATTATTAACTGATGCGTTTACTTCTTGAGATTTCCTCAGTTTGTACCCAATGTCCTTTTTCTGTTCCAAGGTTCCATCCAGGATATTACATTACAACTAGTAGTCACGTTCCCTTAGAGGCCTCTTGGCTGTGACAGTTTCTTAGACTTTCCTTATTTCTGATGATCTTACCAATTTTGAGAAGTTCTGATCAGGTAATTGGTAGAATATCCCTTGATTTGGGTTTATATAATGTTTTTCTCATTAATTAGACTGACATTATGGACTTGGGGTGAGAAAGCCAAGTCCATTTTTAATTGCAAGTGTTTTAGCCTGTCTTCCCATTTTTGTACTCTTGGTATTGTTTATGTTAGTGAAAGTATAGGTTAAGGTCTCCTGGAAACATGGATATTAACTGCATTGTTTACCATAAAGTTATAAGTAGGTCATATAACAAAGTTAAATTTTCAAAGCAGATAATTCTTCAGCAAAATTTTGCTTTCCCTTGGAAAGAGTCAGGTGGGTATTATGAATTTTCAGTGGTGACTTCCTGACTTCTCAATTAGAAATACACAGACTAGAAAAGACCAATCCTAGATGCTCAGGAAGCTCTGTGGTATAAAAACAATAGTTTTCTAACTTGCTAGTCATGAACATCTCTGTTCTAATGAAATCTTGCATGGCTAAATAAATAAATAAATAAAAACAGAACTAGTCTAATTGAAGCAGGGCCCTAGAGGGACATTCTTAGAGTATAACTGCAAATCCTTCAGTCTGGTAGATTAGTAGAATGAACGGGGAACAAAAGTACCAATTTCACATGATTCATATGAGGCATCAGTAATAGGTAGAGTCTAGAGTTGTAAACTTCTGGCACATACTTGCTCAAGAAATATCAGATCCCTACTCAAACTATAATTTAGTAAATATATCGTTATTATGTCATTTGAGTATATTTCTACCTCTATCTTTATGTCTATATCTGTATATTATCTTCCTATATATTTGTGTATGTAGGTATATAGCCCAAAGAAAATACTTATAATGGTGAGAAGATGAGATAATTGCATTTAGTAATTAATTTTATATTGTGAAATTTAGAGAATTACTAAAGGTTAATATCTAAATAGGGAATAACCCAATGAAATAAAAAATATTTGCTAACATCTAAAATATATTGTGCTTTAAAATGCTTTACCATGGCTACCTGGGTGACTCAGTCAGTTGAGCATCCTACTGTTGATTGCAGCTCAGGTCATGATCACAGGGTCATGGGATTGAGCCCTGCATTGGGCTCCATGCTGAGCATGGAGCCTGCTCTCTCTCTCTTGCTCTCTCGTTTTCTGTCTCTCCCTCTGCCCCTCTCCCCCACCCTCACACACACATACTTTCTCTCTTTAAAATAAAAAAAATAAAAATAAAAAAAATGCTTTCCCAAGACATGAATATTATGTTGGTAAAAGGCTTTAGAAACTACTGCCCCATGTATCATTTTCCGTTCAAAATATTATAGAGTATGTCGTCAATTACACTAATCAAATATTTAACTATATTGTGTAATAATAAAAAAATTCATATGTTATCACTTACCTAGTTTGTATTCTAGGAAAATGGTAAGAGTAATAGAACTTAAAATGCAGCGGAAAATTTGCATTAGTCTTAGTTAAGAAAAATGAGCAAAGTAAAAATATCAAAGTCACTAAATCAGAATTCTAATGTACTCTGCTGTGTCAGTGTTTGACAAAAATTTTGCAATAAATGAAACAAAAATTTTGAAATGATAGTAATAAAAATAATTTGTCTTTGGTGTTTGGCATACTTATAAATCTAAATAATGAATTTTTGGGAATTTAAAATGTCTTAAGTACATTGGTTATGGATGGATGACTAATAATTTTTTAATGCGCTCCATTACTTTATATTATTATTTTGGTAATTAATTACAGTATTACAAGGCATTATGTTAATAATGTAATTGAGTTTTAAATATTTTCACATCCATATAAGGTAGGAAGTGAAAACAATTACTTTTACTGTTTTACAGAGGTACAAAGCTAAGCAAGCAACAATTGGGTAACTTTGGTGGATCTCAGGGGGCCTCAATGGAGCAAAGAAGAATATTCCGCTGAAGAATATGGTTAGTTTTGATAAATATATTATAGTTATTAAACTTGTTTCTTCCTCTGTACATATTTGGCTGAGTATTCTCTTTTCTTTATTTGAATCTTCCAAGTTGTTTTAGTCGGATAGAATTCAATATCTGATCCCTTTGGATTTGAAGTGGCAAGTTTTTTTTTTTTTAATTTTTTTTTAACATTTATTTATTTTTGAGACAGAAAGAGACAGAGCATGAACGGGGAAGGGTCAGAGAGAGAGAGAGGGAGACACAGAACCCAAAACAGGCTCCAGGCTCTGAGCTGTCAGCACAGAGCCCGGTGCGGCGCTTGAATTCACGGACCGCGAGATCATGAACTGAGCTGAAGTCGGACGCTTAACCAACTGAGCCACCCAGGCGCCCCATGAAGTGGCAAGTTTTTAAATGTGTGAGAGAATGACACAGTGAGGTGAAACACTATTATGTGTTTAGTTGAAGTTCTTTGTCATTTTCGTATTAGTCAGAGCTTTACCCTTTGTGAATCTGTACTATTAGTTTTCTGCTGAATTTACCCAGAGCCCTGGCCAGTATATTGCCTATGTCCTTTTTAGTTCACAAGACAAAAGGCAATAGATAAACTATAGTCAAGCCACAAGTACCACAAATAGTGATTACTAACATCATCTTCATTTATGAATGTCAAAATCATTATATACTTTGTTTTATTACTGAAGCCTGAATATATTGGGAATTTACTTACTATTTTTTAGAATATTGGAGATAGCTAGGAAACACTTAGATAATTGTCTTGTAGAACTAACTAGAAAGACAGAAATGATGGGAAGATGAACTGTATTATTTTTATATCAGTTTAACTAAAGAAAGCTCATATACAACAGTGACATCACTAGATTTTTCTGGGTTCCTAGAGGTCATGTAAAATTGAATCCATATCAGACCAGATCCTGCCTTAGGTTGCCTTTGCTGACCTACAACCCTTTTAATAGGAAGTTATCTTTCTGTCTGGCCAGCATTTCTTTTGCCATAAGGCATCTCTTTTCCTTTGCTTTATTGTTTTAACGTGATGGTAGTTATTCACGATCCTTCATATGACATATTTCAAGAAGGTGATGATGTTCGAGGCATTATTTTTTTATTGATTTCCCCTCTTAGTAGTACTTCCTGCCATCTCTGAATTTCCACTGTTATGCATTTTTACTTTTCTGGTGCACTTCTTCTTGTTCTGTGTGATAGTTATGTGTGTGTGCTTGTTTTATCTTCTCTACCCAAGCACATATTCTGGTAAAATTGCAAGATCTATGATTCACCTCTTGTTACCCACACTCCTAGTCTGTTGCTAGTCTGTGAACATTTATTGAAGTAAATCTTTAGACTACCACAGCATTGGAGAAAAATGAAACTTTTAATATCTCTGAATGTTTACTGCTACTCAGATGCTACCAAACTAACTCAGAACACATTATATATCAAGTAAATACCTGTGTTGGTGTGTGTCTTTTGTTGTTAGCGTGGACTGTATTTTTTCTCTCTTTCTGTCTTGGATTTTGGAAGGCGCAAAGTGCCTTCAAAGTATTTTGGGCTTTCCAAAATCCAAGAGAGATTCTCTAGCTTTCTGAGTTTGCAAGACACATGTTCCACTTAAATTTATCTGCTTCACTTGTCATTGTTCTGTGTCATTTTCTTTGGCTTTTAATAGTTTATATAGCTTCCTAACTGCGTGATGTTTAAGGTGTTTAGATGTCATTTGGAGGCTTCATAAAAGGAGGTCACTTAGAGTTCAGAAATGTTTAGAAAAGAGAAAAAAAATCTTAGGAAGTTTCTTCTTGGGGTTAGCAATTTAGCCTTTTCATTGTTTGCATTCAAGATACAGTAATGCCATGCTAAGATGATCTGTTGTGCATCAGGCTAAAAGCAAGGTGAAAAACTGGGGCAAAGTAATATTTAAAGGAATATCTCAACTCCCTCGAGCCCGAGTCATTTAAAAAATGTAAGTGTGTGTGTGTGTGTGTGTGAGTGTGTGTGCGCGCACGCGCGCGTGCGTGTGTGTGTGTGTGTAGATTCATGATAATTTTCAAGTGGAGCACTTACTGAGTTTGAAAAAGAAATGAAACGAAAAGAACAATAACAGAAATTTCCATTGCTCTGCCTAAATTAATTGCTCACAATTGTGGAACATATGTCCCACACCATAAAGCCATGAAGGAGGAACTTCTGAGTCATTATTCCCTTTCTTGTTTTGGCCTGGAGGGAAGTAGAATTTAAGATAGTCATTTAAGCATCTAAACATACTACTTTAAATGTAGCCACTCAGAGTATCCATTGAGAGAAGAGAGCGAGGGGAGAAGGAAATGACCAATAGCTGGCTTCTGGCTGGATAAAACATTTACACATAACTTCTGGCTTCCCCTCAAGTGGAGCTTTTGCGAGGGATTTATAGGTCAGATAGCTCAGCAGTTTCAGCCTGTTGCCCACTGTACCTTAACAAAGCTTGTGCGTGTTTGTACAGCTGGACTGGTAGCTGTGGGAGTCCCAAGAATCCCACAAGGCCCCGTCCTTTTACCTCCCCTTCGCCATTTACCAGCACACAGATACATACAGAATGAAACTGTCTGACTAGCAGGTTAAAGGCCCACAATTCAAGCCCTGTTTATTTTCTTTCCTTGATTTCCTGCTGCTACAGTGAGTAAATGGTATTTTCCCCCCCTTGCTTTTTTTTTTAAACCTGTTTGTCTATCAATGTCTGGTAGGGAATGAAAGAAATACCAATATTTTAACATAGTTTGTGGGACTTGTTAGTACATTTTGGTGGACTGTTTTAAATCTCTCCCTCTCTCTATCTCCCCCTCCCTCCCTCTCCTAACCACCCCTTTCCCCCCTCCACACACACCTCTGTCTCCTTTCTCTAAAGGTCTTTCCATTCTCATCTTTTTCTCATATGTTTTTGGGAAAGGAATTATTTACCCAAAAGGAAGGGGAAAAAAAACATCCCCAAACTCTTCAAGTGTAACTTCACCCCAAGGAAGCGTGTTATTTTAATTACTGTTGAACCCATTCTGTAGGGAGGCCTGTAAATGCTTGATGCAGCTAGGAGAGTGCCAGTTAATATGCCTTTTGAATCAGTGCCACAAACTACAAAGACTGCCATCTGGGGAGGTATTACATTTGTAAGAAAAAATAGTTGAGACTTTTCTTTAAATGAGCTTGTAAATTCCAGTCAATCTTAGGTTCATTTCATTTTTTTCCAAAAAAAAAAAAAAAAGAATCCTTCTGTATGAAATATTTAAAATCATATTAATTAACCAGAAAAGGAAAAGCAATTCCGAGTTTCAGTGGATATCACTCCACTCATACGTTTGATCTGCATGTTTGTATTTTGAGTTGTTTTCTGTCATTAGCAATTTCATTAAACTCCTTGAATTGGAAAAGAATCAAAGTGATGAAGAAAAGTTTGTTTACATGTTCATTATTCTTAAATAATCTTGTTTCTTCCAACCAAAAAAGGTTTTAATTAGCAAAAATAGTCTTTTAGTTAATTCTGGTAGTTTTAATAATTGGTCATTCTTCATCTCCTGTGTAGCTGTGTAGGCAGATGATGCAGGAATGCAGGAATATTGAGAGTTGGACAAAACTGGTTGGAATTCTGGACTCACAGTATAACTAGCACACTATTCTGGGACAAGGCATGAAATCATTAGGAGCCTCAACTTCTTCATCTGGAAAGTGGGAAAAAAGGTACTTTGGCAACTTCAGCAGGATTGTTGAGAGAATCAGATGATAGGATGACTGCCAAAGTGTTTTATACATGGAAAAATTTTATGTAAATCTAAAATGACATTCTTTTTTCAAAGTTTTAAATTATTCTTTTAAAAATTTTATTTGAGAGAGAAAGAGAGGGAGAGAGGACACATGTGCACACACACGTAAGTGAGGGGTGTGCAGAGACAAAAAGAGAGAATCTTAAACAGGCTTCACGCTCACCAAGGAGCCTGTTGCCGGGTTCCATCTCCCAATTGCAAGATCATGACCTGACCTGAAGTCAAGCGTTGGATGCTCAACCAACTGATCCACCAGGTGCCCTAAGTTATTCTTCATAACTGAGCTTTCCCTTTCTTCCTTGGAGGATATTTTCATGGCAAATCCATAATTACCGGCAGGTACAAATTCTAAACTTCGAGGAGACTCTAGACCCCACATAAATTATTTTTTGTAAAAGTTCTGTTTGCATGGTATCCTTTAACAAATTATAGAGGTGACTGAAATATAATGAGAAAAAAGAAAGCCTGATTATTTTAGTGGTAGATCTAATTGATCTAATTATAAATATTCAGAAAAACTGTCCATAATCTTATTCTAAAATACTCCAGGATGCTTAAACTTCACACTCTGTTGACATTTTAAATTACTGAGCAGGAAACCTTCTGATATTTATCCTTCCATTTGCTAAAGTTCCTTAGTTCAAAATCCCCTATGGAATTGCAAACTTACAGGCACTGATTTAGTAAGGAAAATACACAAGAAAGAGGCTCTCTGAGTTACATTGGACTTCATGTAACACCTTTGCCATTAAGACCATTAGAAAGATTTGTTTTAATCTACATACTGCATTGAAAAGCAGTTCATACTATGATGAGGGAATAATGGTTCAACAATTTTTCACTTAGGAATTTTTCTTCATTAAATGTTTGAATTATCACATGGAACATATTTTTCAGTTTCCTCCTCTCATCTCCTTTCCCCTTATAACCCCATGTGATCCCTGTCTATAGTTGTCTACATTTAAAAAATAGGTATCTCTGGAACAGTGTTTATGTTCATTTCCACATTCAAGTCCACATCCCTATTTGCATCCATATCCACATCCAAATCCAAATCCATCCTTTGTCTAATAAGAATAGGAGGTCTTCCCAGAATATTTATTCTCATCATTTGGATTCTATTATAATAGTGATGTTTTCTTTGGCTGAAAGCTTTTGCACAAAGGTAAATATTTTATTTGAGCATAATTAATATTTTTCTTCAATTTGAAAAGTCTAGCAAAAACATTTAATCTATTTTTATTTTCTTTAAAAATGTTATCTGTATTTCTATTTTTTCTTTCTCCTTCCATTCTTTTTTCTTCTCCACCTGACCTTTTTTTTCAATCTTTGTAGTAAATCTCTATTTAAAAAAATAAAGCATTTATATTCCTATATGATGGATCACCTTAGGGCTCTGTGTTCCTCGTGCTCTAATCATTCTGTAAAGCAGAATCTTTGTGACAGTATGTTTGGCCATGCTGTACAACTGTACTGCTGTTCTTAATGGTGGAATGGGTAGTGAACACGAGAAGTATCTGTTGCTCTCATAACATTTCCATGAGGCTGACTTTGCTAATTGCGTGAGATAAATTTACATGGTTTGGCTAGCTCTCATTACTGCCCAGCATGTACAGATCCTTCAGCCGTACTCTTACTTTAATAGTTTCTTACTCTAATAGATTCCAAAACATTCCTGAACAATCTGCTTAATAAATAAGAGGGGGTCGTTGAAACTCATAGGTACCTTCTAGTTCAGACCAGCAGCTCAGTATATATATTTTTTGAGTGTCTCAGTTAAGCATTTACATTCAGAATCTTTAATGAGTTTTTTAGCTGAGACAGAAGATGTAATCAGGATGAGTTTCCCCTGTGAAAAGTGGAAGATTGCTGAAGAGTATTAAAAGTTGAACAGCTGGCCACTGTTTATGAAAACAGCCAGGCTCTTCTCCATAATACAGGAAAGAGAGTCAAAAGCCAAAGTCTCCTTTTTTCAAGATACAGCTGGAAAATTTTCAGAGCTCAGGGAGAATTTTAAACCTAGGGTGGACATACCTTTTTCCCCCTTGGGAAAAGAGGAGTAAGGGAATATCTTGGGAGTAAAAATATCTTTATCAATTCTACAACTTATATTCTGCCAAACACATGTATCTCTTTTGGGAAAAAATATGTTGTTAACTTTCACAAGTAAGAACAGGTGAATTATGTAACCGCTATATGAAAATAAGAGGAAAGTTAATTAATTAATGTAAAATGGAGAGAAAACATGTAAAACAAACAATATAGCTGAGGATTAGTTTTAATTCCTCTTATGGTCTCCTTATTGAAACGAATTAATGACTTTGTTAGCTGAAGGAATTTTTTCTAACTAGAATGAACAACTTTCTAAATCACTTATTTGGAATCCTGGCAACTTATCTGTTGTATTCCAGATTTATGAGTTTTATGGCCAAAGGGATTTACTCAGAAAAGAAGCTCTGGATAGTAGAATTAAGGAGGAAGTAAACTGAATGCTTTATTTGTACATTGTTCTATTTATCACCTTAATTTTATCCCTTTGAGTGGTAAATATCTACTGGTAGAGAAAAATTTCATCTATCTTAAACAAGTAGAAATCGGACCTAGAGGTTATGAGGAACTAAGAGAAAAAAATCAAAGTTAAATTACAACTTCATCCTACGTATAAACTTGCTTCTAGTAGACAGTTGTCTTTTGGAAGTATCAGGATGACCCTATTTTAACAGATGGCATGAGTCTTGCAAACAACAACAACAACAATAACAACTAACCAACCGACCGACCAACCAACCAACCAACCAACAAAAGCCTTGTTTTTCAACAGATAATAAGAATTTGGGTCAGAGTCTTGTCCATGCATAACATCTATAAATGCTCCCATTGATGCTTTTCTTTCTTCTTTAGAATGCTACTAAGTTCTGATAAAATTGATCATGAGTCTGGGCAAGAAAATTTGAACCTTATAGATGGAAAAATGAACATCCATTTACACATTTTACAGTAAAAAAAAAACAACTGTGTATTTTGGTCATTTGTTCAAGTAGGTTAAAGGTGAACTCCAAAGAAAAGATACCAAAATGAAATACAGTGTGAAGTAAACAATGGTTTTTAAAATTTGCACACATATCATACATAAAGGTTTTCAAATAAATCAGGTTAAAATAATTGCTATTTCTTTTTTTTTTTCAGTTTATTTATTTTTTACTTATTTTGAGGAGAGAGGGGGAGAGAATCCCAAGCAGGCCCTGTCCTGTCAGTGCAGAGCCTGATGTAGGGCTTGAATTCATGAACCATGAAATCAAGACCTGAGCTGAAATCAAGAGTCAGGTGCTTAAACTACTGAGCCACCCGAGGGTCCCCAAATTAGTTATTTAATTTTATTATCATCCTATGCTGCTTGTAAAATATGCAGTAGGGTTTGTCATTTGACTTGAAAAATAAGGGGGTAATTGTGTTTTTTTTTGGGGGGGAAAGCAGTTTCTAACCTTATGACTAGAATTCACCTAAGAGGGTGACCAATAAAGCCAAAGATTTGGATTTTCCTTTGAGTAAAAACAAAACACAAAAACTTCTCATATAGTCATGAAGTTTCATACAATATGAAACATTTATTACTTTTCCTTGCGATCATTTTTTCTTCCTATAACAAGCATTCTTTGAGTCAAAATCAACATGCAGTGAATCCTGGTTTCCTAATACCTATGACACTTTCAGATATAAAATAAATGCTTTTAGTTTGAGCCAGTTAAACAGAAGCCTGTACATACTGCTGGGATTGGTAGGATTCAGGTAAGAGGGAGAATTGGAGAACCCTGATGTGAGTGAGAAAAAACATTTCTGCAGCTTCAGTATAGCCAGGGAAAGATAGGAGGTTAGGGACTGTTCTAGGAGCTGGCTGGGGTCAGAAGCTATAATGGAAATGCCTCTGCCAAGAAGCTGGGTGCATCTCATAGCAAGTAAGAGGAACAATGGGTTGTAAGATCCACATGCTTAGCTCTAGCCTTTTGGTCAGTGGGAGAAATGTGGTCCCACCATGGCACACAGTGTCCATGAACCTGTGTTTTCCTTCTTGCCTTGGATCAACCTGCACTAGGACATCCTCAAGGTAAATGGGCTTTTTTGCTACCCTATTAGTCCGTGTTCTGAGCATAGAATGTTGTCAAAAGCCAATGAAGAAATTTCATCCATATTCAACAGAACCCAATCCTACCATGTAGACATAATGTGAACTGTTTCTACCATGTGACACACATTTTTGGTGGAAATACTTGCTAAAATAAATAGTAAGCACCTTTTAAGACTACAAATAATGTGTTGCTTTAATCATTTCATATTCTGTGTAGGTTAGGTAAGCTCTTTGAGCAGTGTTTTGAAGAGGAAATATGTGATATGGATGTTGAATTACTAGCAGTGATAGGGAACAGCAGTGACTGAAGTGGTTCCTGAAGCATCTATCTGAGAGTGGGTTAATGTGCAGAAAATATAAAGAACTCCTGCAACTCAAATAGCAAGGGAAGGAAAGAAGGAAGGAGGGAAGGAAGGAAGGAAGGAAGAGAAAGAAGCAAAAAAAGAAAAGAGGAGGAAAAAAACCCCAATCTGATTTCAAAATGGGCAGAGGAACTGAATAGACATTCTCCCAGTGAAAACATACAGGCTACCAATAGGTACGCACCATAAGGTGCTCAATGCCACTAAGCATCAGGGAAATGCAAATAACAACCACAATGAGATTTCCACCTCCCATTGTTTAAAAAGGCAGTTATGAAGACATATTTCATCTCACTGCCTTATATGATAGGCAGAAAACAAATCTATCAGTCTAAATTAGCATAGTTATTAACAAAACTACAATTAGCTTTGAAGCCTGCTGATCTTTATAAAAACTACTGAAGGATTAAAAATGCTCAATCCACAAAGTAGATGACTTTTATATTAAGAATTATATTTTCTTAATTACGGTTCTTTGCCATAGTACTGGAAATACAGTTTATGAATTTATATGCGATTTAGGTCAGGCTGTGAATAACAAGCGTCACTTCTAAGTATATTTTATTGAAAAATCATTTTTTGCTTTACTTAAAAGAACCCCGCATTTGAATAAATAATATCTTTGATCCATTACATTGCACCTACTTTTTATCTAATTTTATCTGTAGGTCTGTCCCCCAGTCTTTACCATTTTATCCTTGCCTCCTTCTCAGATCTGTGTTGCTGACATTATATACTGGCATATGAATTTGGGTTTTATCCTCTTAAATAAGAACAATACCTCTGTTTAACTCCAGCTGAATAATTTGGGACAGCACTCAGTAACCAATTGAGCAAGATTAATTTCAATCTGGCACCGCAGAGAGTTCTACCCTGTAGCAGAAAGTGTTGTTTTTGGAACAATGTTAGACACTCTTTACTATTTTACTGTCTCCTGACAGAAATTAATAGTGAAGGTCTTATAGAGTAATTTATTAACAACCTTCTGAATTCACACTTTTACAAACCACGTATCCTCAGTTGAGGGAATATGTTGCCTGCGATTTTGCATCAAAATGTCAGTGGAAGGCAGATTCTGACCAGGGTAAGGTTTTCGGAGTAACTGATCTGGGTGACTTAGACTTTGGTTAGACTCCTTGAGGCCTAGTCTTGAAAGAAGCTGAAAGGACCTGCAGCAGGGCTCTGAGTGATTCCGTGAGATGGGTAAACACAGATGCGGCAGGCAGAGGTAAAGCAGCCCAGCAAAGAGCCCAGGCGGGAATCAGAGGGGTTAGCACGTTGTGAAGCAGAGTGCCCAAGCCGGCCTCAGAAAATAAACAAACCCTTGTGTGCATGTGTTTTTAAAGGAAAGTTTCAAAGTAGGCTTAAGATTTCATGAAAGATCATGAAAATGGGAAGGATTCTGCATGTTCTAATAATATTTTTTGCAAAAAAGGAATGTAGTTATAACATGCATCACTTTTGTGTATCTCTCGTACAGCATGGTGAAATGTCCATTTAAAAGTAGTGTGTTTTTAGTTTCTATTAAGCATAGTCTGGGCCTTAACATTCATTTTACCAAAAAAAATATTTTCAAAGGGGGTTAAAAATGTGCCACACCAATGCAAGATGATAATAGGAGAAACTGAGAAAAGGGTGGTGTATGGTAACTCTGTTTTTCTGTAAACCTAAAACAGGTTCTAAAAAGCCCAAAGTATGTTAATCTTTAAAATATTTTAAAAAGGATACTAAACCGATACTGTAGTTCATGATGAGATAATTCTCACTGTTTACTATCATAAAGTCAAGAAGTTTAAAAGTGTTTTGTATGTGTGTATAATGGAAAAATGAATATTATGTAACTTGTAGAAATACTTCCTTAAGAAAATGGATGAGATAAGTGTATATGAAATATATTTTTAAAAATTAAGAATCTACCCTCTCTGGGTTTTTATGTGGAAAATGCAGACAACATTAATATGTGTGTGTGTGTGTGTGTGTGTGTGTGTGTGTGTGTGCGTTGTGTCTGTGTGTGTGGTGAGGGAAGAAAGTTTTGTAATAGTATTTTTCAGCAATAGATAAATAAGCCTTTTTCTTAAAAGCCTTTGAAAATAACAAAGATATACCTATAAAAGTTTGATTTTTAAAATCCTTCTATTGAGTAATTTTAATAAGTATTAATATGTTCAAATTAGCCCTCATTGTGTGTTGGTGTGGGTATGAATAATGTGGATATTCCAAAATATATTCGTATAAAGAGAGAGAGAAAAAGAGAGAGAACAAATCAACCAAAGTGTGATACTCTAGTGGAAACTATTAAAGGCATTTTCCAGTAGCGAGCTTTATTTCCAGCCATTTATCTTACACCACTTCCTTTCGTTAAATATGACTTCTGATTTTACTTTGTCTGAGAAATAGCAGCAAGTTGAGTAGAAAGGCCTGAAGTTAAAAAAAGAAAAAAGTCTGAAGTCTTGACAAAGAAAAATATTCTTTCTAATTCTGTCATGCGATTTCCAGGATCAGAATTTATAGAGGCCCGGAGTTCCTGGCACTACCTGACATAACTGGCATTATTTGATCTTTCTAACCACAGCACCCCAAAGCTGAAAAGAATCAGTCAGGTAGAATTCACATTTATTTTTTCCTTCAATGAAAATCATTGTATAGTAGCATATGTTTAAGGGAATGTGTGAGTTTTATTGCAGGTCAGAAAGGCTGCAGTTCTAATCCGTGATTCACAAAGAAAACAGAGCACACAAAGACCAGTGCAAGACTGCTGGGTTGAGGATTGGAAGGTTCCAGTGTGTAAACCATATTCCAGTCTGATATGTGCGCAACAATAGGGTCATAAAAACGAAAACACTCCATGTGAATAGGAGACAGTCTTTGTTTTAGGGCTCTTAATGCTTTATTTTAAAGTTGTTGGTCAGATTCTTGCAAGGCCAGAATGATTCTGAGTATGGTGCTTTGTGAAGTGCATAAACCATTTGTGAACTCAAGGGGAATATTAAATATATTTCACTTGCCAAGAAGTTAATCAGTCAACCACAGATCCTTATTCAATGCGATTTATTGAACACCTGCCATATTAGAAGAGCCATAACAAGCCAGGTGGTGAACTGAAATGGCAACACTGCCCTCAAGGTGCTTATAATCAGAAGAAAATAAAGAGGATGGCAACTAAAATTTACAAAGGCCTCCCAGTTTACAATATTTCACATTCATTTTACATAGGATGCCTGAAGCATGACAACCACATATAACATCATCATCATCAACAACAAACATACATGATATACATACGTGATCTGTTATAGGTATCTATGTGTGCACATGAGTGAATGAGTGAACATTCAGAAGGGGGAAATTTGTCTTTAGTCTGGAATAGCCTTTAGGGAAGAATTGAAGTTGAAACAGATTTCTGAAGAAATGGAAGGGAACAAGAAAGAGGCTTTGTAGTTAGGAGACAGAATTCTGAGTGATGTGACTGTTCGGAAAATAAATACTGTGTCACATTGTAGTAATCAAATAATCAAGTAATTGTCTGTTAGCTTCCCAATTCAAAGCATTAACTTGATTTTAAAATTATTTGGGAACAGTTAGTTAGAAGGTTTCAAGCATGGAGTGATATAAATTAAAATTCACTTGAAGAAGTCTCTTCTGTCTTCTATTTGTGGGACAAATGATTAAGACACTGGAGGCAGACTAGTCCCACGGCTTCAAGGTAAGAAGGGAAAAACTGATCTTTCTAATTACATTGGAAAGCTCCAAACAGATCATAAGAGGTAGGTTTAGAGTTTGAAGTTAATTACACCCACTCTGTGCCTGTTAACTCATTAAGACAATTAGAATTATAACAAAAAATTGTTGTGAAGATTGCTGAAATAATATAAAAACATATGGCACCTAGTAGACACTCAAATGGCTTAGTTTACTCTGAATCTAAAATACAAATCCATTTATAACAATTATAGTAACAGTTTAATGTTATGACGCCAAAAATAAAGCTATTTTTTTATAAATACATATTTTAGTTTTACACTGATTACCCAGAGAAAATTTGCATTCAGAAAAAAACTATATAGTATCATCTCACATTGAGAAAAGAAAAAAAGGTATACCTTTATAATATCATTCCATTTTATGCCAAGTGACAATGATTCTATAGTAAATCTATTTTTAAAGTAATCTTATTGCTGAGAAAATCTAGAGGACTGTGACAGAATCATTTTGAACAAAGTGTTCACTATTTCTTTTCAACCAGTCAAATAGCTGTTTTAATGTAATTTCATAAATGTAGTCTGATTTATCTTCCCTTATCAAATAGAATCTCAAGAAAGTGTCAATCATTTTTTTTTTTAATTTTTTTTTTTAACGTCTATTTATTTTTGAGACAGAGAGAGACAGAGCATGAATGGGGGAGGGTCAGAGAGAGGGAGACACAGAATCCGAAACAGGATCCAGGCTCTGAGCTGTCAGCACAGAGCCCGACGCGGGGCTCGAACTCACGGACCACGAGATCATGACCTGAGCCGAAGTCAGCCGCTTAACCGACTGAGCCACCCAGGTGCCCCAGTGTCAATCATTTTTTTAAGCTGAATATATAAAGCAGAACAAAACCTAACAAGGTTTTTTAAATTTATTTTATTTTATTTTGTTTTATTTTTTGCAATATATGAAGTTTATTGTCAAACTGGTTTCCATACAACACCCAGTGCTCATCCCAAAAGGTGCCCTCCTCAATAGCCATCACCCACCCTCCCCTCCCTCCCACCCCCCATCAACCCTCAGTTTGTTCTCAGTTTTTAAGAGTCTCTTATGCTTTGGCTCTCTTCCACTCTAACAACAAGATTTTTTTTTAAGCGTGAATTGAATGGTTCTAATGTGAAACATTGTTTTAACTAGCTTTAATTTTATAGTTCTTAAGGCTTAAGGAGTTCAGTCCTTTTGAATATATATTTATGTTTGTGACATAATAATAAACAAGGGAAGGTTTTCTTGTGGTTTTGGAGTATCAACTTTTAAGTTAGTCTGTTTTTGCAATTCACCTTCTCTCTTTACCAACTCTGGGACTCTGGAAGTGTGAACCTATCCTCCAGAATGGCTACATTAAATGAAGTTACATATGAGAAGCAGCCTATGTGAGCACAGAGTGCACACTCATCAAATAACACACTTTCCTTTCTCTTCTTCATTCTTACTTACAATCTCAGGCCAAGTACAAATAGATTCAAACCTAAAATAGGTAACAATACTGAAAACAATCATTTGTATTCACTCAGAACTCTACAGTTTACAAATGCTTCCAGGTTTTTTTATGTTACTTGGTATAGGCAGAGCAATTATTACCATTGCCCTTACACACTGAAGATTATTCTGAAACTTAGGTGGTACAGAGAAATAGCGTAGATCACAAAATTAATAGAAGTTATGGCCAGATTTAAACCCAGATGTCCATACTCTAAGGACAGGGCTCTTTACCATTCTGTGCTGCTGTTGGCAGATGAGTGGGCTTAGGGAGAGCAAGAGTAGATAGATGAAGGGCAAATTCATGGTAGGAGATAAGCGTAGAGTGATAGGATATAGCCTGTTAATTTTATGTGTCAAGATTGATGACAGTTTTTCAATACAAGTTGATTAAAAAAATGTAAGTACTTGAAAGAGAATTAGGAATAAAACCATATGCATGCAAATAAGTAACAGGAGCTTGAGAAAATACTGGAATTAATTGCTAGAAAGTGCAAAATAGCAGGTTTCTAAGTTCTTTTATAAGGGCTATAACACTTGTGTCAACTAATGCAGAGGTTCTAATGCTTTGTGTAGGGCATATTTTCTTTTTTATTAGGTATTTATTTTTATTTTACTGTGTGCACAAGAGAGCATGAGGTGGGGAGAGGGGCAGGGGGAAAGAGAGAGAGGGAGAGAGAGAAAATGAATCTTAAGCAGGCTCTATGCTCAGTGCAGAGCTCAATGCAGGGCTTGATCCCATGACCCTAGGGTCATGACCTGAGCTGAAATTAAGAGTTTGATGTGCAACCAGCTGAGTCACCCAGGCCCCCTTAGGGCATATGTCTACATTTGCTTGGTAATTTGTTGAATTAGTAATATATTCACATTTTTCCATTTGCAAAAGGATAGGACCCAACAAAATGTTCCTCTCTTACCTCCTAAGCACATAGTTACCCTCCTGTATCAGCCAGGGTTCATTCAACAAGGGAGGCAGAACCAGTAGGAGATAGGAGCTAGAAAACTAGAAAGAAAGATAGAAGATAATCTCTATCTCAAATCTCTCTCTCTCTAAAAATGACCTATATATCATATATGTATATATACATAACATATATATGTGTATATAAAGAGATTTATCACAAGATATTTGCTTCTGTCATTGTGGAGTCTGACTAAGCAAGCCTGAAATTTGTAGGGTAACCATTCAGAAAGGGAAGATCATGAGCAGGATGGAACACTCCACAGGCACAGGCAGAAGCTGTTCTCCACAGGTGGATTTTCTTTTTTCTCTCAGAGAAATCTCAGCCCTGCTTTTTGATGTTCTAATAGATTCAGTCAAGTCACAAAGATTATCCAACATAATCTCTCTAACTTAAAGTTAACTGGTTAGGAGCTTTCCTGAAATAAGCATCTTTCATACCTTATACTGTTCTTTGAGTATTATGTTGCATGTTTGGCTATAATATATTACAAATTTTGCAGCAGTATTCATAAGTGAGATTGTAATTGTATTTTATCTTTTTGCTCTCTGTCAGATTTTGATGTCAGTGTAATTTTAGCTTAATTTAATATAATTAGATGCATCTTTTCTTCTATGTTTTGTGAAAGTGTATGTTTCTTTGGATTTTTCTACTCCATAATTGCTCAGTAGATTTTGAATGTGAATAGTGTTGGCTTGGGGTCTTTTTTGAAGAAGTGGAGAAGGTAGCTGTTTCACAAATTTTCTGTTTCCTCCAATGATTAAATTATCCCACTCATAGTTTCTTTTCCTTTTGGAACAAATTTAAATAAGTAATACATCCCTTAAAACGCATCTGCTTCATTCAAATGCAGCTAAAAGTGTGTTTCAAGATATACTTAATATCTCTGACACTTTGGAGAAATCTCTCTAGATTCTGTACTCATCAGTTTCTTTATTTATAAAATAGAATCATGTACTACCTTACAAAATTATTCTGAGGATTGAGTTAATATTGTTTGTGTTTTGTTTTGTCCTTGTTGATTTGGGGATATTTTTGTGAAGAGAGGGAAATTTTAGCCTCTTTTCCATTTTCTCACCAGGAATCTTCATCTGAGTCAAATTTTCTATTAATAAAATTTTGACAATACATTTGAAGATATTAAGCAATAAATACAAGGTAAAATTATTTTATGTACCTTTTGACCTTGCGTTAGAATTTGCTTCTCAGTTCTTACTTGCAGCAAGCTGACCTACAATAGTTCACGTGACTTCATTAGCTCATACATCATGACAGTTGATTTGTTTACTCAGCTTTAGACAAAATATATTTAACTTATTGTTCAAAATTCCAAGTCCACCAGTACAAGGATCACAATCCTAGATAGTTACAGCATACTGATTGGGAAAGAGTGACATTCTTTTTTTTTAAAATTTTATTTATTTGTTTAAATGTTTATTTATTTTGAGATAGACCGCGTGTGTGTGCACCAGCAAGGGAGGGGCAGAAAGAGAGGGAGAGAGAGAATCCCAAGCAGGCTCCATGTTGTCAGCACAGAGCCCCATGCAGGGCTCCATCTTAGGAACTGTGAGATCCTGACCTGAGCCAAAATCAAGACTTGGATGCTTAATCAACTGAGCCACCCAGGTGTCCCAAGAGTGACATTTTTAAGGCTACCTCCCATCAATTACTGATGCCAGTAATTATTTTATTGATTTAGTTGCTTAAAGGCACTAGATGTTTGTGTAGGCAAAGAATATTATGAACAACTCATTTCTTTTCCAGAACACACCTTGGGAAGGCAATACAGCTACTCTTTTGAATTTTATGGTGGAAAAATATATTCGCTCTAAACATACTGACTTCACATACATACATGCCATGCATACATACATACTGACTTTTGTTTTGTCCTTAAAATGGACATCAAGACCCATTATAGACTCCTGTTAAATACTTTCTGATCATAACTCCTATTTCTCTTGCCCTCGCTCATTCTGCTCTAGCCACATCAGCTTCCTTGTTATTCCTTAATCACAATGAGCTCATTTTTGGATCGGAACCTCTTTTATATATACTGTTCTCTATGGCTAGAATCCCTTTATTCATATCCACATGGCTTGCTTCTTGCCTTCTTCAAGCCTCTGCCCAAATACCATCCTCTCAGTAACTACTGTATTCAAATAGCAACATTGCTCTCCCAACCTCTGTTACCACCTGCTTGTTCTCCGTAGTCCCCTTAATTATTTTTATAGCTTTTTTCACTTTCTGATCTACTCTATCACTTATTTATTTGTCTGTTGCTTATTTTGCACCATTAAACAAAATAGAAGCCTCATGAGAGGAGGAAGTTTTTTCTATTTCATTTGCTGCTATATCCTTGATTCGTATCACATTTTCTGGCATATAATAGATGCTCTGTAAAATGTTTCTTGACTAGATGAAAGTATTGTCTGTCCCACCTAGTCAATATCTGGGTAATCACCATTACAGTCAGCAATTCAAATCGACTTTTAAATTATTATCATAATTTTGATTCAATTCAGTGAGCAGGAACTATTCATTTCCAGTGTATCAGTTGGAACTCTTTAATTTGTGAGTAAAAGTCTGACCTAATCAAAATGGACCATGTCACTAACCTATCTGAAAAGGTTTCCACTTTGCTTAAGTAAGAATTTAAGTTATTTGCGTCAGGGATCAGTCTCTGGCTCTGCTTCCATTGTGTTGGTGTTAGTCTGGCTAAATAGCAGCTCTTAGGCCTGTATTCTCTCAGGTTTTACGTCTTGAGAGAAGGATCAAATCCATTTCTCCAATAATTTCAGCTTCACCCAATCAACAGTGTCCTAGAACTGGGACTTGTAAGCCTCTGATTACTCCATCCATCAACCAGTTTCTATAACCATATTTAGGAGTCTTCTGTTTGTCTAAGGACTAAGCTCGTGCCCAACCCTTAAAGTCAGGAAGTACTTGCCAGAACCACATACTCTGTGAGTGGGGAAGGAAGTGGTTAAACAGTAAGACCAAAGAAATGCATCCTAAATACTATAAAGTATAAAGTATCTAGGTGTTCCATAAATACTTGCTGTACATATTATGATCATGTCTCTCACAATCATTTTCTTTGCTTAATAATTACAACTTGCAATTGCTTTATTTTTCCCTAAATGCTGGAGACATATGTGTGAAAATGATTTTTACCCTTTGAAATTATATTCTTAAATTTAATTTTGTTTTTCTTTAGGATCTCCAGGTAATTGTCCTTCCCCTGCTCCTTTTATAGGAGAAAGTCAGCTTCAGTCAAGGGATACAGTTGTGGCAAGTTCATAGATTTCTCTGTGACAGTTGGGAAAATGAAGATCCAGTCTAAGCGGGATCTTGCATGTTCTTGCCCTGCCTTGGAGACATTTGCTACCTATTTTTTAAGCATAATCAGAATTAAGGTTAGCCTGCCCATGACATCATTCAGAAGCACTAAAACATTACTGAAGCCCTTAAACCATATTAGAAATCCAAAACGATTTTTAAAACAGTGGGTAGGAATCTCTGAGGCCACTTAATAGTATGGTAGTATATGACATTTCTCCCTTTGGCTATGGTACATTGTGGTGACATTTTTGCTGATTTTATATGGTGAACCAACATGTGAGTCAATTAGTGGATTTTTGTAATTCACTTATACATTTGCATACTAATACAACAATTTGTATTTTTTGAAATATTATGTGTTGTTGAAAGGAAGACTTTAAAATGCAGCTCAGAGTTGGAAATGAAACCTCAACCTAATGGAAAGGCTCGAGTGTAATGATCAGCTACTGCAAGTGGTGTAAAAGAAACCACCCAAACCTTAGTGGCCAGCAACAATAAACATTTATGGCTATATTTGTGGGTCTTCCTGTTGATGTTCAGCCAGGATACAAGTGGCTTCATCTGATTGTGGCTCTAAGCTGAGGATTTAGGTTGGCTCCACATGTATGCATTCTGGGACTCATGCTGAAGGGGCATTGATTAACAGGGCCATGATCACTGCTGCACAGCAGAGCGAGTAGAGACATGGGATGCCTTTTTGAGTCTTGATCTGGAAATTTCACACCGTTAATTTCTTCCATATCTTATTTACTGAAGCAAGTCACATAACCAACCCAATGTCTGTGGTGTGAGGAAGTATCCTTTATCTTTCATGGAGAAAATGGAGAACCTGAGGGCTAAAGATGGGGATGTATAATTCTAATTTATGGGCAGGTAAAGAATTGGAAGCAAAGATTTAGTCATCCACATTGAGTACATCAAATACATGCTAAATTATTTTTAAGTTGATTTTAGGAGCTACAGCATGATTCTTTTGCTGAGTTGGGGTGATAGATTCTGTCCTGCATTATAGTAAGGGTTCTCCAGAGAAATAGAACCAATAAGATATGTGTGTGTGTGTGTGTGTGTGTGTGTGTGTGTGTGTGTGTGTCTATGATTGTGTGTGAATGTGTTTTATACACACATAAAGACTGGTAAGTCCCAACATCTGCAGGGTGAGTAGGCAAGCTGGAGACCCAGGAGAACTGCTAATGTAGTTCCAGGCTGAAGGGTGGCAGGCTTGAGACCCTAGGAGAACAGAAACTTCAGCTAAAGTCTTAAGGCAGGAAAAAAAGTTAGTGTCCCAGTTTGAAGGACATCAGGCAGGAATAATTCTCTCTTACACAGTGAAGGTCAGCTTTTTTGTTCCATTCAGTCTTTCAATTGTTTGGATGAGGGTCACTCATATTAGGGAGGGCAATCTGCTTTACTCAGTCTGCCAATTTAAATGTTAATCTTATCCAAAAACACTTTCACAGAAACACCAAGAATAACGTTTGGCCAAATATCTGGGCACTCTGTGGTCCAAATTGACACATTAAAATTAGCTGTTACGAGCCCTGGTTTTGTTTGTTTTGTGTTGATTTTTTTATGACAAGAAAAGAGAAGCTAAGTGAATACTTCTTTTTTGTCTTTTTCTCACTGAGTTCCCAGCCTCCAAACTTGAAGAATATAGGTTTAAAGGAATGCCAAATTATTAACTTGTCTTGAGTGCCCACGGACCTTGGTCTGGCCCTATTCCTAAGGTTTGTGCATGTGGCCCTTGGAAACTCAAGAGAGTGAAAGTTCCCTTTCCTTCAAGAGAGAACCACACTTCGGGAATCTGAAGTCTTTGTTCACATGACCTCATTGTGGAACTCAGCATTAAAACAGTGGGTAGGAATCTCTGAGGCTACTTAATAGTATGTTGGTACATGAAGTTTCTCCATTTGGCTGTGGTACGTAGAAGTTGTGGTGACATTTTTTCTGCTTTTATATGGTGAACCAGTATGTGAGTCAATAAGTGATTTTTAAAATTGGCCTGTGTATTTGCATAATAATAGGAGTGTCTGAAAGACAGGTTGAAGAAGCCACATCCTGCCTTTGGAAAAACCAAGTATCTGAGAAAGACTGTTGTCAGTTGAAATGTCATCTTTGGAGTATCTTAAAAGTGGGATAGTTTGGAACCTGTATGTATAAAATGTCAAAAGAGAATAGCCAAAAGAGGTTTTAGTATTTGACCAAGGAAATATGATGTAAATTTAATGAACACTTAAGACAGTATAGTCAGTTTTTATGATTGCCTTTAAGGAGGAGAGTAATGTTTGGGATTCTGTTGGAAGATTCATGAGAAAGTGGTTAAAGAACATATAGTTTGGTGTGGTTAAAGAACAAAGGGTGAATGTACAGAAGTGAGACTGAAAAGACAAGCCCTGGCTTTATCATCGAGGGCCTTGCTTGTGAAACTAGGGAATGTGAACTGCCCGTTATGGGTGTTATAGGTGTATCAAGATCTTTACGCAGGTGACTGACAGCATTGTTCAGTTTCTGAAAAATTTGCACTGGTGATAGTAAGCAGGACAGAGGAAAACCTGATCAGAATTTTTTTTTAAGTTTTATTTATTTATTTTTGAGAGACAGAGGGAGGGATAGAGAGAGAAGGAGAGGGAGAGAGAGAATCCCAAACAAGCTTCATGCTGTCAGCACAGAGCCCGATGTAGGGCTCAATCTCCTGAACCGTGAAATCAAGACCTGAGTTGAAATTAAGAGTCAGATGCTCAACTGACTGAGCCACCCAGGCACCCCATTATCAGAATTTTTTAAAGATCTAAACATTGAAAAGATTCTGGGGGCACACTTTATGCAATGTAAACTAATATACAAAGCATATACAAATGTTAAAATTAAAATAATGCGACAGTTTTAGAAGATAGAGTTCAAAGAACTTGGTGGCTGACTGGCAAAGGGGAGGGCCAGGGATTTAGATGTTTCTATCTTAAAACCATGGGTAGATTAAAATAAAAGCACATAGGAAAAAGTAATGGTAATAGGGATTTAGATGTTTCTATTTTAGAACCATGGGTAGATTAAAATAAAAGCACATAGGAAAAAGCAATGGTAATTGGAATGGTAATGGAAACATATGGTCGATCTAAAATGTAGATTAATTCTTATTGTATCACATTGGATCAGTTTGAAAGTAATTTTCCTGGTGCTAGGAGAATTTTTTCCTAAATTTATATGGACTAAGTTTGTATTTTTGATAGTGGTGGTTTAAATAACTTCCAGAACTTAACAGATTTAGAATAAAAATTTTACCTTTATATTATCTGAAAGGTTTTTTAACAGCAGACATTGTCTACTTATTTGGAGAAAGGCTGATATTCATTACCAAATTGCAAGTATAATTTTAGTCAATTATTTATTATTGGTCATGCCTGTGAATGCCTTGAATTTCTTCAGCCAATGCCAAAGATGAATGTGGGTAGGTAATTTAAAAAAAATAATAAAGGAAGTAAATAGTTTCAGAATCCTACGGAAGATCTCATTCCTGCTCTAGAATTCTGAAATCCCCTTAATTTGCTCAACAAATGTTCCTTTGACCCAAACAAACATACAAAATCTGTATGTAGTCCTCCTGTTCTCTACAACACTATGTGAAAGCATGTAATCCATTCTTTTTTTTTTTTTTTTTTAAATGTTTATTTATTCTTGAGAGAGAAACAGAGCACAAGCAGGGGAGGAGCAGAGAGGGAGACACAGAATCCGAAGCAGGCTTCAGGCTCTGAGCTGTCAGCACAGAGCCCGATGTGGGCCTCGAACGCACGAACTGTGAGATCATGACCTCAGCCGAAGTCAGGCACTTAACAGACTGAGCCACCCAGGCACCCTGCATGTAATCCATTCGTAATGTACTAGTGTGTCTTTGACCTAAAATTACATTGGAAGAAGCTGGAATTAAATGAAAGTAAATGAATTGCCTTATTGCTAATCATGATACACTTTGGAATGTTTTCAGTAAATATTAACAGAAGTAAAAGAAGATATTCAGACTAACTCAAGATGTGAATTCTCATATAAGAATATAGATTTTTCCATCCTCTTTTTCCTTCTTGTTTTTCCTCTTCCTCTTCCTCATTTTCTCTTTCTCCTCCCCTATGGATATCAAAAGCAAAAATAGAAAAGGCAAATGGAGTTTACTTCTTAGGTTCTTATACTTAGTGATCTGGCTGGCTCTCTCCTGACATAGTCTTCCTCCTCCTCCCCCTTTTTTTTTTTCCTTCTGGGAAAACATCAGCGTGAAGACGGTGACCCTGTGCACTTGTTTTAGATGAGGGTAAACAGAAAACGATATTACTTGCCTGAATGGAGTAGACTATCCCATGGAGGAGAATAATAGCTGTCTTCTAGTTTCTGTTTTTTTAAAAAGACCAGTGAGAACTTAAAAGGAGAAAGAACTGGAGAGGAGGGTGAAAGATGATTACCTTAAGGATTAGAGCTGTTACCCTGGTGAAGTCTGCAAATACTGTTTCTAAGTGATGGGTTGAATGTCTCTTGAGTAAAATGAATTTCAACTAAGGGATTAGCAGTAAATCTTTACAGGAAAATATCTCTCAGTTAGTTATCCATTATGATAGTATGATTTCAATAAAAATGGTTATTGTTTCCCTCATTAAGCAGGCTATCCTATATATATTATTTTAGAAGATCAAAAGAAATAAACTATTTTTTGAAAAAGTTCAAATGGCTTAAGTTTTATCACACATTCAGCTATTTTAAAGTCAATTCATCAAAAATTATTTTTTTTTAAATGAAACACAGCATTTTTCTGGTCTTCTTAGTGACTTTGCGAATAAACATATTGCACGTTTTGTCATAAATCCAGTAGATAATAGGTTTCGTAGATGCTGTATACATTGCTATATACATTTGTTGGCATTTTTTTATTTTTAAGAAATAATCAAAAACATATTGTGAGCTCGAGGAACAGCATATATGCTTCAGGTTAACACAGTAATGGCTCTGACCTTTAACCCTGATGCAACTGTTCTATGCTAACAGCTCTTTGTGAAAGGACACCAAATACTGAAGAAATTGGAAAGGTTAACAAAGTTAGCGGACAAAATAAACTTGATACTGAGAATGAACTTTCACATGTAGCAAAAAAATAAACACTATTCTCTTAAGCTGATCATCAAAGGATGTTTAAGATGCCTATATATGCTTCTTAGCGTTAAGTTCATACTCTCTTTTGAGAATTGTTTATACAACGGGTTACCAAATTCATAGTGAGTCAATTACTGTAAATTCATAAGAACTAATACGTATGGGATTATTTTAAAACAATTGAAGTTCTAGCGCCAATGGGGTGGCAATCATACTTGGGAGCTTGCTATTTTTTTCGAGTCCTTTTCATGACATCGCAGTATTAGAGGCGTTTCCTAACTTCCTGGTGTAGACTTGACTGAATTATTCCCCAACATAACTTCCAGAATTTGGGTTCAAACTCTAACCTGAATTCTTGGCTGCAACAAGGTCATACAAAGCCTGACTTCTGTTACTGACACATTTTAGAAGTTCATAGCTCAGACTGACTCTACAATGGGAATTACATATCAAATTACTTTTGTAGAAACGGAAAAGAGCAAAGTAACTGCAAAACTGTGTGTGATCACCCAGAACACAGTGTGGAAAGGCCATTTAAACAACACTGAAAAGGTGGGTGTGTTTTTTACTAGTTACTGCTTATCATCTAAACCATTTTATTAGCATTTCCTAAAGGCGACATGACACACTCTAAAGACGTAAAGATGGTTTCTCTCTCCTGCACAAAGTGTTCCTTAAAAGAGACATCCCAGACTAAACCTCACCAAAGCACTCTGTTATTTTTTTGTAATGAGAAGTACAGGTTAAGTGCTTTTTTTATTTCTCACTGTATCAAGAAAATAATGTTTACATGAGAAGAAAAGCAAACGACAGACAAGAATGGTCGTACCTGGTTTTGCGTTTAACAATCCAATCCTTGATGGCTAAAAAATAAATAAATAAAACTTCAGGTGGTCTTATTTTTTAACTCAACAAAGTTCCACTTGTTTTATAAGTCATCTTACTAATTTATTGTTGGGCTTTGAAAAACCTTCTCCATTTTGCCGGTCTTCCAAAGTATTGGTTGATGTGGCTAGCAGTCTTTGAAAAAACAGCAGGATTAACAGGGTATTTGCACACCTGCAAAGCTCATTTAATGACTAAAATTGCAAATGCTGTACAAGTAAAACAAAAAAAAATGTATATTTTAAGTTATTTAGTGACCACAGCTATATAACACTATTCAGACAACCAAGAATGTATGTCTATATATTATGTATCCCAAAATGTAGCTTTGATTGATTATTTTTCCATGTCAAATATTTTGATTTGCTGGGAAGATGATAAAAAAAAGCCTTAACAGAAATGGACAACTTTATGAGAAAATGACTGAGCGGAAAAAGCAAAAAAGTGATGTTGAAAATTTTGAAATCATCGGAAAAATTAGAGAAGGGAGAACATGTGAATAAAGATGGAGGGCATAACTGCTGTTTCTTCTAAGGACTTGCATTCAGATTCATTGCCATGTATACCTACACTAACCACATTAACTTCCCTGGGAAGTATTCTCTGGATGACTCACCTGTCTTTCAGATGCATAAGTTTTAAACTTTTATTTATTGATCATTTGATTTACCGATCAAGAGATTTTCCTTTTGATGATTGCTAGGTTTCTTGAAAATTCTCTCCCTTATTTGATGATAAATTTCATATTTAAAAAAAAAGAAAATTCTCTCCCTTTTCATAAGATCATTTTAACTGAGGGCTAAGCTGTCACCCAGGATCAGTATGGCTTTCTAAGAAGATAATTTCTGGTGGTCTAACTGAGGTAGAGAGGAATTAGGTATTAAGGACTGAAAATTACAGCCAGAGCATTTGATACCATAGAGGGATTCTATCTGCTCCCCACTTCTGAGGCCCATGGCAGACATACATAATGAGCTAAGGAACTTGGATACAGCCTCAGAATCTTCCTTGACTCTGAGCTCCAGGCAGCCACCATTAATCTTTTAAATAGGCTCAAATGGTGAAATCTATTTGCCATCCTCCATTAGATTCATATTCTAAGCTTTAATATTTATTCTTCCTCTCTTCCATGGAGATGATAACATCATTTTCTGCTTCACTGGCATGAAAACTAGTCCTAGAAAAGGGTATATAAAGACACAGTGCAAGTTTTCCTTCTAAAGCTGTAGGACATGATAAGCCCCTTGTGATTGAAAGAGACTTTATCAAAATTTCCCTAACAGATTATAATCTATTTATTTCTAAATCATTATTGCTCATCCTATGTTCACTGTAGCACAGAATGAGTTAATCATATTTTTGAGTTAATCTGAAATGGAATTCTTTAAGATGTTAGGTTTCACTTGTGAAAATGATTGACGTTTATACTGCTGATATATTACTATGGGTGCAGGAGTAAGAAATAAACAAGATGTCACATAAATAGATTAATTTGATGCTAGCGACTTAAGCAGAAAAATGATCCTCGAAGTCCTTAAAATCACAGCTTGCTAGAAATTTGCATCTAGTGAATTGATGTCCTGCTTATATTTTTCAAACAGTGAACACTTTGCTTAAATTTTCAGTGACATTTGAGAATTAGTTTTCAACTGGGAAACTTTGGGCTTGGTAAATTGTGGATGTAAGTGAGCGGGTACTAAGTTACAGATAAGAGACTGTAAATAAATAAATGGAGATTTTTGTGGGTGGGTATGAAAGCACATCTGCAAATTGTAGTTGGGTTCAGCCTCAGTGTGTGTTTTCCCCAGTGTGACTCACTCAGTCATCACCCGGTTTGCGTTATTACTGACTCTCAACTATGTGAAACACTCAAACAGTTGGGATTCCTTTTGGAACACATACAAACAACCCAGATCTTCCAATTCAGATTATGTGGTTGGGCCTACGACTGTTTTGAAGACAGGGAGGAAAAACCTGAAGGCTGTCTGTGGCTATGGGGTGTGGGGTTGGGGTACAGTTCTAGGGTGTAGTTAACACAGGAAGGTACTCAAATTACATCCAGTGTAACATACCAAACTTGGAAAAGCTCTCTCCCTCTCTTTTTCTGTTTCTCTCTCTTCTCTCTCTCCCCCCCTTCTTCCCTCCCTGCTCTCTCCACCACCCCACCCTTTCTGTCTCTCTCCTTAGCAGTTGCTAGCTAAACTTCCTGACCATGTAAACTGAGGTAGGTTACTTCGGGTAAACCAGAACAGCATTTCTCTGCACTTTTTGTCTTTCCAATCAAACCCACGTCAAGTCTAAATAAAAACTCATTCCGACTATTGATAATTACTTTATTTAGTTCTGCATAAGCTGCAGTGACTGCTCATGCCTTCTTATCAAGACTCTAGAACTCTTTTAAATCCAGTTGCCACAAGATTGCTGTGGATGGAAGCCTTTCATTATGCTGCCTTTGTTTGCTAATTGTTTGGACTTTTAAGTTTTGAAAATAGTCCCAGGTCACCATTTTAAAGTGTACAATTCAGTGTTTTTTAGTATATTCACAGAGTTGTCCACCCATCACCACTGTCTAATGCCAGTACATGTTCATCGCCCCAGAAAGAAACCCTGTGACTATTAGCAGTTAGTCCCCATTCTCCCCTCTTCCCAGGCCCTGGCAACCATCAGTCTACTTCCTGTCTCTGTGGATTTGCCTAGGCTGAAAACTTCATATGAATGGACTCATAAAATAGGTGGCCTTTTGTGACTGGCTTGTTTCACTAGGCATAATATTTTCAACATTCATCCATAGCTGAATAATATTCCATTGTATGGATATATGTGTTTTATTTATCCATTTATCATTTGATGGACTTTTCATGGGAAAAAAAGGACTTTTTCCTTTTCTCTTTCTCTACTTCTTTTTTCTCCCTTTTTTGCCTCATGTTATTTTGGTTTTTGCTCTCCTTATTATATTTGCTATAGGTTACTTGATTGCACACATTGAAAATCCTACTATTAACTTCTAAACTAATGCTTCTCAAACTTTAATGTGAATATAAAACACATAGTGCTCCTTTTAAAATGCAGACTTTGCCCAATTCTTAACTGAATTATTTGTTTTTTGGGTATTGAGTTTGATAAGTTCTTTATAGAGTTTGGACATTAACCCTTTATCAGATGTGTCATTTGCAAATATCTTCTCCCATTCTGTAGGTTACCTTTTAATTTTCTTGGTTGTTTCCTTTCTTGTGCACAAGTTTTTATCTTGACGAAGTTCCCGTGGTTCATTTTTACTTGTTTCCCTTACTTCCAGAAACGTGTGTAGTAAGAAGTTGCTAGGGCCGATGTCAATGCTGCCGGTGTTCTTCTCTAGGATTTTCATGGTTTCCTTTCATATTTAGGTCTTTTATCCACTTTGAACTTATTTTTGTGTATGGTAAGAAAGTGGTTCACTTTCATTTTTCTGCATTTTGCCATCCGATTTTCCCAGCATCATTTGTTGAAGAGACTGTCTTTTTTCCATTGGATATTCTCTCCTGCTTTGTCAAAAATTAGTTTACCATATAGTTGTGGGCCTGTTTCTGGGCTTTCTATTCTGTCCCGTTGATCTATGTGTCTGTTTTTGTGCCAGTATGATAAAAAGCTTCTGCTCAGCAAAAGAAACAATCAACAAACAAAAAAGCAGCCTATAAAATGGGAGAAGATATTTGCAAATGACATATCTGATAGAGTTAGTATCTAAAATCTATAACGAGCTTATCAAACTCAACCCCCAAAAAACAAATAATCAAGTGAAGAAATGCACAGAAGATGGGGCACCTGGGTAGCTCAGTCAGTTGAGCCTCTGATTCTTGATTTCAGTTCAAGTCATGATCTTATGCTTTGTGAGTTAGAACCCAGCATCAGGCTCTGCACTAGCAGCATGGAGCCTGCTTGGGATTCTCTGTCTCCTTCTCTCTCTGCCCCTTCTCCCCTCTCAAAAATAAATAAATAAATAAATAAATAAATAAATAAACAAACAAACAAATAAATACTTTTTAAAAAGGAATGGGCAGAAGATATGAATAGACATTTTTTCCAAAGAAGACACCTGAAAAGATGCTCAACATCACTCACCTTCAGGGAAGTACAAACCAAAACTATAATGAGATATCACCTCATACCTGTCAGAATGGCTAAAATTAACACAGGAAACAACAAATATTGGTGAGGATGCAGAGAAAGGGGAACCCTCTTACACTATTGGTAGGAATGCAAGCTGATGCAGTCACTCTGGAGAACTGTATGGAAGTTCCTCAAAAAGTTAAAAATAGAACTTCCCTATGACCCAGCAATGACACAACTAGGTATTTACTCAAAGGATACAAAAATACAAATTTGAAGGGACACATGCACCCTGATATTTATAGCAGCATTATCAACAGTAGTCAAATTATGGAAAGAGACCAAATGTCCATTGACTGATGAATGGATAAAAATGTGGTGTGTGTGTATGTATGTAACTATGTATACATACATACATACATACATACATACATACATACACACACAATGGAATATTACTCAGCCATTAAAAACAATGAAATCATGCCATTTGCAACAACATAGATGGAGCTAGAGGATATTATGCTAAGCAAAACAAGTCAGTCAGAGAAAGACAAAAATGATTTGATTTCACTCATGTGGAACTTAAGAAACAAAACAGATGGACATGGGGGAAGGAAAAAAAAAAAGAGAAGGAGGCAAACCATAAGAGTCTCTTAACTATAGAGAACAAACTGAGGGTTGCTGGAGGGGAGGTGGGTGGGAGATAAGCTAAATGAGTGATGGGCATTAAGGAGAGCACTTGTTACAATGAGCACTGGGTGTTATATGTGAGTGATGAATCACTAAATTCTACTCCTGAAACCAATATTACACTATATGTTAACTAGAGTTTAAATAAAAATGTGAAAACAAAAATTAATTAATTAATTAATTAACTTTAAAAAGTACATAACAACTACTATGGAAATAAAAAATAAGTAAATAAATAAAATACATTTAACAAGTTCCCAGGTGATCCTGATGTTGCTGATCTGTAGACTACTACTTGAGTACCAAGGATTCTTACTATATGTTCCATTGAAAGAGAATGTTCTAAGTAAGTTAGTTCATTCTGGGCACACTTGTAGATGCTTACACAAATTTTATATTTATCTAAATATTACATTAACAGTTATTTAATACATGCCCAGCAACTTTCACAGAGTATTTAAACACGTTATAGTTTAAAACAGAGATTGGGAACCTGAGGCCTGTAATTTTTGTCTGCCACCTGTTTTTGTCAATAAAACTTTAATAGAACCTAATCACACCCATTTTTTTTAAATTTATTTATTTATTCTGAAAGAGAGAGAGCATAAACTGGGGAGGAGCAGAGAGAATGAAAGACACATTCCCAAGCAGGCTCTGTACCATCAGCACAGAGCCCAATGTGGGGTTCAAACCCACACACTGTGAGATCATGACCTGAGCTGAGATCAAGAGTTAGATGTTTAACCAACTGCACCACCCAGGCTCTTCCATTTTATTTTTTTAATATAATTTATTGTCAAATTGGCTAACATACAGCATGTACAGTGTTCTCTTGGTTTTGGGGGTAGAGTCCCATGATTCATCACTTACATATGACACCCAGTACTCATCCCAACAAGTGCCCTCCTCAATGCCCATCACCCACTTTGCCCTCTCCCCCACCCCCCATCAACCCTCAGTTTGTTCTCTGTATTTAAGAGTCTCTTATGGTTTGCCTCCCTCTCTGAAACTATTTTTCCCCCTTCCCTTCCCCCATGGTCTTCTGTTAAGTTTCTCAAGTTCCAGATATGAGTGAAAACATATGGTATCTGCCTTTCTCTGGCTGACTTATTTCACTTAGCATAATACCCTCCAGATCCATCCATGTTGCTGCAAATGGCAGGATTTCATTCTTTCTCATTGCCAAGTAGTATTCCATTGTATATATAAACCCCATCTTCTTTATCCATTCATCAGTTGATGGACATTTAGGCTCTTTCCATAATTTGGCTAGTGTTGAAAACACTGCTGTAAACATTGGAGTACATATACCCCTGTGAATCAGCATTCCTGTATCCTTTGGATAAATTCCTAGTAGTGCTATTGCTGGGTTGTAGGGTAGTTCTATTTTTAATTTTTTGAGGAAACTCCACACTGTTTTCCAGATGGCTGCACTAGTTTGCATTCCCACCAATAGTGCAAGAGGGTTCCTGTTTCTCCACATTCCTTACAGCATCTATTGTTACCTGAGTTGTTAATTTTAACTACTCTGACCAGCCTAGCCACACCCATTTTTTTGCTTGTTGTCTATGGCTGCTTTAGACTATAGTAGCAGAGTTGAGTAACTCTTACGGATTGCTAATTGTAACAAAGACCACATGGTTTACAAAGCCTGAAATATCTACTGTCTAACCCTTTACTGAAAAAATTGCCAACCCCTGATTTAAAGACTTGCTATATACTGAAACAATTTAAATCAACTTACTTAAACAAATCTATGTATAGACTAAAGAATTTAGAGTATAAAACTGCAATAATGACTAAGAACATTTTATTAAGATGAAATTGATGCTCATCAAGAACATTTCATACATATACCACTTTCTAATGATGGTAAATCCAAAAAATAAAAGTGCGGTCAATATTTTCAACTATTGAACATTTAAAGTTTGTTTTAAATTAACTCTGTTAATTCAATGAATCCTCTCAAGTAGTTGAGTATGGCTGGAAAAAAGACAATTGTTACACAATAACTTTATGATTACTAAACTCAACAAGATCTTTAATGAATCACAGGAATTAATTCCCTATCCCTTTGTATTCTCACACTCCTAGATGACTATCCATTCTTTTCCTTTTTTGCTCAAACTTTCAATACCTCATATTCCACTCTTAGTCTTAAGTTATGACTACTTACTTTGTAGTAAGAAAATAAAATCTAGGAGTATCTGAGTGGCTCACTTGGTTGAGTGTCCAGCGTCGGCTCAGGTCATGATCTCCTGGTTCATGAGTTCAAGCCCCACATCAGACTGGCTGCTGTCCAATCAGAGCCTGCTTTGGGTCCTCTGCCCCCCCCCCCCACCCCTCCCATCCATGTGCACGCACTCTCTCTCTCTCAAAAATAAACATTAATAAAAAAAGAAAAGAACCTCTATCAGAAGAGAACTTCTATTTGCCCTTGTCACTACATCCTCTCTTACCTTATCTCAACCTCCAAATTCTGGTTTTGTTTTTGTTACACCTGATCAATTGTTTATGCTTTTGACAAAGACCAAACTCTTCACTTGTGCACACCACATCCTTACCTTTATCACCTACTTCAGGACATCATGGTAACAGTTTTTTCCTGCTCCTGCATCAGCAGATTTGGCCACTACACTTGATTTTTTTTCCCATCATTATACAAACATGCTCTTATTTCTTTCATCATAAAATGAAAGACCAAGCTTTCTTGACTCCACTTGCCTCTCCATCCATTTCTTTCTTCCCTTGACAGTGTCTTTGAAAGAGCTATCTATACTTAGTCTCCAGATCTCTCCTGTTCTCTGTTGAGTCTGCCCGCCCCCATGCTAAGATTTCATCGCCATGCTTCCCCTGAAATTATTCTTGTTAAGGCCACCATGACCTCCTGAATACAAATTTCACTGGCTGAATGCTGAATTTGTAAGTGGCCATTTACACAGAGGTGTTTCCTATAAGGAACTACACACCACAAATATTTTATAATGTATTCATCCCTTGGTGTTTAAAAGCCACACTCTTCTTATCTTCCTTGTATTACTCTAGCCATTTTCCCCCATTCCTTTTACTCTTTTCTTTTCATTTACTTGACCTGTAAACATGGATTCTCTTCCTTTCTTTATCTACACTCCATCCCTTCATGAATCATGGTTTATAATACCACATTTATGATGTTGGCTTCAAGATTTATATCGCTAGCCCAAACTTCTCTATAGTTCTGGAGTCTTAAATCCTACTGCCCACATACCATCTCCATTTAGAACCAGTGGGCATCTCAGACTTAACATGCCCACAACTAAATTGCTGACTCTCTCCTTCACCCTAAATCTTATCCTTCTGTCTTACTCATCTCAATGAATGGTAATTTCATTTTTACAGTCACTCAAACTGAAAAGCTTGGAATGATTCCTGATTTTTTTCTTTCACACCCCATATCCAATCCATCAAAACATCCTGTCAACACTTGCTTTAAGATACATCTGGAATCCAACCACATTTCTTCACTTCACAGCCACCACCCTTGTCCAATCCACCACCATCTCTCACCTGGATTATTGTAATAGTCTCATGATGAGTATTCCTGCTTTCTGCTCTTGCCACCCTTTACTATTTTCACTGCAGCAGGCAGTGATACCGTTACAATACCTTGGCACTCTATACGTCCTTCAGTGACTTTCCATTTCACTCAGAGTAAAAGCCAATGTGTTTCCTATGGACTATAAGGAACTATACACCATCTCTATGACTTGATTCCCTACTCCTCTCCTCTTGCTCACTCAGCAGCCCTGGCCTCTCTGTTTTCTGATGAACCTGCCAGTCATATTCCTGCCATGGAGCCTTTGTATTTTTAGTTCAGTTTGCATGGAGTACTCTCCAGATATTCACATGACTCCTTCCTTCATTTCCCTCAGGTCTCCATTCTTTTCCTCTTAGGACTTCTTCCCTCATCCTTCCCTGATTTAATATTCTCCATAGCACTTATGACCCCCCAAACAGACCATTGTACCTGGTTATACTGGTTATTGTTTCTGCCCTTCTATTAAAATGTAAGCTTAATGAAATTAGGGATTTTTGCATTGTTTTTATTGTTTTAAACTATACAACTAAAGGCTCAAAACCTTTGACTTGTAGATGAGAGGAGTTTCTCTGCCTAAAGCAATTTCAACTCAATGTTATCTCTCCCCAAGTTAACATCACCTCAACTGGGTGATATTACCTGTCAGTTGTCATTCTTCTTCTTCTTCTTTTTTTAAATCTCCTTTGCTTTACTAGATTAAAAAAAAAAAGTAGTGCCAACTTTTGCCATTATTCAAAAACACAGTGCTTTCCCCACAAAATGGCTTCTTATATCTTAGAGTAACAGTCACCAGTGCAGGTCTGTGTCTGCCTTTGAGTTGCTTTAGCCAGAGAAACTCTTGTCCTTATCTCAAAACCCTGACGTGTTCTGATTAAAAAAAAAAAAGAGAGAGAAGCTTTTATCCTATACAGAGGTCCTCTTTAGAAAGAGGTTAGCTGTTACAAGGGGAGCATTGTAGATTTGAAAAATCATTTCTCATATTCAGAAAATAAGGGTAACTTTTTAAGTATCCTTGAAAGCTAAAAAGTGATGTTTTAAGCCCCCAAAGGGGCTTATAGCCTTTTTGTTTTGCCTTATTGTGACTCTTTAACCTCTACTATTGACAGATGAAGTCCCATTCAAATTCTGTAAAGCAGTTGTTAAGTTGTTGCTGACTTTGTCTTTATAAAATCTAAGCGTTTAATTTCTTGTTAGTAAGATTAATATGTAAATATATTTTATGTCTATAATTGTGTACTGTATTTGAATTTGTCTCAGTATTTAGAAACTACTGTAAACTTTGCCCCAAAAAGCCCTGTCTAAAAATTAAGACTAAATAATAAGTCAGGCTTCCTGTTAAATTGCTGTCTTGTTTTGAGAAACTTTGCCAGCACAGAGAACCAGTCTACAGTAGCCCCAGATAGTGGTTTTTGGCTAAGCATCAAATGATTAACATTATTTATATGTATTCAAAATATAAAAGCTGACTATACCTCATACTGAATATAGAATTGTGCTGTTTACTATTTTTAAATATTACCAAAGGATTTTTTAAAAATTGATGTGCTATGCATTCTTCGGTTTTATATAGAATTGTTTTTATATTAAATTCTAAATCCCAGCTTTTTATATGAGTATACAGTTATGTGACTTCTCTATTTTTTTAAAATGTTTTATCTGTTTATTTTGAGAGAGAGAGAGAGAGAAGGAGAGCACATGTGCACATGAGCAGACGAGGGGCAGAGAGAGAGGGATAGAAACAGAGGATCACAGTCAGGCTCCATGCAACCAGTGCAGAGCCCAACATGGATCAATCTCAAGACTGTGAGATCATGACCTGACCTGAATTCAAGTGTTGAGTTGGATGCCTAACCAAATGGGCCATCCAGGGGCCCTTCTATTCATTTTTAAATTTCCTGTGCCATCATGCTTCTCTCCTATCTTGTAACAGGGGAATAAATAGATCTTTTTGCCAAATGTGAGACTCCTAATAGTGTCCCTTGGATCCATTTTTTTTGTTTATGTCCTAAATGACCTTATTCCATCAAGTGTTCCTCTGGGCCATCTGTCTTTCTATAGAATCCCTCTTTTTTTTTTCTTTTTAAAAAGTTTTTATTTAAATTCCAGCTAGTTAACATATAGTGTAATGTTAGTTTCAGGTATACGATTTTGTGATTCTAATACTTACTTTTTTAAAAATATAATTTATTATCAAAATGGCTAACATACAGTGTGTGCAGTGTGCTCTTGGTTTTAGAGGTAGATTCCATTTTAATCTAAAGTCTAACTGTGATACTTTCAATTCAACAACAATATTTCCTGTTCCCTATGAGTCCTTTATGACACAGACATAACTCTCTTAATGTTTTTACAATTAAAGTGCATTTGCCTCATACTTGACTTTAATTTGCTAAGTCTTAAGGGCTACTTTTTAACATCCATTTACTGACTTTGAGGTTACAGCCTAAGTGAAGGAGGTGATTTGTGGGCCTGTTTACTGTGTAGATGGTAATAATAAGTAATAGATTTTGATTGTGCTTTATATTTTGTAAGTCACTTTTAGAAGCATCAGTTTATTCATTATTGGAGATTCTTACATAGTTCTATAGCAAGCAGATTTCAGTTTATAATTGTTATTGACCCTTAAAATTCTTTTGTGTAAAAGGGGATACTTTAGGTATGTTAATGTGAGTGGAAAAATATTCCTTGTTTTTTCAGTCTAGAATTATCTTAAAATTGTCATCTATCGTCTGTTTACCATTTCTGTTTTTCTGTTCCTTCTTGCATCGATAGCTAAGAATCTAAGAAAATAAGTTTTTGTAAGATACCTTATAAAAACTTTCCAATAATTCCTTAGTTACCAAATTCATTTTTAGTCGACATTCTTCCTATATTGTTAAAATTTTTTGATGTTGTTGAAACCAATCTCCTCTCGTAAATCTTTTCTCTTGACTTTTTGCACAAGAGTCTCATGTTTCTTTCTCTAGGTCTGGCTGGTTCAACAATGAATGTTCTTGGCCTTTTCATCTTTTTTCAAGATTTTATCCTTGACTCCTTATAACTCTTTGGTGATGTCCTTAACCAATGGAAAGTCACTTTGTGAACCTGGAGTCTTTGGCTTTGGTTTTGTTTGTTGGTTTGTTTTTGTCAAGATTCCAGCAGATCATGACAGCTAGCTGACTCCTATTTGTAAATTTTGTATGCCCCCATCTAAACTTATTTCTGTCCTACCTACCAATACAATTTTGTTATTATTTTTTTTAATGTTTATTTATTTTTAAGAGAAAGAGAACACAAGGGAGGGGCAGAGCCGGGGCATGGGTGGGGTGCGGGGGCAGGGACAGAGGATGTGAAGCCAGCTCCATACTGACAGAGAGAGAGCCCAGTTCACGGCTTGAAGTCACCAACCGTGGCGGGGGTAATGACTTGAGCCAAAGTCGGAGGCTTAATCGACTAAACCGCCCAGGTGCCCCCGTTTTGTTATTTCTAATAATGGTCTACCATTCCCCAAATCATTCAAGTCTGAAATTTTAATCATCTAAATTTTTCGAGCTTCCTTGGTTAATTAGACTTAACAATCACTGTCTCCTGGAAGTATTCCTTTATTCAAACATCATCTGCCCTGACTGTTCTCTCTTACTTTCTATGTAAAGTCAACAGCCTCAGGGGTGCCTGGTGGCTGTCAGTTGAGCATCTGACTTCGGCTCAGGTCACGATCTCCTGGTTGATGAGTTTGAGCTCCGCATCAGGCTCTGTGCTGACAGCTCAGAGCCTGGAGCCTGCTTCAGATTTTGTATCTCCCTCTCTCTCTGCTCCTGCCTGATCATGCTCTCTGTCTCAAAAAAAAAAAAAAAAAAAAAAAAAAATTAAAGTCACCAGCCTCTTAATTTTTGTTTTATACCTCTAATTTCATCCTCTAATTTTCCATGTATTCATCTAGTCTTAAATCATGTTTTGGGTCACAGATCTAGATTCATGGACCCCATCTCCCAAAATTCATCTTTGCGGCCCTGGCTTTTTTGAGAAAATATGAATGTCAGTCTCTTTAACTTTGTATGCCCCTAATGTATCTATTCCTAAATACCATCCTCCATGAAGACTTCTCTGATTAACATGTTTGGGAAAGATTCCTCTCCCATCTCAACTCGTACATGATATCATTGTGTTATGGCTGGCTTGCTTTCTATGTTGTGTAATTGCTATTTATTGTAGGATTATAAACTCCTGGGAGACAGATTTCAGGCTTAGTTATCTTTATATATCCTAAAGTGACTATTTCAGTGCTTTATATGTCACAGGTATATGATAATTGCTGAATGCTTAAATATCAAATGTGCATTGTTTTTGTACCATAGTTGCTTTTTACAACATTGTAAGAGTCCTTTCATTCTCTAAGTATGAAAGACAATCGCTCAATATAGCATCACATAGTATATGAATCAACTTATATGTTCATAATTTTGTTATGGACATATGGCTTTATGTCTTTAAATTTTATGGGAATCTTTATATAATTAAGAAAGGGCACTGGGTTGCCTGGGTGGCTCAGATGGTTAAGTGTCCAACTCTTGATTGCAGCTCAGATCATGATCTTGCAATTTGTGAATTTGCGCCCCGTGTCAGGCTCTGCATTGACAGTGCAGAGCCTGCTTGGAATACTTTCTCTTCCTCTCTGTCTCTCTGCCCCTCCCCTGCTCATTTCCTTTTTCACTAAAAATAAATAAAAATAAACTTAGAAAAAAAAAAAAGAAAGGATGCAAGTAAAGTGTAGAGAAGACCACTATCCTGGGAGTTTTCTGAAAATGCATAGAGCCAAAAGCCTGGATTCCACAGACCATTGCTCTCTTATCCTCCCCCACAGCTATTGTCATACACCCACAACCCTCCAATCTTATATGTGAAACTATAGAAGTCCCATGTATAAATCTACAGAAATCTATTCCACTCCTCAAAAACAAAGTAATACTGGTCATTATGTTGCTGAATGCCATCGTATTATAGAGTGTTAAATGATATGGTATTGGTTATATATTCTACATGTGATTTCCAAGAGTTATATATTACATTTTTTTTCAGGAGAAAAATCCTACAATTGTTTTCTTTTTAATATTTCATGTTAAATCAGAAAGTACTTGAGCAGAATATGTTGCAAAAGGGCTGTTTTGAATGTAAACTGAAGCAAAATTAATTAGAAGTTGATGAAATGCTAGAGAAATAATCCTAATTTTAAATGGGCTCCATGTGATGTTTGATTTCATTACTGACAAATTTAGAATGAACTTCATTTATTATGCCACGAATGTTCATTATTTTTGCAATGTATTGCACACACATTTCCATTCCTCCCAACCTATTTTTTAGTCTCAGCATTTCTATTTTGACATTAGAAAAATATACAACCAAAATCTATAAGACTTTGATTAAATGTTGATACAGCTGATTTCAACACAGCCAAAGCCAGTGACCATACATGGAATCTAAACAACAGCTAGTAATTACAATGTCAAAGGCATGTATACACTGTGAGTTATGTTTCATTGTCTGGCATGCAAATATAGTCTCCGTTTCCTTTACACTATGTCCAAAGTATAAAGAAAGCCAACCAAAGAGTTCTGTTTCGTTTACACAAAAGAACAAGGTTCAATCATGTTTGATAAGTTGCAAATTACTGGTAATACCACAAGTGTTGTTACAGCTGCTAAGAATGGTCAGGAGGATGTACAAAATACAGCAAAGGCATGAATCAAAAGAAAAAAACCTAAACAAGTTTGAATGATGGCGTATAGTATGGCTAACTTTAACTTCACTTGAGGCCTGGAAATGCCATATTGGGTGCAGTGTGAGGTGCCTCGTATGGAATCTGGCCTCCTGCAGATCTGCTAGGCTTTCAACTCTCCCCATCCAGAGGTAGTGGCCTCTTCTCGTTTGCATGCTAACATAGCATTTACAAATCAAAATTCTTACAGTTTTATAATACAAGACCTGAGACACCAGGGGCAAAGAAAAGGAATAAAGAGGGAGAAAACATTCTGAGACAATATGAAGCAATCTGAATTTTTCTCAACAAAACTAAAACCCCTTTCCGAGAATCAGGCCAAGTTGGTATATTTAAAAGAAAAAAACAAAACACTGCACTTTTCTGGGAACCTGAATACTGGAAACATGATGGTTTTTAAAGCCTCTAACTCATGTCGGAACTTAATTCAGTGAGCATTGATTAAATCCTACCATGTGTAGGGACTTTTCATTTCGTGTACTTTTATCTCTGCTCCCCTCCTCACCGATCCAACCAACAATTCAGGAAGGTGTGTTATAGAATGAGAAGAAGGCTAATCAAGGCATTGGGGTACTGAAATAAGACTCATAAATGATAGTTTGTATCTTTTGTTGGATGCTGGGAACTTATTTAATGTTCTGGACTTCCCGGGCCCTCATTTGTGTGTATGTAAAATGAAAAAGAATGAATAACCTCGGAAGTTGCAAACAGATGACCCTTGAGCTAAGTGTGGCCTGCAGACATGTTTGGCTGGATCCACAATTTGAACTAGGCATCAATACTTAAAAGCCAAGACATTTTATATAAATTTCCAGATTTCCAGCTTCACTTGGAAAAGTATTGTAAAATCTGCTGGGCTGACATTTCCACATAGCAACAACTACAAAGTAGCAGTGGTCTCTCAGATAAATAGAGCCTGCCCTCTCTTGAGGACAGGTCTCATAGAAGGGATTTAGGTTACCTGTTCTAGCCTCAAATGACCATTGTCTTCTCTGAAATTTTGTAAAGCTGCTTTTTACATTTTGCTTTCAGAGTCATTATTTATGATTAATGTTATGCCGTATTTATAATACAAATACAGATAGAAGTTATTTTTGTCTAGTGAAAGCAATTCTAGAATAGTACCCCACTTAATGACTATGATACTATTGTTAATACCAGTAGTAGTAATATAAATAATAAAAGCAAATATTTAATGATGACTAAGTTTGTGTTTGCCAAAATTTGAGCACTTCCACAGGAATTAGCTGAAAAAATGCTCACAACAACCTATTACAATGTAATCTCCAAGAGGATCGGACGTTACATTCTAAACCAGTGGTTTAGACTTGAGCATGCATTAGAGCCATCTGAGGGTTTGTTGAAACATAGGTTTCCAGGTGCCAATATAAGGTTTAAGAGAGGAAATTACGATAGAATCAGAAAAACGATCATCAAAATACGTTAAAAATTCATATTTCTTTGCATTTTTTAGATGATGTATTTAACATTTAAGTTTAAAGTTAAAAGAAACAGAGCTTGGAATTTACACTTGATCCATCATGGATGTGATTTATGCAAAGAAGGAAACAGAACACCAACAAGGAACCTATGCTCTAGAAGCTGGTGCACTGTTGTTGAGGTCAGAACTGGTCATGGCCTGGATTTGTATAGGCCTTGAGCTGAGAATGGTTTTTGCATTTTAAAGGGCTATCAAAAGTAGGAGAGAAAGGAGAAGCAGAAGGAGGGGGAGAAGGAAGAGGGTGATTGGGAGAAGAAGCACAAGAAGGAAGAGAAGGAGGAAAAGAAGGGAAAAAAAGGAGAAGGAAAAGGAGGAGGAGAAGGAAGGGGTGATTGGTGGTGGAGGAAGAGGAGGAGGAACCATAGCAGCAGCAATGACAGAGGACAAATGTGGCCCTCAAAATCAAAAATATTTACTATCTATTCTTTTACAGAAAAGTTTGAAGATGCATGGTATGCAATAAAAAGGACTTTGTCCCCCTTTAGTGGTTTGTCTCCAGAATGAACATTTATTGATGCTATAAATTAAAATATTCTAGGCTTACATGTATCTTTCTTTAAAAAAAAATGATGCACAGTTTTTTTTTTAATGTTTATTTTGGAGAAGCGAGGGAGGGGGAGGAGAAGGGGCAGAGAGCGACGGGGACAGAGGATCCAAAGCAGGCTCTGCACTGACAGCAGAGACCCAGATGCAGGGCTTGAACTCGATGGACTGTGAGATCCTGACCTGAGCCAGATGCTTAACTGACTGAGCGACCCAAGTGCCCCTGAAGGACAGCTTTAATTGATTTTTCTGTCACTTAAACTGTCTTGAATATGTTGGGGAAAAAAAGTTTTCTGCTTGTAGAGGTACTCAAAAAAAAAAAAAAAAGATTGCTCTCTTGTTCATCAGCCCGATTGAACTCAAATTTGTTTGCTTCCTTTGAGTGGCAGGATTCTCCCAAGGCTTTGTTCCTTATCTAGCAATTTTCATCATCAGTCTGCCTGAATAGAATCTGCTCTTGTGGGTTTGGATATTCCTTACAGATAATAGCAAACTCATATAGCCCTTTACCCTAACGACGTTTTTAAAATGTGTTCATTGATTTATCCATCATTAATCAGCTATCACTTTGGTGCCAGGCAATGTGCTGGTCGCTGTTTCCTGTGATCCTCAGTGTTTTTTACCTAAGGGCCTCATTTCCATATCATGGTGAAGTAGGGAAAAAGCCCTGCATCTGCTTCCTCTCATGCCTGCATTGGTGCTTTCCATAGCTAGCGCCCCTTGCATGCATTGTTTGGAGGGAGAATTTAATTTACTTCTCAATTACTTTTTGCTTGATGTAAGTATGACTTCATTCATTAGAATCTTGGCTAGGTGAGGTAGTAGGAGAAGGTAAGCGTGTAAACTATAACCTTCCTACATGAGCCAGTTTCCCAAAATGTATAGAGGTACTGGTATTTTTTTGTTTAGCGCAGAACAACCTTAGGAAATAGTATTTTTTAAAAAGGGCTTTTAATCTCCAAGGTAAAATAAAGGTACACTATAAAGCCATATGGTAATACTTTACAACAGCTGGGCTGAGACAGTGTACTGCTAATTTGCACAGTTCTTTTATGTAAGTTAAATGTATTTCTTTTGCTAAATGCAGTTCTTAAGGCAAGGGTATTATTAATTGCTAATGCTGCCCCTGGTGTTCCGATATTCCTTGCTAATTATATAAACCAGCATACTATGGTCTTGGTGAACCATTTTTCTTCTGCTCTGAGATATTTGATCAGGAGTTCCACCTCTGGAACAGCTTGTATTAGGTTAGCCCTCTGGGAAAGTTCTAATTTACAAGATCCTTACTAAAAAATCAAATCTGTTTCAAAGAGGTTACATTATAAATGTAAACTTCCTAATGAGCTTGAGTGAAACGCTGTGGGCTACAACTGGTGAACTTTGAAAGTTTTTACCCTTTTCCTTTTCCTATATATATATTTTATGTAATCTGTATCCTAAGTCTTATAAAGAGACCAGCTGTTACTCCCTGTGAACTGATGATTGTAGCCAAATCCTACTTTTTCCCTGATATAGGTGATCCTTCCCTTTTTATTCTTTTCATTAAAAAAAAATGTTTACTACTAATAAAAACAGTGAACACTGTACTGATTATACACCAGATGCGAAGCTAAGTAAGCACTTTGCATAAACTACCTCATCTGTTATCCACAAGACAAGTAACTTACCCAAGGTCTCCCAGCTCTTTTAAAAAGAAAATATGGCACTTGAGCTTGCTAGAGATTGAAATAGTAAGAAACATGAAAAGTATGAGGAAATCAGAGATGGCAATTATTTTAGTCTTTTAAAATGATAAATATTTCCATCATTTAAAGGTCACAATACAGAGTTGTATGATTTTAGTGTTCTTTATTTTCTTCTCTTTGCATATATGAAACAGATCAAATTGAATATATGTCACAATAACATGATTTATAGCTTAATCTATTTTTATTTATTTTATATTTCTTTTAGTGTGAGTCTCCGGAGAATTTTTGAGTAATTATGCCAATAAATATTGTCAATTGACTGACAAATGCCTTGTGCACAATTACCTATGTGTAAGACTCTAGAATATAAAAATATTCATATTGGTATCTGGCACTATCTGGACTTGGGTTCAAGGTCCAAATTAATCCCTACTATTATGTATCTGACCCTGGACAAATCTCTTCATCTCTGTGGACTCCCATTTCTTTATGTAAGAGTTAAAGAGAATAGTTGGATTTTGCTGTCTCTAAGATAATTTATAACTTCAACATTCTATGAAAGTTTTAATTTAAATTTTAAAAAATCTTGCTTGTGTGCTTAAATGAAACTACAACTTTAGATGTCTTATGTATAGCTCTCTGCTTATTTGTCTCTTGCCATCCATTTCTTTCCATTTGATTCCACTTAGCTACTCTGTTCTTCATCACTTTGCTTTTTGGAGAGAACAGTGGCTTTGCACAGACAGACTTCTTAAGCTGAACTTCTTTATTGATTGCAGTGTAACAGAGAGTTAATTCCACAGAGAAGCTGGCCATTGGCAGAAACAGAAAGAGGAGGGAAGAACTTGTAAACCCTTTCACCCAAATCACCCTTTGATAACTACCCAACTTTTTCTCACTCTGTCCTTTCCTTATTTGTTCCCTGCAGTAATTCAGCAAACCAAGCCTAATGCCCCTTCTGTTCCATCTTTGTCTGAATCCAAAAGGTTTAATACCTATGCCTCTTCACTCCCATCTCACTCTCAGTGCAGCTCTTAAAAGAAAAGGAACTGCTAAAGGCCCCAGTAAGCCCACATTGCCTCCCAGGCCTCACCACTTTGAGCCATCACCATTCGCTCTCCTAGGCACTTTTCAGCCCCAGTGAAGGGGAAGAGAAATGTGAGAGAGGAATCAGCTCTGATCTTTCTCAGTGGTTTCTGGGTGTGTCACAAATATGTAGAAATTGGAAATTAAGTTCTCAAAACATAATACTGTTTACGGTGGATGATAGAAGTTAATGTCATTCATGATGTAGATGTAAGGGTGGGGGGGGGTGGGGTTCAGAAGGAGGAAGATAGTGAAAAAAGAGAAAAAGCAGGAGAAAAAATATTGTGAGTACACTGTACATTGAAATAATCTATCAAGTAATAGTTTGCAGCTATAGTTATTTTTCTTTTCCTACCTATTGAAGTTTGGGCTCTAATTGAGTTTTTGTTTTTTGTTTTTTGGGTTATTTTTTTCTCTCAAATTAGTATAGACAGCATTCAGTATTCATGAATTTTGCATTTTCTAAAGATACCCTATGCTTACTTTTGGAACGTGAAGAGGTTTTCCTGTAAGGCTAAAACTGGATAAATCCTTACAGGAATGGATATATCAATGTGGGGTAAAGAGGTGCTAGTTTAGGGAGGTGAAAATGTATATTCTGAAATGTTGGTAATTAGAAAATATAAAGACACCTCTTGCATAATTTCTCTAAATAGCCACTCTCTCTGGCTTTCTTAATACACCATAATAAAATGCAGCAGAACATAACAATCAAAGGTCCAGATCTGTGCTCTCTTTTGTGGAGTCAGCAGCTGTTTTGACCTCAGCTGGTCTGCCTCCTGCTTTCTTACCCCATCCAGAGTCTATCACCCTCTGTCTGTATGTGAGTGGTATTACTTTCTGCTTTGAAGAATTCTGAGATGAAAATGGGAGACATACTCTCTTCTCCTTCCTTTTCTTCTGAGATTATTGTACTTACTATGAATCCAGTGAGAGAGAGAAAATGGAGTTTTCTGAACAGCTAATGTGAGGATTTCTCTGTAGGGCAAGCTGAGCTCTGCTGAGAAGCTATTTTGAAAAGTCTCTGGTAGGGAAGAAGCTAGATGTGGGCTGGCATCTAGGGTTGATGAAGGAACACTTCAAAGAGGGAAAGGAAAAGAAATGGTGCTGAACCGTGTGGGAGGAATGGTTACAGCTGTGCGACCCTGTGGCTGGCAGCAGGAAGGAAAGCTTTGGCAAAGAAAAATGTCTGTTTTTTAAATGAGATGCCAATGGGCTGTGGGATGTTACCTACCCACCCCAAGCCACAATCCCATAAAAATTCAAAAATAATATACTAAACATGCTTGGATTGCTTATGAAAGACAGTGAAGGGAATTGTATTTCAGGTCAAGATTGGCACTGGCTGCAACATATCCAAAAAAAAAAATGGAAGGAACACTTGACATCATGGTGTTGTTATTACTCTGAGGCCAAGGTTTTTAATGTATTTCTGGAGGAAACTTCTCTCAGCTTTAGAAGTTTCCTACCATGTACATCCGCAGCATAGGCACCAGGTTCAGATAAGAAATGTTCTTAGAAAGAGCCTCAGACGACTGTGAAGAGTGTCAGTGGTACAACACAGATGTAGGCACTGATTGCTATTAATGAGTGTTTAGTCAAGTACATTAATTTCGTTCATTTCTGTCTAAATCTAAATGTTGCATGGGGCACCTGTGGCTCAGTGGGTTATAGCATTGGACTCTCCATTTTGCCTCAGGTCATGATCTCGCTCTTCATGAGTTCAAGCCCCGTGTCAGGCTCTGTGCCGATAGTGGAGTCTGCTTGGGATTCTCTCTCTCCCTCTCTCTGTCTGCCCCTCCCCTGCTCTCTCTCTCTCTCTCAAATTAAATAAATAAATTAAAAAAATGTCACTTGCACGCTGTTATGCAGTATCTAACATGCATGTATTTTCACCATAGGTCTACCTGCAGCTGTATCACCAGTTGCATTATTCAGTTATAATATTTTAGTTGGGAAAAACAAGAAGGAATGGAATTCTGCATTGTTTAAAATTTGCCAGGAATCCTTAGTCGATGAAACAACCATTCTCAAAGGCCTCATCTTCTCCATTATCCCAGTTTTAACTAAACACAGAAAGTATTTTGTTAAAATGGATTGCAGACACAAAGAAAAACTATTTCCAAACCCTCCAGTCAGGTGAAAAAAGTTGCTGGCACTTTGTCTGGGGATCTACAGCAGTGTTCCTGGAGCCAGAAGCTCACACAATGCTTCCTGCCTGCCTCGCTGCTGGCAGATATGGCCGCTGGTTGGAAATAATCGTTTTTAATAATGCAGATCATCACAAGGGCTCGTGGGAAATCACTCTAAATATTACCCTTGGACTTTAGTATAGAAATATAGCAAAGGGAAATTGTCCCTATGATGCTCAAGGGTTAGAATAATATGGAAAAACCAACTCAGTTCAAATAATTTATTGTCTCTGCCATGCTTTTTGCATAGCACAGCTTAAGCTGTCATTCACCGAAGGGCTATTTATACAGTCTGAAATTCCAAAGGATTCCTGGATTTGTGTTCTTCTACTCTCTTTAAATGATGCATAATAAGGTACTCTACAGAGGTCTTTTGTAATGAATGTGGAACTGTTTAGTTTGGGCCCCATCAAAGAGATGGAAGAACAGTAACTGGTTGTTTGAAATTTTATCTTATAGAAACTATACTCTGCCACCACTTGAATTTGTTAGCATCTTTAAAATAAACTCTATCCCCAGACAAAACCAAATAAATCTTTGTATTCTTGACATTTCACTACAGAGGCCAATGAGAGGTGTAAATAGAAGCCCCAAGGAATAGAGGAAGTAGTTTTCCTGGAGGGGCATTCTGGAGGAGATATGCTGGCTATTGTTGATGGTGTTTTTTCTAAAGGTGGCCAAGTTTTTCTTGGCTTCTTTGACCTAATTATAATGCTTGCTTTTAGCTAGGCATTGCAGTGTGGAGACCGGGGTTGTAGGGTTGTCAAGCCAAATATCTGCTACACATGTCAAACTGGATGTCCTGCCGGAACCCCTGCTTAACGTGTTCAAACTCTTGCCTCCAACTCCCCGCTCCCCACAAATACTTGATAGTTTTCCTTCATTCCTCATCTCAGAAAGTGGCAAATGATTTACCCAGGCATCCAAAACATAAACATGGGAATGTGGTGTGAGGAACAACATGAGGAGAAAGGGAGATACTTAGTGAAGTTTGGGGCATGTTCGCCAGGTAGTTTACAAATGTGGCTCTAACAAGATCAATGGATTGTATCAATGTCAATATCCTGGTTGTGATTTTGTACTACAGTTTTGCAAGATGTTATTATTGAGTGAAGCTGAATAAACGGTATGCAGGATCTTTCTATATTATTTCTTACAACTTCAAATGAACCTACAATTACCTCATAATAAAAGTTAAAAAAAAAACACTGAGTATTTTGATTCAGGTATAGATATGCACATCAACAGTACTCTTTTAAAGCATAAATTCTATTTTCACCATATGATAGATGCATGCATAAAATGTCACAGCTAACTTGAAAAATATTTTTCTTCTACTCTAGTCCTTTGGTTTTGCAGAGCATTGAGCAGTAAATCAGATAAATCAAACCACAGTCTTAGGCTACTGTTTGATACCCTATATAAAAAAAATATGCACATGGCTGGCCCTTAGTTGACCAAGCATGCTTTCAGTGCTAAGCTTGCACTCAGTAGGTTTCTTCTTTTAGCCTGTTACTCCAGCATAGGGAGGCCTTTACCTTCCTCTCCTGAAATGCAGTATGATTTTTCTAATTATGTGCAACTCACTTTAAATCTCAGATTTCTCAAGGAGTACTGGAGCAGATTAAGATGATTCTGTTTATGGATTCTGCTTTCTGATTGATAACCAAGCCTGCAATTGCTTGAATAGTTTGTGTATGGTGGATTAAAGTATTACTTCTAAGACCATCTGAGAATCTCAGAATGGCAAGATATAGTGAGGAATAGTATGCTTGCTTCTTTCTATGTAATGTTTGGGGATGTGGTTTGTTAGAAATAGATGAAGAAATCAAAAAGAAGGTCAACTTTACCAAAATAAACTCTCTGCCTATTAAAAGTGTGCCATACTCCAAGAAGTATATCCATAATTTCTCAATCTAATGCTTAAAGAAAACAAGTAAAACATGCTGCTAAAATTTTTATTGCAACTGATAAATCTCCAAGCACTTAGAGTAAAAAAAGAAAAAAACCAAAACAGTATTTTGGGGAGCCCTTGATTCATGAGTTGAATGTCCATCTACCACTTGTTTGAGGTGAAATGTGGTCATTTTTGGTGATTTAGGCACAAATAAAGATGTGATCCAATAATAGATGAAATATATAAGACAAGAAAAACTTGTCTTCCTTCTGTCCTAGGAGACTGTTTAGGATTTGCTTGCATCGAGTGCTTTGATTTTTCCTTTCTTCATTTTACATGAGAGGATATATTTATTCCCTGGAAAGCTTAATCTGTAATCAATTATATTTAACAAGTTAACTCAATTTTAAATGATATGATATAAATGAAGATTAAAGCTAATTTAAGGCAGCATTTTTTTACTACTGTTTAAATTAGCATTGGAAGAATCAGAAGGAACTATGTTTTTGATTAAGGTTTGGTTTAGGCTGAAGAGTTTCAATAAGATAATTTTCATAAAACTCTGAACTGGAGCCAATACCTGCTAAAAGATAACAGGATATATTAAAGCCATATTAGAAGTTTGAAAATAAAGTTCTTGAAAACCTTTAATCAGGAAACAAACTCTGTGTGTGTGTGTGTGTGTGTGTGTGTGTGTGTGTGTGTGTGTGTTATAAAGCCTACTCCTGTCTGCCACAACTCAGTCATTCCTGTATCCTATCCTCCTATGCACTCCCATTTTTTTGACTCATGTCACCACCCACTGTTGGCCAGTACTCCTGGTTTATTGACCAGCATCCCCTATGTACAGTTTGCATTCTGCCTTAAAAATTCCTGATTAATTTTTCACACTAAAAATGATCCAATGTAGCATTCTGATCATGGCCAGTTCTCTGCCTAACACTCTCTAATATTTTTCTCTTGGCCTTAAGATGGAGTCCAAGTTCTTTGTCTTGATATAGTAGATAGGGTCTGCCCAGCCCAACTAATGTCCCTCACTACATTTGTCTAGGTACCTCCTACACTTACTCACTTAATGCTCTATGAATGTGTTGAGCTTTCTCTTATCTCCTGGTGTTTGCAGTGTTTTTAAACTCTTCCTGAAATATCTTGCCCCTGACTCTCATACCTGTTACCTGACTAAGTTCTAATAATGGCTCCTCCAATCATGTCTTGGAATTGAAGAATCTCCTGGGTTACAGATGATCGCTCATTTGTCTGTCTTCCCAATAAATATGAAAATTACTTAGATCAAGGAGTGGGTCTTGCTCACCATTTTATCTCCCCATTTTATAAGATTTAGAGATTCTTTTGATGACAAGATACAACAGAGTGACACTCAAATGGATAAAAGATAGAACTCTGTTACTTATCACTCAAAAAGAGAGAAAACTGCCAGGCAGGGTCACATAAGAGGTTGTAGCCCTGGGCAGGTGAGCAGCAAGCTAGAGCTATTGGGAGCATCGTATGTATGGCAAGTGGGATAAAGTTAGCTAGATTTCCCAGTCTTCTTTAGATTGGCTAATTTGTCCTCAAGTTGTCTGGTATCTGGCCCCTGAGTAATTAGGAAAGTGCTTGGTGACCCTTGAGAGTAACCCAATAAGGGAAGGCCCTGGGGTGCGGAGTTAATCAGCTGCTCTAGAAGGGAGTGGGTGTCAAAACTGCATCAGCACAACTTTTCAAGCAAATGCATGAAAGAATGAATTGATGAGTGAATGAATGAATGGACAAACCAGAAAATTATCATGCTATAGGTTAGTACTTGAATTATGTGCTCAATAAATATTTAATTGACAGCACAAGTAAAAAAATGGATATACATATATGCATGAAGTATGCTACTATTTAGCCCTATAATAATCATTATGCTTTTTCTCAAATGGCTAGTTATTTAGTATGGACTTACCAGTGCCCAGTGTCATTTTCCTGTCACTGAGTGTCTCTGGACCTCAGTTTTCACATCTTTAAAATGGGTTTCAGTGTTCTTCTTAGGAGAAATACTAATGAATTTGATAAATTTTAAAATGTATATATTTTACTTTCAGAAATATTAAGTAATTATATTGATTCAAGATAGAGCTACTATAAAAATGCTTGTTGGTTGGACACATTTTGATAAGGCCTAGTCAAGCAACATACTTTCTACACCTGAAAGACCAAATTTGTTCCCTGTGTTATAAAATGTACTTAAAATTAGCCTTTTATTAAATAGTCTATGAGTCTATGAGTGCTGAAATTGCAGACAATAATGTCAACAAATGGAAGGAAAATACAGTTTATATTTTAAAGTATCTTTTTTGACATTAAGAGTAATTTGGATAATTTCCTTCTTCTTGCTGCAGTTGCAATTTGAGAAGCATAATAAATAAAAGTATTTGCAGAGTATATTCAGATGAACTGTTTTCAAGAACTTTATGAAGACAAATGCCACTTTTCAGCCAGGGGCAAAATAAAAATGTGCTATTGAAGCTGATTTTCTCTGCAGATAATATCTTTTATAAATTCTAGACTTTTTTTACATTGTTAATACTATTTATAATATGATTAAGACAGTATTAGCCCAGGGTCTCCAGAGAAATAGAACCAATAGGGTATATGTGAAGAGATTTATAATAGAAATTGGCTTATGCAATTGTGGAGGCCAAGTGGTCCCATGATCTGCGGCTGCAAGCTGGAGACCCATGAACACAGGTGGTGTAATTCAGTCCAAGTTCAGGATAAGACATGTGTCTGTACAGAGAGAGCAAATGCACTCTTTCTCTGCCTTTTTGCTCTGTTTGGGCCTTCAAAAGATGGGACTTGGATGATACTTAACCACATGGAGGAGGGCCATCTGCTTTCCTTTGTTCAGTAATTCACATGATAGTATCTTCCAGAAACACCTTCACGGACAGACCCCCTCATAATATTTTACCAGCCATCTGGGCATCCCTTAGCCTGGTCAAATGGACACATAAAATTAACTATCAGAAATACCAAGGAGCTTAATTCCGTATCTTTCTTATTACATACCATATTATCTATGTAAGGTATAGACAAAGATATATTAAAAGTGAAAGGATGGAGAAGATATATCCTCCTAATAACAAAAAAATATACCTATGTTTATTTCACACAAAGCAGACTTCAGAACAAGGTAAATTATCAGGAATAAAGAGGGAATTACATAATGATAAAGGGGTAAATTTTCAAAAAAGATGTAACAGTGCTGAATGTGTATATGCCAGCAAGAGAGCATCAAAATACCTGAGGCAAAACTGTTAGATCTGCAAGAAGAGTCAATAAATCCACTGTTGTAGTTGGACACTTCAACACCCCCTATCAAGAACTGATGACAGAAAATCACTAAGGATAAAGTTGAACTGAATAGCACCGTCACTCAAAGGGATCTAATTGACACTTATGGAACACTTCACTCAACAACAGAGTACACATTCTTCACCAGCTCACATGGAGCAGTCACCAAGATCGATCATTTTCTGGGCCATAAAACACATCTTCACAAATTTGAAAGTACAGAAATTATACAATGTATGCTCTCAAACCACAATAGAATTAAGCTAGCAATTAATAATTGAAAGATAGGTAGAGAATCTCCAAATATTTCCACATTCAAAAACACATTTCTAGGGGTGCCTGGGTGGCTCAGTCGGTTAAGCCTCCGACTTCAGCTCAGGTCATGATCTCATGGTTCTTGAGTTTGAGCCCTGTGTAGGGCTCTGTGCTGACAGCTCAGAGCCTGGAGCCTGCTTAGGATTCTGTGTCTCCCTCTCTCTTTGCCCCTCCCCTGCTTGTACTCAGTCTCTCTCTCTCTCTTTCTCCCCCCTCTCTCTCTCAAAAATAAATAAACATTAAAATAAATAAATAAACAAACAAATAAATAAATAAAAACACATTTCTAAATAACACATGGATCAAAGAAAAATCCATAAGAGAAACTATAAAATATTTCAAAGTAAATTAAAATGAAAATGCAACTGTCAAAATCTGTGGGATAAAGCAAATGCAGTATTTTAGAGGGATATTCATAGCATTGAATGAATTTGTTAGAAAAAAAGATACATCTAAAATCAGGAATTTAAGTTTCTATCTTAGGAATGTAGGAAAAGAAAGCAAATTAAATCCAAAGTAATAAGAAAAGAAATAATAAAAATTTGAGCAGAAATCAACAAAATTGAAAGTAGCAAATTCATAGAGAAAGTCAATAACAAAAATGATTCTTTGAAAACATCAATAAAGTTGATAAGCCCCAGCCAGGTAAATCAAGGGAAAAAAAAAGAGAAGACACAAATTATGTAATAGATTAATATCTTTAAAAACATAATCTAATAAAACTGAAATTATATATCTATTAGGGAAAGATACAGTCTGAACAGGCCTGTATCAATTAAATAATTTTAATAAATAATTAATAATATTCTAAAGCAGAAAGGTACAATTCCGAACAGTTTCACTGGTGAATTTTGTCAAACATTTGCAGAAGAAATGATGCTAATTCTTTACAATCATTTCCAGAAAATAGAAACGGAATACTTTCAAACTCATTCTATAAGGATAGCATTACTTTCATACCAAAAGCAGACAAAGATAATACTAAGGAGAAAAATTACAGACCATAATTTTAATTAAGCATGCATGTAAAATCTCTCCACAAAATATTAGGAAAGAAAATTGAACAGTTTATAAAAGGCAATATTAAGAGAATAAAAAGACAAACACCCGAAGAAAATATTTGCAAAATATATGTCTGATAAAGGACATATATCCAAAATATACAAAGAGTTCTTAAAACTCAATAATAAGAAAACAATCAATCCAATTACAAAATAGACCAAAGAATATATACAAATGGTAAATGGGTGTATTAAAAGATGTTTGACATCGTATGTCGTTAGGGAATTGCAAATTAAAACAACAGTGAGGGGCACTTGGATGGCTCAGTTGATGAAGCATCTGACTCTTGATTTTGGTTCAGGTCATGATCTCCTAGTTCATGGGATTGAGTTCTGTGTCAGGTTCTGCACTGACAGGGCAGAGCCTGTTTGAGATGCTCTCTCTCCCTCTCTCTCTCTGCCACCCCCCCCCCCACTCTTTCTCTCAAAATAAATAAACTTTAAAAAAGCAAACAAACAAAAAAACAAAACAAAAAATGAGACGCCAGTGCACACTTTTTAAAGTGACTAATTCCCAGATCATAGTCATTATTATCAAATTCTAGCAATGATGTAGAACAACAGGAATTCTGATTTGTTGCTCATGGGAATGCAAAATGGTGTAGCTACTTTGGAAGACGATCTGGCAGTTTCTTATAAAGTTAAACATAGGCTTATCATACAATATAGCATTTGTGAGATGAAAACTTATGTCCACACAACAGCTTGCACATGATAGGGTATAGCAGCTTTATTTCTAATTGCCAGAAAAAAGCCAAAATATTCTTTAATAGGTGGGTAGATAAACAAACATACAGCTATAGAGTGTACATCCATACAATGGAGCAACAAACACATCCATAAGATTCAGTAATAAAAATACATTGCTTACTTAAAAGTTAAAATTTTTAACCTCCTATCAGTAATTATTTTCATAGGAGTCATTCAAAAAAAAGATTGTGTTATGTTGGTGGCAATCCTAGAAACACTTTATGATTGAGTTAACCTAAAGCTATTGATACACAGTAAAGATTTACCTCTATTCTGTTCTTTCCTCGCATCCTTACTATGTCCAACACATTTTAACGTTGAGCTTTTCTTTATGAAATAAAGTTTATGAAGTTATGTTTATAGGAACAAGTAACTGGCTTCTCTATAGTTCTAGGTTTTATTCTTATCACAGAAATTACCCAAAGTTGGAGAATCATTTTCTGGGTGGCATGGGGTGGGGTAGGGTGGGGCTTGGGGATGAGGTAGTTAGGTGGGAACATAATTTTTGTTTGTTTATTTATTTTGAGAGAGAGAGAGAGAGAGAGAGAGAGAGATCAGGAAAGGGGCAGAGAGAGAGAGAGATCGGGAAAGGGGCAGAGAGAGAGGGAGAGAGAGAATCCCAAACAGGCTCTGTTCGTCAGTGCAGAGCCTGGCATGGGGCTGGATCCCATGAACCAGGAGATCATGACCTGAGCAGAGATCAAGAGTCAGACATTTAACTGACTGAGCCACCCAGGTACCCCATGGAAACATAAATTTTAAAAAGATAAACTTACTTTATCCGGTTGATTGATTTTCCATATTTTTTGGCAAGCAAACAATGACTGTGACAAAAATATAAAGGTGAGTATAAGAATTAACATTGTGTACCTTCATTGTGTGCTGCAGCTAACATAGACTTCAGAGTATTATCATGAGATACCTTCTTTGCTATTTTAAGGATCACAAAACATAAGCCCAGAATGCTAGAGTCAATTTCCCAAGGTGAAAATCGCAGACTTAGTGGTGAAGACCGAGGGCTTGCATTTATGTGTAACCTGACTCTAAAAGGTTATGCTCTTTTCACAAGACCACTGTGCCACTGGGAAACCATTTGTAGAGTCTACAAATGGGAAGAATACTAGGTAAAAGACTGCAGATAATAAACTAGAATAGTAAACAAACCATAAGTGTTGTGCCTAAATAAAATGAAAAAAAAAAAAACTTGACACATTTACTACTTATATCCTATAGGCAATATTGCCAGGCAGGTCACATTCCACACTACAAAGAGTGTAAACGCCACTGTCTCTACATTATATACGTATTATATACTAGCTTTTAAATGCCCAATCATGCTGTCTTCCTATGGCATGTGCTGCATAGTTTTCTTTTTTTCTGTGAAAGATTTTATTAGCAAGGTGATTAAAAACCTTAATTTCTTTTTATAAAATAAGGACTCAACATTGGTTCTTTAACAGTAGGTAGATTCTACCAACTTCCCTTCCCTATCATATTTCCATTAATTTTGCTTTGTCCCAGGCACTGTAACCTTTCCATGTACACATCCATACATTTTTGAGTCTGTAAAGAGCAGAGAAAATGAGGAATGGAGAAATTTATAATTGAGAATTATCCTACAGGTGATCTGGACTATTATTTCTCATAATACCTGGGAGATATATAGCCAGGAGCAAAGTTTGAAATTGCGCACAGTACTCATCTTGGGGAGCCTTAACTTTTCTACAGATACCATGACTTTCCCTGCAGACAACACCTAGTGCATGACTTAACTGTGATGCCTCAAGAAATTGAATCTACAGCCCCTGATTTTATCCTTGCTAGAGTGAGTTCTAAGTATTCCCCCTGCTTTGCATTTCTGGCCCTCAAACTAAGCTCAACTGCAGGTGCTTCTGATTAGAGCCTAGCTTTATGCATACAACTTAGCTTCAAAGGTTTGAACAAGCAGGTATCTGATGTCTATGGTTGGGGGAAAAATGTCAAACATTCACTGCATTTGTCAAGGTCCCTTTTACAAAAGGGCTCCCTAAATTGAACGCATCATTCCAGATGGCTTATGACCAATGCAGAATGCAATGCAATTAGCAACATTCATCTGGATAGAATACATAATGATATTAAAGCGCATACTAAGATTTTGTGAACATTTTTCAGATCCACATCAAAGTGTTGGTTCATAATCAAGCTTGTAGTTAACTATAACCCTAAAACTTGTTCACCTTTTACTGCTGTTTAGCCATGTGTTATCCATCTTATATTTGTACAATTGTGCTAAAAATTTTTTAAACCCAAATACAGAACTTTATATTTAGCCCTGTTAAATTTCATTTTGTTAGTTTTGCCTCATCTTTCCAGCTTTCTGCAATCCTCTTGAGTACTGTTTCTGTCATTCAGTATAGTAACTATTATTCCACAGCTTTGTGTCATACACAAATTGGATAAACATGCTTTTTCCTTTTCATCAAAATTCCGGATAAAAAATGTTGAAAAAGGTAGGAAGCATTATAGAATACCACAGAATAGTTTCATCTAGGGTGACATCTAATCATTAATGAATATTTTACACCATATTGATTAAACAGAATGTATGTTAGATTATATTAAACACATGTTCATTCTTTTAGCTTACATGATAATGAAGATGATGATGAAAAGCAATAGATGAAAAGTATTCAAAGGAAAAATTTTTTATAATATGAGCATTATACAGAAATTGGGATGTGATTAAGAATTAAGGATAATGCATCACCAATGTGTGAACACCATAGTTAACAAAAAAATAAAATTGAAGAAACCCAGATCACTATCACTTACATATTAAAGATCAGTCTTAATATTGTCTACCTATGAATCTCAGAGTGTATTAAAGCAGGGGTCAGCTAACATTTTCTGTGGAAGACCAGATAACTATTTTTGATTTTGCAAGCCCCATGGTGTCTCCTGCAGCGATGTTACTTTGCCCTTGTAGCACAAAAGCAGCTATACACAACACAAAAATAAATGGGCATGACTGGGTTCCAATAAAACTTTATTTGTAAAAACATGTGGCCAGATTTGTCCCACAGGCTATAGTTGGTCCATCTGCATATAAGCTGTTTTTTCTAAGGGCAGCAAGTAGACACGTGCATTTGCATATGGATGAAAATATTATAATCTTCCCAAACATAAGATATATTTAGTATTTTAGAAATTTAGTGTGCTAGATACTCAAGAGTGAGAACTGTCTTATTTCCTTTTGAATTTCAATAACTTACTATGCCCTAGTACTTGGTAGTTGCTTCATAATTTTTTCCTGAGGTCATGAATAACAACTTTGAAGGTTTCTGTTCAATTCCATATTCATTATTTTTATGATCTATTAATCACAATACATATAGGCATTAAATGTACTGTTGAAAATAGAGTCAGCATTCATATATGTGGTGATTGCCCAGATTCTCTTTCAAGAATTAGGGGCTAATTACCTCAAATACTGCGAGTCTTCTGGAAGACGGCCCTCAGCTGAATCCACCATGGGGATTACTTAGGGGGAAGAGAACCATCTCTCCAAAGACTATGCCTCCTCATGCTCCATATCCAGTGATTGGTCAACATGAAAGTAGAAGGCCCAACCTTTCATCCTAACATAGGACAACCATAAGGTAATTTCAGCTTTATAGTTCTGTGGCTTTTATTGAGACTACATTTCAGCTAATCTCTCTCTTTTGTCAATATTTCCTCTTTCTTTCCCCGAGTGTTGATCCAAGAGGGCTCCTTAATAATCCCCTGTACTCTAATCTCTATCTATCACAGAATCTGCTCTCCAATGAATGCAACCTGAGACAATAAGAATAATATGTTTCCTTGAATTATAGCAATAGTCATATTACTGATATCCATTCAAGTTTTACCTGCCTTCAACTGATCTTATACATGGCCCAACCTTATGAAGTATGATATCGAATGCTGATACTCTTATTTTAAGTACCTGTGGACTCACTCTGTCTTTCCAAATTAATAAAGCTCATCTATTACAATAGATCCTAAGTAACCACACCAGTTTCTTACCATTTATATTACTTCATGGTTCTCACAATTCTGATTACTCGAGTGGGCACCATTTACTTACTCGTGCAGAGAGGCACTACAACCTTGCTCTAACAATTTTGAATGTTCTAAATCCTCACCAGAAAAGACAATAAGTAAATCTTCAACAAGTTTATGCTTTCAAAATAGGTTTTGTGGAACATTGGAAAATACAAGAATTGAATATAAGATCAAATTCGTGTGCCTGCCACATGAATATAAAACCTAGTAATAGACATGGAGCTAATGCTTCCTAAAAAATGGGAAGTGCCCAACAGATGGTGAGGAAAATTCAGAGTAGGTAGTTAAACAGTGAGACATAAGATGATCTAGGAAGAGGACAATGAAGTGCATTTAAAGGAAATGCCAATTTTTTCCCCAAATTACTTCCTCCCAAATGATTTCAAAGTTATAAGTAAAATTACTGTAGATGTGGTTGAAATCAGGAGAGAAGATAAAAAGAGGAGAATTTAGAGAATGGAAAGGAAATATTTTTTACTTAGCATTTTCTATTGCTAGTGATTCTGTAAAGCATTTTACATGTGCCAGTTGTTTAATTACTAACTCTCTGTGAGGTGAGTTTGGTTGATACCATTTTATAATAAGGCAACTGAAGTTCAATAGTGGACTGAGATTCTAATCCAATTCATTCTGATGCTAAACTTTTTTTTTTCTCTTTACACTACATTGAAACCATATATAAAGCAGGAAGATTGGCCTAAAAGGACAGTAGCTTATACACTTTCTTTTAAGTGCAACCCAGATAAGATGCTTTATCCATATTTTCTTCAGAGGAAGAAACATTGTAAACCCATATCTATCTTTGGAGCTTGAACTACTGACAAAAGTATTATATGCATGTGGATTGGGTTAGCTGTGAATATTCTGAACTTTGTCCAAGGAAGGTTTAAATCCATCCAATTTATACCATTTACATTTTGGAACCAAAATACCTGCCATGCTTGTGGTGTTTCTAGAAAAATAGTGAAATGCGTTCTTTACCAATTTGTAAACTACAGGTGTTTTGCATTTTAGATAATTCTTTCCTAAATGTTGTTGCTGTATTCAAACAAAAGCTGTAATTACAACATGGAAGTACAAATAATATGTGGATTGAGAAAGGAGAGGGTTGAGAAGAGAATTGGTAATGAGGAAGTGCCAAATGTATGTAATCAGATATGAAATTGGAGGTTTCAATTTAGGCACTAGATACAGTCCAGGCTGATTCCAAAGACAGGTTACAAAAGACTAATCAAAAACTGTTACAGACCTTAAAAATCTCATACACATTAAGACAGTTGAAGAGTAGGGAAACTGATGAAGAGATTTCTTTAGAGAGAACTGTGTTTGGTTTTTAAAAAATGTTTACTTATTATTTTGAGAGAGAGACAGAGCGTGAGGAGGGGAGAAGCAGAGAGAGAGGGAGACACAGAATCTGAAGTAGGCTTCAGGCTCCGAGTTGTCAGCACAGAGCCCAATGCGGGGCTCGAACTCACAGACCGTGAGATCATGACCTGAGCCAAAGTCAGACACTCAACCCACTGAGCCACCCAGACACCCCGAGAAAACTGCGTTTTGAATACTACTCTCTAAATTTGTAAGATGGCAAGTTCATGTGAATACAAAACAGAGGGCTTTTGGTGTTACCACTCAGGGAGCTTCATGGGTCTCCCAAAGCTATCTGATACCTGCCAGGAAAATCTAAGGCAGAGAAGGACACCTAGTCACCTGATAGCAGTGTGAGCAATGTACTTACTATGTTGTGATTGGACTGTGCTTTGAGAGTCTGTACAGGTGAAGAATGCTTGAGTGCTTCCTGAGGACCAGATGCAGTGCATAATTATAGGCCATCTTAGAGCTTGTCCAATAGGGCCACCTAGAGGGGAAGCTGAAGGTGGCTGAGTGAGTTCTGAGAGGTTGAGAATCATTGTGGATAAAATGGTCAAAAATCCTGTAAATGAGATCACCAGTAACAGGAGTCTTTGTAGAACCCATGAAAGTGCCCCATGAGAGAAGAGATCTGCTTTACTTATCCTTCATGTCATGCTTCAATCCCAGTCCAGAATGGGTCTGAAATAGCAGGTAGAAGTTGGGGGAATGTATGTATAAAAAGGGGAGAAGAAGCCAGTTACAGTCCCCATTCCTACCTCTTCTGTTGCATACAAGTAGGTAGCAGAAAGCCATAACTGGGAGAAGACAAACAAGTCTTAGCTTTGCATGGAGATTGAGTGTGGATTAATATACTTTTCTGATATTCTGAATTTATACTGTGAATTTGTACTGTGTAGCTGTATAAAAGTGAGTACAGGACTATAGGACCCACCTGTAGTGGGTTTTCATCCAAGGTGACTACCATGAAAGAAAATTTCAAAGATCACTGGAAACAAAAGTAAAGATTTTTAAGTCACATTTTATGAATCATCATATGTCAATTTATCAGGTCTATATATTTGTATAATAAAGGTAATTTCAGTGAGCTCAGAAGAAAGAGTTTGGATAGAGAAGTTGATAGGATTGGAAATTAGTTAAGTAGAGAACCATGAATATCAGGCTAAGCATCTGGACTTTATTATATAGAAACTAGGAAATCATTGAATATTGGGGCATGATAGACAACTTGACTACTTTGACAAGTGGTATTATTTTCAGTGGTGACATGTACTAATTCCAGATGAAAGATTGCCAATGCAGGAAGCAATAAAAATCTCTGGAGATGTTAAATACATGAGTAAATAGAAATAGATTCTTGTTTTGTTTAAAAAAAACAACAGTATTTTATGAGGTTTAAGCATGTGTGGAATTAAAATACATGACAGTAATAATACAAAAGAAAGAAGGCATGGAAAAATTGTAAGTTTCTTATTTTGTTCTGAAAAATTTTTAAAGTAAAAAGTAAAAGAAATTTTAATAATTCTAAGATGGGTGCTGAAATTTCTAGAGTAACTACAAATAAAAAAAGAAAATAATGTATTTCTAAAAACCTAATAAAGAAGAAATTTGAAGAATAAAAATATTATCCTAAAGGAAGGCAGGAAAGGAGATAAAAAGGAAAAAAAAAATAAGAAATGGGGAAAATAGAAAGCAAATATTGAAATGTATGTTTAAACACATATATATCAGTAATTATATTAAATATAAATGGACTAAACACTTTAATTAAAACAAATATTCTTCTTATGGGAATAAAAACATATATGCTGCTTTTAAGAATCACACCATAAATGTACAGAAATAAAAACATGTATTATACAATAAGTAAACAAGAGAAAGTTGGTATGGTTCTTCTGATAACAAATTGAACCGAGTATAAGGACAGAAAGAGTATCAGAGTTAAAGAGCATCATTATATTATAATAAATGAGACAGCAAGGGGAAAATACAACAATTCTATATTAGTATGCACCTAACAATATATCTTTTAAGAATGAGCAGAGACAAGGAGAAAGAGACAAATCCAAAACTGTGGAAAATTTAACACATTGCTATTAGAAACCAATAAAATAAGATTTTTAGAGATAAATGAGGCTATATATAGAAGATTTTAACAGCATGGTTAACACATTTCCCCTAGTTGAAATATGTGTAACATTTCTTTCAATAATTTCCAGAAATGCATTTTTTAAAAGTATATGTGGATCATTTGCCAAAACATGAAGCAAGTCCAAACAAAATATGAAGGGTGGAATGCAAATACAATATATTCTCTGACCATAGTGGAATTAAACTAGAAAGCCACTACAAAAATGTAACTAGAAAATTCATCAATGTTTGAAAACTAAATGTTACACATTAGTGACACATGTCAAATAAGAAATCATATTGGAAGTTAGAAAACAAATTGAACTGATTCATCATGAAAATATGATATATCAAATGTGTGGGGTATAGCTAAATTTGTGATTAGAACAGCAGTTCCCACCTGGAGGATATTTCCCCCAAGGGAACCTCTGGCAATATATAAAGACAGTTTTGGTTGTCACAACTGAAGTTGTGGAGATATTATGCCTCCCAGTGGGCAGAGAAGCCAAGGATATTTCTGAGCATGCTCCAATATACAAGGCAGTATCCCACAGCAAAGAATCACCTGGCCCAGAATGTCAGTAGTGCAATGACTGTGCAATCCTCGATTAGAGAGTAATCCAATGCCCTAAATGTAAATATTAGAAAAGAAGGAAAGATGAATATCAATGATCTAATTATACATCTGAAAAAGTAAGGAAAAGAATAATGCATTACACCCAATGAAAATAGGAAAATACAATTGAAAAAGATAAAAGCAAAAATTAATGAAGTAGAAAATAAGTATACTATGAAGAGAATAAACAAAACCAGAATTTTGTTATTTGAGAGTGATAAAATAGACACACCTTTAGCAATAGTAATCAAAAAAAAAAGAAGGCACAAATGACTGATATCAGGAATTAAAAATATGACATCATTTTGGTGCCTTCAGTTATTAAGGTGATAAGAGGCTCTTATGAACAACTTAAAATCTATAAACTTGAAAATTAAAATAAAATTGATAACTTGAAAAACACAGCTTACCAATACTAACATCAGAAGTAAAAAATGTGAATAAACTTGTATGTGTTAAAGAGATTAAATCTTTAATTCAAATTTTCTTTCGTAGAGATTAGAAAATGGAAGACTTACTGATGAGGATAGCAAAACATTGATGCCAGAATCTAACATGGGCAATACACCTACCCGCATATGTACACACACACACCCACATGCATGCACACACCCACACAAAATTAGGATGCTGATCTCTCTAGAACATACATAGAAAATTCCTGAATAAAATATTATAAAATATTAATAAATATAATTCAGTAATATATAAAAATAAATCACAACCAATTGGGGTTTAACCTAAAAACATAAAGTTGAGGGGCGCCTGGGTGGCTCAGTCGGTTGAGCGACCGACTTCGGCTCAGGTCATGATCTCACAGTCTGTGGATTCGAGCCCCGCGTCGGGCTCTGTGCTGACAGCTCAGAGCCTGGAGCCTGTTTCAGATTCTGTGTCTCCCTCTTTCTCTGACCCTCCCCTGTTCATGCTCTCTGTCTGTCTCAAAAATAAATAAACGTTAAAAAAAATTAAAAAAAAACCCATAAAGTTGATTTAATATATTGAAAAATTGATTACTTAATGTAACAAACAATATTAACAGTAAAAGGAGAAAAGCAATATGACCCTCATTTAAGAATACCAGAAGCAGCATTTCATAAAATTCAACACTCATTTATGTTTTTTTTTAAATCTCTTAGAAAACTAGATTTAACTTCCTTAATGACATAAAGGGTATCCACAGAAACATGCAGCCAACATTCTACTTGATGATAAAATCATTAAGTTTTCAACTCTGATATTCAGAATGAGACAAGGATATTTATTAAAACTATATCTATCCAATATATACATATGTGTGTGTGTGTGTGTGTGTGTGTGTGTGTGTGTATATATATATACTGGAGGTCTTTGCAATAATAATATGGCAAGAAAGAAGTGAAAGAAAAATTTTAAAGGAAAATTGTATTTGTAGAAAACTGAAAAAATACAGATAAGATACAGATTTTAGAATTAATAATTGCGTTTTGCATGGTCATGTCCTGTAAGGTAGGTATAAATAATAAATTATAATTATTTTACTAACAGTATACTTGAAAATAAGATTTTATAAGTGATACTACTTAAAATAGAATAAAAACCATCAAATTCATAGGAATAAGAATATAAGAAACGATGTACAAAATCTCCATACAGAAAACTATATTATTAAAAGGACTTTGAAAGTCTTAATAAAGGGAGGGATTTTCCATTTTCATTGTTTGGAAGACTTAGTATTCTAAACATGTCAGCTCTCACCAAAGTGATCGATACAGTCAATGCACACTCAGTCAGATATCAGTAGGATACTTCATGGAAATGGACCATCCAATTTCAAATTTTATATGGAAATGCAAAAGGCCAAGAATAACAAAGATAATCTTAAGAAGAGTAAAACCGGTGGCGTTTCAATAACTGATATAATGATTTATTATAAAGTTAGTAAAATTAAACAATGTGGTATTGGTATAAGGATGGTCAAATAAACTAAATAAATACAGAAACCAGACAATTATTTATACATAAAGAATCCTGTAACTTATTTCTAAGTTGCAACTATAATGTAGTAGGAAAAGAGTAATCTTCAAAATAAATAGTCTGAGTCCACTGGATATCTGTATGAAATTTTAAAAATGAACTTTTTTCCCAATGTCCTAAAATACACAACTGTCAAATTTAGGTGAAGTATGGACCCGTAATGGAAAGTAAAATGACCAAAATTAAAAGAAGATATCAAAGGACAACATCTTTGTGGTCTTGGAGTATACCAAGTTATCTTAAACTGGATATTAAGTGCACTAAACATAACAGAAAAATGTGATGAGTTTGACCATATTAATCATTAGGTCTCTTATTTATCAAAAACTACCAATTAGTGAGAACCGTGGAGATGGTAATTGCTATATATGTATCCAACAAAGAATTCATATCCAGGATATAAAATTATTTGTACAAATCAATAAGAGAAGTACAGATAATCCATTTTTAGAACTATGCAAATAACTTTCAGAGTCATTTCACAAAACAAATATCCAAATGGCTGATAAACATATAAAGTTGTTCAGTCTCAAATATATCTGGGATATGCAAAATAAAATTAAAATAAGACATTACAACACAGCTTCCAGGGTGGCCCCCATTTTTTTTTTTTATATTATGAAGTATCTTAAAGGATATGGAGTAAATGAAACTCCTACAGAAACTCCTCAGTCGGTTAGGCGTCCGACTTCGGCCTAGGTCATGATCTCGCAGTTTGTGAGTTTGAGCCCCACGTCAGGCTCTGTGCTGACAGTCGGATCCTGGAGCCTGCTTCAGATTCTGTGTCTCCCTCTCTCTTTGCCCCTCCCCTGCTTGCATTCTGTCTCTCTGTCTCCCAGAAGTAAATAAATATTTAAAAAAAATTGTTGGTGGGAATGTAAATGAAACTTTGGCAATATATTTTTAAGCTGAACAATTGCATACTCTGTGATCCAGTGATTTAATCACTAGATATACATTTACCAGAAATACAAACAAATGTACATTTAAAGACATGTTCAACAATGTTCCCAAAGTGCAGTTTGTAATATGTAATACCTAAAAGCCATTTGAATCTGATTTAGCAGGAGAATAGATACATATATCATGGTTTATTTAGGCAGTGAAATACAGTATGACAATTAAAGAAAGAAAAAGCCACACAAAGAACATGAATAACTTTCATCATTATAATTTTGAGTGAAAGAAAACAAAAATAGCATAAATTTCACGATTCTATTTCTATAAAACTCAAAAATAAGCAAAACAAATCTGTGGCAATATAGCCTGGAGTAAAGTTTGCTCAGTAGATGGTCAGGGGGTTGGTCTGGGGTTGGTCTTGTTGAAAACAACTGGTCTATAGATTGGATTGACAAACTTTTTCTGTGAAGGGTCAAATAGTGGAATTTCACAGCTTCGTGCACCATAGGGTCTCTGTTGTGACTGCTCAACACTGTTGTAAGGAAGAGAGCAGCCATGGAAATATGTAAGCCAATGTGTTACTATGTTCCAATAGCACTTTATTTACAAATATAGGAGGCAGGTGGGCCATATTTGTCCCATGGACCCGGTACTGCGACCCCTGCAGTAGATAGAAAATTGCTATACTGAACTTTTCAGTCAATGATGCTCCCTGCAGATCAGTCTGTCCATGCTTTTATGCTATTTTATAAGCTTTGGTTTGCACCAATAGCAGTTTTAAACATTCCTTAAATTTAAGGTTCCATTTTATTGCTCTTTAAATTTCAATCTGTTGCATAGTCTGTTAATATAAAAACAATTTGTGCAACTAAATTTGCGTAAGAAGATTAATTTCAAGGAAAGAATTTTTAAGAAATCGAATGTCACATTAAAGAGAACCATCATTTCTTTTTGCACATGTGATCTACAATACCAAAATTAAAAAAAAAGTGCACTTTGCCTTTTATAGACCTTTTGCTAATAAACATAAGCCTGTATTCCCAATCCTTCCATCTGTATTGTGAACATGGATCAAGTACAGAATTACCTAGAGAAATTGAAATAAAATAGAAGACCTTTGGGTCATGGAATAGTGTACTTCCTTGCCCCAAGAGGAGGTAAGGAACGACTTCTTACATTTAGATTAGCTAGGGTGGGAATTCACTCCCAACTTCTATACTCTTGTGATCCTTTGGCAGAGGATTTTTAACATTAACATTAACATGAAAAATATAAGTCCCAAAGGTTAATTATAAGCAGAGTTGTCCTTGGTAGGAAATATCTTTCGTTCCAATCATGAAAAAAAAGTGTATAATGGTGTAATAAAGCTGTTTGGGAAAAAGATAATGGTCAGGTGCTTTTTCTGTACTCTTGGGAGAGAATATGACTGTTGGAAAGCAGGCGTGGGAGCTAAGATGCCTCTTTCCCCCTCATCTTACCGTGACTTCTTAGTGTGCTCCTGTGAAATTACTTTAACCTTTTCCATCTAAGGTGATGAGTTTGCAAGAGCATTGCCTTTTACTCAGAGGTTCCAAGAGGCATTATTAACTGTTTTTCTAAAAGGAGTTCTTTGTGCATCTTTTTTTAAGCATCTTTAAAAATTTGCCTATTTATGTGACTTCCCTTCCTTCTCAAGATTTTGATTGGCCTTTTCAAGTACTAAGTAGAAAAAATATATAGTTTTCATTTCATCAAATATTTATTTGTGGCACAATGAGAAAATGGACAGCTGAACAGTTAATTTTGAGGCTAGATGGATTTTCTTTTGGCTGCAAACGAATGCTCTTTATGGGTTCATGGTTTCTGGGGAATTTGGCTGCAGTATGAGTTTTGTTTCTTGAAACTATTCATACAGTCTTGATGTACACATGTGTGAAACATTATAAGAAGACTTCTCCTTTTGTGGTTGGGAACAAAGAAAAATTACCAGAAAACTAGATAAGGAAACTGAGGCTCCCATTGGTGAGGTCTGAACTGTATAACCAGCCTATATCCTTTTGTTCTTCAGGCATCTGAGCACTTTTAGGAGGCCCCTCATCCTTACTGACCTAACACAACCATACCTAGGCTAGCATTTCTAATTTGATCATAGATCCAAGCGTTATGTCTGTAAATGGAAAAAAATTTGAATCCAGAAACCAATTTATGTGTCATACCTGATAGCTTCTTAGACCCCGAGACTCATGGTTGCTCTTATTGATGTCTGAAAAATAGTAAATTTTGAGCATCTCTCTTTTATCTTTCTTAGCTTTGTAAAAACCACTCAAATGACAAGTATCGGGAAATTGAGTCAGAGGTTAAGTGTTCTGAGCATTCTAAGAAAAGGAGCTATATAAATGCAAAGCATTCATATTATCATTATTGAAACACATTTCCTCATTAACCTCCATTTCCATGCCAAGAAATGTTCTTCAAAATGCTCATTTTATCTTTGACCTTTTTGCATGCAGACCATGGCAGCCACCTAGTAAAACCCTTGGTACTGTGCATACTGCTTACAAATATTTCATTATGAATCAAGCTTTTCAGCTGGTAAACACAGAAAAATGAAGCATGAAATAAACCAACACTCCAAACCAAAACATAACTAAAGCAAAAGTGAAAAATCTCAAGCCAGACTTCACAAACCAAATAAGAGTTTAAATTCCCTGTCCTGTAATAAAACCCAGTTTATTGGAAAGGGGCAGCCTAGTTTTAATTCAACCATGATCATTTATTTAAAACACATAATATCTCTAAGTCCATGAAGAGAAAGGCAGTAGAGAATGGGGGTAATTTTACTTTTACTCCCACTCAAATATAAACACTACTTGCCACCCTATTTGTAAAATTTGACTACAAGAGATGATATTATATTAGCTAGTAAATCATAGGGCATATAGAGATTCAATTTTAAGATTGCATTAGCATGCTTACAATTTATATTACTACTTGCCAGTAAAAGAAAAAAAAAATAGAGACTAGCAACTTGGTCTGAATTCTTCTAGTAAATTAGGGGGTTCCTTTATAACTCTTGAAGACATTAAATAAATGAGTTGACAAGTTACTGATTTTAACACCTCTTCAGAAATAAGTGAATTTTTAAAGTGATTCTAAAGGACTAGTTATAGGCAAATTTTGAAGGTAGAAGGCAATAATTAATTTAAATGGAAAAATAGAACATCAGCAAAAATAGAATAGTCTTTGTACATGTTTTCTTTAATTTTTAACATTTGTTGTATTTAGGATGATACTTAGCTCTAAGCAGTTGATTATTGTAGTCTATTTCCTCATTTTCCTCCTGTGTTCTGTAACTCATTCTCAAGCATCAGTATTTTCAGCATACTGATCATTCAAGTATCATTATTTTAAGATTAATATACAGTAAGTCCAAAGGAAGTTTAATTTACATTATAACAAAGAAATATGGAACCAATCCTTACTTTACAGTATTTTCTTTTTGGGAAAAAGTGTAAGTTTAAAATGGAGATATAGGATAAAAATGTTATCCATACAGCATTCATTCAGTCATTCATTCATTCATCACACATTTAGCACTTACTGTATATGGAAAATGTACCACAAACATTCTGTGTTCAGAGGCTTTGACCAGTGACTAAGAAAAATCACTCAAATCTCTTTTCTCAGTATTATAGGAAGAGATTATTCTCTAAGGTCCATTGGTCTAAGGCTCTAAATCTATAATTCAGAATGAATTGAAACATTTCCTCAGAAGTTGTTTTTTGTTTTTTTGTTTTTTTGTTTTTTTTTGTTTTTACCTAAATTGATCTTGTTGGGGAGTTGATACTTAGAGAAGGGAACATTTTCTATTCTCATCATGTGTTCATGTGTGTGTGCATGTGTATGTGTGTGATAACCCAACAGCTTGTACACCTGTTTCTGAGATTTCCTGACTCCCTTACCTGATTTCATAATGTTTATTTATTTTTGAGAGGGGGGAGGGACAGAGAGAGGGAGACAGACAATCTGAAACAGGCTTCTTGCTATCGGCACAGATCCCAACATGGGGCTCGAACTCATGAACTGTGAGATCATGACCTGAGCCAAAGTCAGACACTTAACTGACTGAGCCACCTAGGCACCCCTCCTTTATCTTATTTTACATCATATTTACAGTTAGGTTTTTTACTATTAACATGGAATTGTTAACACATACTACCATGGCTTAAATGACTCTTGTTTTCTATGAGCATTTTATATATACCAAAGACTACAGCCTTACAAGCAAGTTTCTGGAATTCTGAAATGAAAAGCCAGATAAGTATAAAGGGACAAAAAATATCCAAGCATGTTTTCACACCATGATTTAATCATCCAGTGGTGTCTGAGTAAAAGGGATACTCGTAATAGTTATGTCAAGACAACAATTAGAAAGTAGGACCTTGGCAAACTGCAGTATATGGTTAACAATTTGTATCACACATATCTTGAGCTTCAGAAAGTTGCATGTATGTGTAGGTGCCAAACTAATGCATAACCTAGTAAAATCCAATTGCTTTGAATAGGATAGCATTTCAATTCAGTGAGGATGCTGAAAAATTATCTAAAATTAAAGGTTATTGTTAACATATAGTAACATAAGTACTTTTAACATCTCTGAGGAGTAAATTTTGTGCAACCATTCTCATCCTGCCTCCACAGGAGCATCTATTACTGATGTAGGTATGAAAGACTGCCTTCACCCTCTGTTCAGAAGTCGGCACCTTTACTGAGCACTCCAGCCTCTACTGCTGTAACCTCTGCGATTCTTTTCCCCTTGGTTTAGGCAGTATCACATTGCTATGCTCAAGTCTTAGTCATTAGTGTATCATAACTGAGGCCAGGTAAAATTACTAGTAACATTTTAATTCTTACCCTACCCAAGCATATCTTGACAGTTATGAAAAAAATGTTTGTGTAAGTCTCCTTCGGGATTAAACTTTAACCTTAAATTAAATATACTTGAAGAGATGGTATTTGCCCTATTATTTGTGGAAAGTCAAATACTAACCACTCAGATCTTCTAGGGAATATTTAAATATTCTTTCTTTATAGCCAGCCTAAGATCTTTAAAAAGTCAGAATGTGTATATATTATTCATAATATACTATTATATATAATTATAATTATATGTATATTATATAATTATAAACTATAATATTGTATATATAAGTATTATTATAATTATATACAAATATTCCCTAGTTTTCTGTTCATAAGATGTTTTTATGAAAATGGTTTTCATTCATAACTTTAAAGATTCAAAACATTTCATACCCTGGGATCCCCCAAAGTGATATGGAGTCTTCAGTCTTTCTAGCAAACTCAAGAAACATGGATCCTTCCATTACTAATGATGCATTTTTCTGATTTTTATCTGAAAATGATTTCCTTGAGCATACTTGTCACAGACCCCCATATTGGATGCAGTTTTCTTCAGTTTATATTATTAGTTTGTAAAGTTACCTTAAAATGCTATCTTAGGGGTGCCTGGGTGGCTCAGTGGGTTAAGCACCCAACTCTTGATTTCAGCTCAGGTCATGATCCCAGGATTGTGGGATCGAGCCCCACGTCAGTGTCTGTGCAGAGGAGGGAGCCTGCTTAAGATTCTTTCCCTCTCTCTCTGCCCTTCCCCTGCTGTGCTCTCTTTCTCTCTCTAAAAGTAAAAAATAAAATAAATTTTTTAAAATGCTACATTTATAAAATTATCTTGTCGACAGCATTTGAAGACCCAGAACCAGAAGTATTTTATGCTTGATTTGTACATTGGATGGAAAAAGTAGATGATAGAATCCCATTACAGGAAAACAAGTAAACTGGATTGTCACTTTAAGAGATTTCTTATGGAGGATTTATTCTTTAGCTTGTTATGATTTCTTTATTATAGAAGCAGCTGTACTTGTTATCGCACTCTGCCACATCATCAGTCATCTAGCTACTGCAGAGAATTCCCCCGGCAGAACAGGACATTCATGAGTTTATATTACTGCCATAAATTCTTTGGCTGTAAGTTTTTATACAAATAATCCCATGTCTCTTGTATATATTGCACCAATTGGTTAATAACATGATCTCTACCCAGGGATTTCTGGAATGTTCTATCTTTTAAAAATAATTGCCAGAGTACATTTTTTACATACACTAAAAAATATTCTAAATGAGATTGGGCATTCTGAGGACATCTATATGATGAGAAAATATGATTTTCCTTAATTTTCCATTTTAACCTGGTGAGCTTTCATTTAGCTGCATGACATGAAAACAACTATTTACAAAAGGGGTATATAATAAGGTTAGTTAGGTTTAAAAAAATAAAAATATGAGGTAGCTTTTCAAATGAGAGTGGTGAGTTCCTGGCTGTGAAACTCTTTTCACAGTTTCTGCATCACTTTTCAGAGCTCAATAATCTCTATAAAGAAGCCCAGCATTTTCATCATGCCAACCATTAAGTAGTCGCCAGATTATATGGCTATTAACAAATTATCCTCACAATAGAAGTGAAAAGAGTGCTAAAGCACACCATTTGGTCCATGTACTAAAGCCTAATGGTACTAACCTGATTTTCTTTTACCTCCTTTTTTTCCCTGACAAATATACTAAGGTAAAATATTTCCCACAACTCTGAATGATGGAAGTATTCTTCACTGGATTTTCTTTTATCAGTGTCTCCTATGCTTTTGTGAGCTACATTTCTTTCTTTTTTTTAAATTTTATTTGTTGAGAGAGAGAGAGACAGAGAGACAGAGAGACAGAGAGACAGAGAGAGAGAGAGAGTGCAACCAAGTGGGGGAGGGGCAGGGAGAGAGAGAATCCTAAGCAGGCTCTGTGCTATTAGCACAGAGCTTGATACAGGGCTCAATCCCATGAACCATGAGATCATGACCTGAGGCAAAATCAAGAGCTGGAGGCTCAATTGACTGAGCCATCCAGGTGGCCCTGTGAGCTCCATTTCTGATTGTAGTAAACCATTGACTGGGTCTCAGATTTTAGTGATGAAGTTAATATTATCTGAAGAACCACAGGAAATTTTTCAAAAGGGAACACAGTTAAAACATAAAATACATCAATTTATATTTGGGAAAGAGATAGTTTGGGATTAGTGTTTATGATGCAAAGTGATCTTTTTAACCATCATTATTCCAAATCCAGTCAGTTTTCCAAAATGGAAAGTATGGTCAACTAAATTGAAACTTCTAATTGCTCATATACTAGTCTCAGTACCACGTTCTTCTCATACAAGTATATTCAACAGCTTACATTTAGCTGCAGTTAAATTCGAGTTTAGAGTACGCCTGCTGTTGAAATAAAAAAATGAGGTCACTCCAATAAATATGTCCTCAAAGTAGATATAAGTGGATTATCAAGTTATAGATTCATGTATAGTAGGATCCCATTTGTAGGGAAGAGTCATACATATGTTTGCTTATGATTACAATATTTAAGTATACCTACAAAAATATTAATTGTGGTTGTTTATAGGCAGGAAATTTGGAAAGTGAGAATAGTGTAAATTGTAATGTTCACTTTATTTACTTTTTGAATTTAAGTGAATCAGGTATGAATGAAAAAAAATTAAAAACAAGAAAAAAAGAGAAAAGGAAAATGATGTAAACTCAAAATTAATCTTTATCAAGAAAGGTATATTTATTGTTTTTAATTCTGAGCTATAAAAATAATATGGTCAATTCTAAAATAGAAATGAGTTAAAGAAACATTTTAAGATTTGGTTAAGAAAAGCAAATAAAACCATGATGAACCATAGATCATTTCATTCATGCAATATTTTAATGACATAAATTGTCCAGCTTAATAATTTACCTTAAAATAGAGAATAATATTTTAGCGGTGTTGTAAATTTTAAACTTTAGTCAGGATTTTAAAAGTAAGTATTCTCCATCAAAATAGCATTTTTATTTTTATTTTTTTTAGTGGTCGCAAGTATGCCAAATAAACATGATCTTTATGAGTGGAATGATAATTGTTTTTAAAGCTGAAAGAATCTGTCTTTTTAGATTTCAAACTCATGAGGTTTATGCTACATATATAAAACATCTGTTAAAAGAAGTGATAAAAATCAAGAGAAAATACATATGAACTGTAACCAACTACTGCTGTCTAACTATATGCCTGGACCCAGGGATGATAGAATTACTTGCTGTGTTTTGGGAATAAGCGTGATAAAGATAACCGTAAGTGATGCCATTTGAGAATTATAATTAGTAGAATTTTCTGTCCAACAGTTGGAACATTTCAGGGAGATGTTGAGTTTTATAATTTAGAACAAAGTGGGAGGCATAGATGGCACAGGTCAAGAGCATATCACCTCTCAATTACTGAGCATTCTTTTCAAACTCAGTGGGCTTTATCACACTTTTTGTTATCTGACCGCTGTAGATTTTTTTTTTTCTGGAATATTCCATGTCTGGTTTTCAGGCATGAATAATTTAGACCAGAAGTTTAATCAAAACATATTTGCTATGGGACAAATTCAGAAAATGAAGGGGAAAAAAGTTGAACAAGAGGTCTAGATTCTAGTTTCACTTCAGCCTCCATGTGAAATTTTGGCTTTAATTACTTAATCATTCTGGGCCTCAAAACATGAGATATAAATATTTTTTACCAAATGCGTCCTAGGGCCATTTATGGTTGCCATATTCTCTGTTTCCAAATTCCTTGAAATTTTTCGATCATGATAAATGGGTTCATTTAAATACCATATCCTTTATACAGCAGGCATCATCGACCTTTCCCTGAGAGTCCAGGTGCTTCCTTTTCTTTTTTCTTTATTTTAGCCTGTCCAATGAGTATGCAGAATAATAAACTACTCAATTTTCAAATTAAGGATGGTACTTAACAGTCATCCTTTGATCACAAGGAAGAAGTGATCAATCTAAAACATTACACAATGGGAAATTAATTTATCTCAGCCAGTAAGGGTAACATTTTAGACATATATGTTATTATGTGTGTATTTGATGGGGTAAGAATTCACTTTGAACAGAACAATACAGCCACATTGTGAAGATCTGACCTGGGACGAACTGGAAAGGAGCCTGCTTCCACAATCTAATTTCAAAGTCAATCTTATTCTATGATTGTCTCCAGGAAGAAAATAGAGTACTCCAATAGAGTACCTCTCTTAATTCTTCTCTGACACATACTATTTATCCAGTTGTTTGGGAATCTCTGTATTCAGAGAAGAGAGGAGGTCATATATCAATAAAGCAAATATTTCACTGACATACTTTTGAATTTTCACACAAGCTAACTCCAAGACATATAGATAACCTGTCTATAGATATGTGAGAATTTTCTATTAATCAAAGAAAAATCATTTTTAATCAACTCATGTGTTCATGTATTTGTGAACTCATTCAACAAATATTTACTGATCAGCATTAGTACCACTGTTGCTTAGTGCTAGGGGGTCAATATGATAATGAAGAACACATAGTCACTGCAGTACATGAGCATACAATTGAGAGAAGATAAAATGTCTATATGTGACAATTATCCAAGTCATCATGTGGTAAATTCCAGAAGATGAATTATGTTGAAAAAAAACTTACTTTGGCTGTGATAATCACATAAGTCTTCATTGGGAAAAGTTCCTTTTTGTTATATAAAGGTCTATTTTGACAATTTATCCTATGTTTCCCTTAATAACCGTATTTATTGTTACTTATGATCTTCTAGGTTAATTATTATATGGTTGTTAAGTAGGAACATGTGTTATTATCTCAGCTTTGTATGTAAGTCTAAGGGTACTAGACAGATGGCATGGTGGTGGAAATGGCAGAAGAGATTTTGTATCTTTCCAGATCACCATGTAAAAACAGAGCAATGACAATGCAAACTCCCCAATCCATGTACATTCATAACAAAACTGGATAAGAAGTTTTCCTACAAACTCTAAAGACCCCAATTACAAGCAGGTGGTGATAACCCACCAAAAGCCACAAGACCTTCAGGATATCAGCATCTGTATGGGAGAAAGCAGAAAGAAGAAACAAGACATGAGATAATGCTGAGAAGAGGAGAACCATCTAAGAACCAAACTCGGGGATTTCTTGATGAGTTTGAATCTGAGTGAAAAAAAAATTATAAATTGTGCTATCATGGAGAAAAATGTGCTGAAGTTGGGTTAAGAACTAATTGACCGTTTTCTACACTAGGGGAAATCAAGTTATAGCTAAAATGAAAAAAAAAAGTAACCACATTATGTGGTTTAGAAATATAGAAATAAATGCTAGGGGCACCTGAGTGGCTCAGTCAGTGGAACGTCTGACTTCGGCTTAGGTCATGATCTCCTGGTTTGTGGGTTTGAGCCACACGTCAGGCTCTGTGCTGACAGGTCAGAGCCTGGAGCCTGCGTCAGATTCTGTGTTTCCCTCTCTCTGTCCCTCCCCTGCTCATGCTCTCTGTCTGTCTCTCTCAAAATAAATAAACATTAAAAAAAAATCTGGTAAGAAATAAATGCTGGCTAAAAGAGTTGAAAGCAGGAACTGGGGTAATATACAATGAGACAGGAGACTTCTATTTCCCCCTATAGCCTCTGTAATACTGTTTGATTTTTTGAACTATGTATGTATATAGCTTTGAGGGAAAAAGTGTCTATATTAAAAGTATTGGCAAGAAAATTTAAAAAAAATATTGCACTGGTCTAAATGAAAACTGAATATAAATTTTTGAAAGTAACATTTGACTGCATTTTAATGTTAATATTGAAATATAGCAGGGGTGCCTGGGTGGCTCAGTCAATTAAGCGTCCAACTTCAGCTCAGGTCATGATCTCATGGTTCGTGGGTTCAAGCCCCACATTGGGCTCTGTGCTGACAGCTCAGAGCCTGGAGCCTGCTTCAGACTCTGTGTCTCCCTCTCTCCCTCTCTGCCCCTTCCTAACTTGCACTATGTCGCTCTTTCTCTGTCAAAAATAAGTAAAACATTAAAAAAAAAAAAGAAATACAGGAAAACATGAGGGAGAATTTCGGTTAAGTCCCAACTCTGTCCAGAGAAAACAACACATGCTGCCTTCACGCTGAGCAATTTTGGCTGTAGTATGTGTTCTGAAAATAGTAGTATTCTCTTCTTTTCTTAACAAACACTGAATTTATTTTGATGAAGATTTCTGCCTGTGGAATATTTCTGAAATATATGGCAATTTTAAAAAATCATTAGAAAAAGTAATCGAGATAATGATGAATATCAGTTCACAAAGATGTCACATTCACCTCTTGTTAGATCATCAAAAAATACTGACAAACCTGTCTTCATATGGCCAGCAAATGACTTGTCATAAAATTTAAAAAGTCAAGCCTTAATTCCAAGTGTTTTGACACAGATTGAGTGATATTAGAGTTTCTCCAAAAGGGAATTCTAAGAATCAACCCAAGTGATAAAACTTACTTAACTAGAACATTGGTTAATTGTTTAACCCGGTAACATTAATATCTTCCTTGATATTTTTCTTAAAAATTATTAAAGTTGAAATAGAAAAAAAAATTATAAACCTTTCCATCTTTCAGCACATCTAATATTTTACTCCTCCTTTCATAACCTAACACACTGATTTGTCAATACTTCAGTTCTGAAACTTTGAAATTGCTGTTAGAGATTGATTGATAATTTTGTGAGTAAGTAAGGATAACTTCAAGTATACATAAACTATAAAGTAAACTCAGCGAAGTGAACCCTGGTGTAGTGAATCCAGCCACTTTACAAGCACTCTGATGAAGAAAGAGAATATTACCATACTTCAGAAGCCCACACAACACAATAGATTATTTTTATCTGGTTTTGAACTTTATAGAAATGACATAATACAGCTTATACTTTGATGTCTGGCAGGCTTCTTTTGGCTGCCATTGTGTTTGTGGGATGTATAGTTGTCGTATGTAGCAACAAGTTGTTCTTTTTCATTTCCGTATAGAACTCTGTTCAATTAGTATGCCACAATTTACTTAATCATTTGATAGAGATGTAAGTTGTTTGAAGTTTTGAGGTGTTAAAAGTAGTGCTGCTATGAGCTTTCTTTTGCGTGTTCTTTGTTGACAGGTGGGCACATACAAAATATACAAAGGGGTAAATGACAGGGTTGTGAAATATGCAGTTTTCCATGCTGTACCAATGAACACTAACAGTGACAGTGTATGAGAGTTTTAATTTCTGCACCAACTTACCAACACTCCTCAATTTCAATATTTAATTTGGCCATTTTTATTTCTTTTATTAATTATTATTTTAAATGTTCTATTTATTTATTTTGAAAGACAGAGAGAGAGAGAGCGCAAGTGGAGAAGAGTCAGTGAGAGAGGGAGACAGAGAATCCCAAGCAGGTTCTGTGCTGGCAGTGCATAGCCCAATGCATGAACTGTGAGATCCTGACCTGAGCTGAAATCAAGAGTGGGACGCTTAACCAACTGAACTACCCAGGCTTCCCTTAATTTGGCCATCTTAAAAGATGCATTGGCATCTTTCTCATCACTACTAAACATGTATACTTTTGCATGTATTTATCAGTTATTTGAATATGATCTTTTGTTGTTGAGATATCAATTTAAATTTCAAGACAGTTTTGAGTTGCATTTTTTCATTGATTTGTGTGATCTTTGAATATTTTAGGCATGATAAGTAATACATTGTTTTTCTTCAGCCTATTTTAAGTTTATTTCTTTGTTTTTAATTTTTGGAGGTTTTCATGTGTCTGGCAGTGGCTATTATTATTATTATTATTATCATCATCATTATTTATCCTCTTTGGGGTTCACTCACCCTCTTGAATTTAGAGTTTTATGTCTTCTGCTAAATTTGATATTAATTGATATTTTGATATTTGATATTTTTTTCAGCTCCATACTTCCACCTTTTGGGATTCTGCTGACCTAGAGGTAAGATTGTTTTTTTTCTTAAACACATCCTTGAGGTTCTATCCATTTGTTTTAATCTATCTTCTCTCTGTTGTTCAGGCTGAATAATTTTTATTGATGTATCTTCAAGTTTACTAATTTTTTCCTTTCCTCTTGATTCCTCCAAGTGAGTTCTAAAAAACTTTGTAGTTATAATGTTTTTAGTTCTTAAATTTTTATTTGCTTGCTCTTTATATCTGTTCTTTCTTTTGTGAGAATTTCTATTTTTTCCTATGTTTCAAGAGTGTTCATAAATTTTCATTGAATTATTTTTCTGGTAGCATTTAAAAATCCTTGTCAGATCATCTGTGCCATCTCAATGTTGGTATCTGTTGATTGTCCTTCTTTATTTGAATTGATGTTTGATGTATGATGAACTATTTTCTTTTTATTGTATCCTGGACATTTTCAGTATTATTATGAGACTTAGGTTTCTCTTTAAAGCTCATCACTGACAAACCAGGATGGTAATCTGGGCTGTATTCACACAAATAATCTCTGCAGATAACCCCTGGCCAGCAAGATATAGAACCCCAGCTATCCTTAATGCTTATATGTGATTGTAGTCAGGGTCTGCCCTTAACAGCCTCTCTGCATGCCCATTGGTTGAGAAGGAAACTGTCTCCTTACTGCCATCTTGGAATGGTGGTAAGTCTGTTTACACATAAAGCCTCTATACATGCCCACCAACCAGGAGACAAAACTATCTCTTCACTGTACAGGTGAAGTGGAAGTCAGAGTTCTGCTCACTTTGGACAGCGAAGAGCAGGTGTAGTCAAAACTTAGTCCTTCCAGGGCTGAACGTCTACCAGCCTTACAGGTAGAACTTTAAAAAAGCATAGCGTGTGTGTGTGTGTGTGTGTGTGTGTGTGTGTGTATTTTTGGTTAGTGCCTATGGTATAGCTAGGCTGCAAAAAAACCTCTTTATCAACTAAACTGGGATATGTGAGAGGAAAAAAACCCAAGAAATTAACAAACAATAACAAACCAGCACAAAATAGGAAACTCACTCCTGAGTCCTGGGGTCTCAAAAGAGCCCAACCTTCTTTTTCATCATATTTCTAAGTCCTCTAATGTTTGTTTCATATATTTTTCCAAAGTTTATATATATATATACCTAAGCAGGATAAAATAGGGTAAAATATATCTACTCTGTTCTTCCAGAACTAGAAGCAAAATGGTATCATTTCTAAGTTTCATTTTCAAATTATTGCTAGTAAACAGAACACAGTTGACTTTATATAGACCCTTTCACTGGGGATTTGCTAAGTTTAGGAATAAATTCTAACACTATTTCCTTTTGCATTTTCTACATTAAAAATATGTTGTTGAGGTGCCTGGGTGGCTCAGTTGATTAAGGGTTTGACTCTTGATTTTGGCTCAGGTCATGATCTCACTTGGTGAGTCTGAGTCCTATGTTTCAGATTCTATGCTGACATCACAGAGTCTGCTTGGAATCCTGTCTCTCTCTCTCTCTCTCTCCTCTCTCTGTCCCTCTCCTGCTCTCACTCTCTCTCTCTCAAAATAAATAAATAAACATTTAAAAAAGATATTATCCATCAATATTTGATTTTCTTTTTGAATATTTTAAACTTAATTGCCATAGTATACAGGGTTTAGTAAAAGCTTTATGTTTAGATTTGTCAGGTAACTTTTAATATGTGATTATTAAACATAATATTTGCTATAAACTTTTGCTTAATACTCAACCACAGTAAAAAAAAAAAACTCTTTTAATTTCCTCTTTTGCTATGAATTTTTATCATGAAAGAGTAATTTTATCAAATGTTTATTCTGCAACTAATAAAACAGTTATTTGTTTTTTCCCATTATAGTGAAGCTGGTGAGTTTTATTGATAATTTTTCACATATTAAAGTAATCTTTAATCACCGACCAAACCTAACTTCATCATGATTTCTTACCCTGTTTTTATATTTTCCTGGGATCTCTTCACTATATTTATGACTTCTCATCTATATTCAGGAACAGCTTAGCCTTTAATATTCATTTCTTTTAAAAAAAATATTTAACATTTATTCATTTTTGAGAGACAGAGACAGAGCATGAGTGAGGGAGGGGCAGAGAGAGGGAGACACAGGATCCGAAGCAGGCTCCAGGCTCCGAGTTATCAGCACAAAGCCCCACTTGGGGCTCAAGCTGATAGACCATGAGATCATGACCTGAGCTAAAATAGGACACTTAATTGACTGAACCAGGCACCCCAAATATTCATTTCTTATAGTGTCCTTGTCAACTTTTTTGTATATAGATTTAAGTTGGCCTCATAAACATGTTATAAAGTGTTTCCTCTATTTCTATCTTTGTATGATTGATTTTATTCTTTTTAAATGTTTGAAAGGATTCACTGAAAGTCATTACTTTGTGTGAAAATTTTAATCACAAATTTAATTATAAAAATACATATAGGACTCTTCAGATTTTCTTTTTCTTGTTGTGTTAATTCTGGTGATTGTATTTTCTGTTAATTTATTCATTTTAAGTAAGGGCATCAGCAAGTTTGCAGAGTGGTAGATATCAGCCTTTGTCCTCTCTCCAAAAAATAGCATATATTATATGTCTGCATATATATTATATATATAATAACATATATTATATATATGCAGCCTTTAAAAAGAAGGAAATCCCGCCATTTGCAGCAATGTGGATGAACCTGTAGGACATTATGCTAAGTGAAATAAGCCAGCACAGAAAGACAAATACTGCATAATCTCACTTATATATGAATTTAAATGTAAAAACATCAAACTCATAGTAACAGAATAGGATGATAGTCAACAGGGGCTATGAGGTGAAGAAAAGAGGCATGTGTCAGAGTGTACATACTTACATTACAAGATGAATGAGTTCTGGAAACCTAATGTATAGCATGATATATAATTAATAATAATATATTTTATACTTGAAATTTCCCAAGAAAATAGGTCTCAAAAGTTCTCATCACAAAAAAAAAGTAACTGTGTGAGAGGTGGATAATTAATATGATTGTGGTGAGTATTTCACAATGTATATGTATGTCAAAATACCACATTGTGCAACCTAAATATATGCAATTTTTATTTGGTAATCCTACCACAATAAAGCTGGGGGAAAAATCCTTTAAAAGTAGAAAAGAAAGACGAACACTTTTTATTCAGTAAGTTAAATATTATGAGAAAGCTATGCATAATACCTGCCATAATTTTTTATACTTTTATAATCTATAGTGATGATGCCTTAATTATCCATTATCATTTTTGATATTGAAGATAATTTCTCTTATTTTCTTTTATTTGTCTTTTTGTTAAAGACCTTATCAGTTTTTTCAGTTCATGAAAGAACCAGTGTCTGGCTTTTTTTCTTTATTGTATGTTTTGTTCCATTTCATACATAATGTCTCTACTCATTTTTATCAAAGTTTTTCTGCTGCTTTCCCTATTTTATTTTTTATACTTCTTGAGATAGGTAGTTTGGATGAAATGAAGATACATCATTGATTTTCTGGAATTGTTTCACTAATACAAATGTAAGCTGTAAACTATTTCTAAGCTTAGTTTTAGTGCATTCCATAAATTTTGATAGGTCATATTTTATTATTTAGTTCAAATTTTAATCTAATGTCAACAGCGATTTCACCTTTGACCTTTGAATTACTAAAATGTATGGCAAAATGAAGCTTCTGGTAGCATTCTCTTGCTTGATTTAGGTGCTAGTTACATGTGTATTCATGTTTTAAAAAACACTGCTTGATTAAGTTGTATGTTTTGATTTGTATACTTTTCACTAAAGGTATTCTACCTTAATCCAATCTAGATTAGAGCATATTTTTTAAAAGTTTAAAAATTATAAAATATTTTTTTTAATTTCCAAATAGTTTGGCAATAATTAAATTATTGTTAATTTTTTAGTTTGATTTTATTTAAATACCTTGAATTCTTTCAATCCTTTTTTTTTTAAATACTTGTTGGAAGTATAATGTGATAATGTTATTTGTTTAAGAAACAACTTTTGAAAATATTTTGTGAGTGTAGTGTTATATAGGCCAACCAAGATTACCAGTTATTTAGTTATTTCAGTTATTTAGTAGGATACATTTTTTCCACCTTAATTCTAGGTTCGTTAGTCTCCCTTTAGTTTTGTCAGTTTTTTAAAAAATTTTTAATGTTTATTTATTTTTGAGAGAGAGAGAGACGGAGCATGAGTAGGGGAGGGGCAGAAAGAGAGAGGGAGATGCAGAATCTGAAGCCGGTCCAGACTCTGAGCTGTCTGCACAGAGCCCAATGTGGGGCTCGAACTCCTAACCGCGAGATCATGACCTGAGCTGAAGTTGGACGGTTAACCAACTGAGCCACCCAGGTGCCCTGTCAAATTTTAACTTACGCATTTTGGAATTCTTTTATTAGGTACATATAAATTTATAATTATTACTTGTTACTAGTGGATTGCATTTTTCATTATTTATAAATCTCTTTTTATACCTGTACTAGAACTTCATACTTTACAGTCTACATTTCTGTTGATAGTATAGGTGTATCAGCTTTATTTTAGTTAGTGGATGCATCTATTTTCTTAAAAAATATGTTGTATGTAAGTGATGAATCACTAAACTCAACCCCTGAAACCAATACTACACTATATGTTAACTAACTTGAATTTAAATAAAATCTTGGAAGAAAAAGAAAAAAAAAAACAGTGGGGGAAAAAAAATAAAAAGTGTGTTTACCTTTGAACATTGTATATTCTTGTATTCACAGTGAGTCTTTTTAAAATAGCATAGTTTGTTTTTTAATTCAATCTAAGAATTCTTTTAAGAAAAATAATTTAATTGCATTAATATAATTTCAAACATGTTTGGCTTTATATTTACTAAACTTACTATTTGTTTTTATATTATTAGGTACACATTATTTTTCCATTCCTTAGTGATTACCATAGAGATTTAACAATGAATCCTTGATTTATTATAGTATAATATAATTGGTACTATTATAACCCTCTTGACAATTCTAAAGCCATATCCCTTTAATTCAGTTTACCCCCTTCTTGTCTTTTATGTTATCATCGTCTTGGATTTACAGACACATATACATATTAACACAACACAAGAAGACTTTGTTATTATTTCACCCACATATTTACTTCAGTTGCTCTTTATTCCCTCCTGTGTTACCTTGTTCATACTGATTATTTCCTTCTGCCCCAAGAACTCTAATTAGTATTTCTTGCAGTATAGTTCTTCTGATGAGAAAATTCTCTCACTTTTTGTTCTCTGGAAATGTAGTCTTCATTTTAACGGATATTATCACTGGACATAGTATTCTGGTCTGGAAATTAATTCCTTTTTACATTTTCAAGATGCTTTTCCTTTGCCTTTTAGCTTTTACCACGTCTGTCGAAAAGTTTACTATAAATCTGTTTCTTTTCTGCAAATGATGTGTCTTTTTTTTTTTTTTAAAGACACAGTAATCTCTTGCTATAATCGTGCTGCTAAATCTATTTGGTACTTAATACCAATATTGTATTTTTCTTCAGTTCTGTAATTCTCATTTGTCTCATTTATTTTATTTTACTTTTTAAGTTTATTTATTTTTAAAAAAAAAATTTAATGTTTTTATTTATTTTGAGACAGAGAGAGACAGAGCATGAGCAGAGAGAGAGGGAGACACAGAATCCGAAGCAGGCTCCAGGCTGTGAGCTGTCAGCACAGAGCCCGATGCAGTGCTCGAGCTCACGGACTGTGAGATCATGACCCAAGTGGAAGTTGGATGCCCAACCGACTGAGCCACCCAGGTGCCCCCCCCCTTTTTTTATTTTAGAGAGAGAGACAGTGTGGGAGCAAGGGGCAGAGGGAGAGAGAGAAAGAATATTAAGCAGGTTCCATGCTCAGTGCAGAGCCCAACATGAGGCGCGATCCGAGGACCCTGGGATCATGACCTGAGCTGAAATCAAGTTGGACACTCAACCAATTGAGTTGCCCAGGCACCCCTCATTTTTTTCATTTTTAAATATTCTAAGTCTCTGGAAAAATTTTCCTTATTATTTTCTGTGTTAGGTCTAAGTGCTAAGTCTTGATAACTTCCATAACTGAGTGATTTGTTCTTGTTCTTTGGTGTTCTGGGGATTATTTATTCATCTACTCAGTAGTTATCAATCAAATGCTGCATATTTTGTCTGAAACATTATAGAAGATTAGGATTAGTTTACTTAATTTCAAAGAAAGTTCAGTCTTTTCTCTTATCACCAAGTATAATTGGGTTCATTTGTAGACTTTGTAAGACTTGATCTACCTCTATTCCAGCCCCTACCAGTTAAGCTTCCTAAGTGCCTGGGATGTCTTCTAATGGTCCACCTCCTTAATGGGTACTAAGCTCATTTTTTTTTTTAATGTTTATTTATGCTTGAGAGAGAGAAAGGGAGGTGCAGAGAGAAAGGGAGACACAGAATCCAAAGCGGGCTCCAGGTTCTGAGCTGTCAGCACAGAGCTTGATGCAGGGCTTGAACCCACAAATGCAAGATCATGACCTGAGCTGAAGTCAGACGCCCAGCCGACTGGGCCACCTAGGCGCCCCACTGAGCTCCTTTTTTTGAATCTCCTCAGCACTGTGAGACTACTGAAAACTCCACTCTTTTATTATATTATTTATTAAATATTAAATTATTTATTAATTTGTTAGTTTTTTTTGAGCCTTTCACCCTGTGCAGCTGAGGCGTTTGCTGTGTCAAAGGGAAGTTCATTGAGTGTTCTCCTTGAATCTTTGACTATTTTTCTCTCTGAGATCTTGGACCCATAAATACTGACTGCCTTTATAGACACACAATGTAGTTTTTTCCTCCCAGCAAAACCTAATGGATTCTCTTTAATTTAGTAATGGTACTTGTAGTGTCTCCCACCACCAATAATAAGCATATACTCCAAGGGCAGAGGTAGGTAGAAAGTCTGCTCATCTATCTGAAGTTCCCTTCTTTCCAGGATCTTGACCTTTCCAATTTTGTTGCCCTATCACTTCTTATATATTCAAGCTTTGTGTGTGTGCTTCAGAGGGAGGGGGTCTTATCCAGCTTTCCTAAGTTTTCTGAGGGCGTACTGTTTGCTCTTTACCAAAACTGATATGATTATAGAGAAACTGATGTGAAATACACATTTTTATTATTAAATTATTAACGTATTTAACCCCATTTCTATAAAATTATTTCTGATATTTTTATTTGATAAACTGATATAGAATGCTGGCTAAGAAATTTTACTTCAGACTTCTAATTTTTCACTTAAGCCTTTAATAATTACTTATTTAAAATTACTAACTTCATTAGTATTCTGATAAATCTATGCTTGAATCTTACTTCTGTCACTTCTTTGTTTAGTAGTTACATCACTTTGGGCAATTTAATTATATTCTTCCAACCTTAATTGCTTTTTCTGTTATAAATGGAAAAAGTCTTAGCTCATGGTTTTGTTTTGAGGATTTAATTAAATTGTATACTAAAGAAACAAAAACCTGGTCCATATTAACCATCCAGTAAACTCTGTTTCCTTTTTTATCATTATTTTGTCCTCTGCTAATTGTATAAAGTAACAATGGATAACCAAATGATGGATAATAGATGATAGTAAAATAAGGAAGCTTCAGATATGTGAATGATTGAGATCTAACAATAAGTGCCAACATAATTATGGAATTCAGTTTAGTTAAGTTATTTATTCTCACTTACATAAAATTGTGAAAATGGAATGAGGGGTAGCATAGTGGAAAAAGCAAAGTAAAGACAACAATATGTATCTATCATCAAGCATATGGTAGGGCTCTAAATATATACTTCTAAAGGAAGTTGTGAATCTATTTGTTGCTTTCATGAAAAAGAATATGCTGCCCACTGTTTATTAAATTATTAGCTTCATCTAATTAGCAGTATTCATTTGATGCATTATTTTTGTCTGATGAAATATTTGTGATAAGCTCCTCTGTTATGTCAGAAAATATCAAGCCAAATCTGAATTTTTCTTCATCAGCCAATTGCACCGCTCCAGCCACTAACCAGTGATATATACGATATGCAGAGGACATGGGGTCTAGCTCCCCTGTCCTCCTCTAACTTAGGAAATTATACATTTTTGAAAGGTGCCAAATATAAGAACTTTTGAACTCCTTTTATTTTAAGCATTGACTCTGATGAATTCAGTTACGTTTTAATATTCATAAAAGGGTCCAAAGGAAAGAAATAAGGGTGGTAAAAGCATAGGAAATTTTGTCCTCAAAGGAAAAATGGAAGATATCAAAGTGGTTTAGCCTAGAAAATAATTGATTATTGGAAGGTCACTTACAAAATGTTTATTATATATTTTAAAAATTCTGTTGCCTATCCAGATAAATCTGATTGGGAAAAAAAAAAGATACAGGGTTGAATTAGAGCAAGGAAAAATATTAACATGTTAAAACTATTTCACCAAAGAGGACTGAAGAGTGTTATTTTACAGTGAAGCTCAAAGAAAGCAAACAAATGGCTTAAAAAAGTTGACTTCACTGTCCTGCTCTTGATTGTATGCATATGTCTTGATCTCTGGGAATTGATACTGAGCTAACTCTTTTTTAGATTATTATTATGTTGTTGTTGTTGCTAATCGGCTAGTCTCTGAAAGATTAGGTGAAAATACATATGGATAAGAATGCAAATGAGATGAGGAACAAATTCAGGTTAGCTCCATGAAGATACTGAGACTTCTGTAGAAGAAAGGAATAAGAAATGTTGATAGGACATAATTTCCAAAATCTGCAAAGCTACTACAGGAGCCAACTTTCCATGCTTTGAGTTTTTCCTTTCTTTTTTTTTTTTTTTAACTACCTGTTCCTATTTATACAAAAATGTTTTCAATCAGTGCAGATTACCAAATCAAGCATGATTTATATTTACAACTTCAGAGGTGAACCTGACTGTTTCATGGAGTAGGTCAAACCAAACATGTTTTAGAGTCATCCAGCCTACTTAATTTGAAAAGTAGCTGACAATGGCATGTTTTTGTATAAGTTAATGATGTGAGAAATATGCATTGCATCCTGGGCTATTTCAACATTCAGAAAAGTTCCCCACCAGCAGATTTCTAATACGTTTGTTTTACTTCTTTCATAACATATTAATTTAGTTCCCCCAAATAACTAAAGTTCAGTTATGTTCTGGTCAAGTGCCTGGATTCTTCAAATAAGACTTTCTTGAAGAGTTTCTTTGCAACCAGGGATGGCTGAACAAATGGAGAAAATCTTGTCAGTGGAAACCTGAATTTTCCCCTTACTTAGTTAAGTACAAAAGGAAAGCAAGGTGGCCTCTGGGCAGTGTTCTAGAAACTGTGAACTGTCAAGGGCCTCAGTGATCAAGTTTATTTTGTCCCTTTCTTTATTACCCCCTCATTTACTTGCTGGGTCAAAATCCCAAAATTCTGATAGAGAAGGCAATCCTGAGAGTCTGCTGCCATGAGTATATTTGTATTTGTTGTGGCTTCTGTCTTGCATAGATAAGAGAAAAAAGAGTGTATAAGAAAGCAATGGAAAAGTGGGAGGAGAATGATATTAATTTCTGTATGCCTCACTGTCTCTCTGAGTAGCATTTATCATGATGAGGCACTGTCTGTCCATATGTTTAGAGATAAAATAAAAAGTCCAATGCTTTGGGAACCCAGAAAACTGGATTCTGATCTCAATGCAACCGCTAATACTGTATCCTTATTCTTGCTACATTGTGGCTTTCCTCATCTGTAAAATGGATACTGTTAGCTTATGTCTAAGATCCTTTCTTATTTTACAAATCTTCGTTGACTGAAGTATGACAAAGCCAGAAGCCTATGAATCCCAAACACTGTTGGGCCAGTATTTTCTAATAAATGCTTACTCTAGATGTCTTCTCAGTGATCTCATATAGGTCTCAATGAGCCTAAAGCTGCTCCAACTATTGGTCACGGGTTTTGCAACTCTGAGTATTTGTAGATAACACAAGAATTTGGAAAGGAACAGGAGGAAAGGCTGCCTCTGCCTGCTGTGGCTCCCTATTGGCAAGAAGACAAGAGTAGGGGGGCAGCATAGGGAAAGCACGAAAATGAAGTGAGAACAATAAGAATACCTGAAAGGCATCGATGCAATTGTGGCACAAAAAAGTCTTACATGAAAATTATTTAAGATAGGCTAACAGTCTATATCTATGGTTGTATAAAATTAGCTATTGGAGCAAACTTTGTGTGTGTGTGTGTGTGTGAGAGAGAGAGAACAAGAGAGAGAGAGAGAGAGAGATCTTTTTACTTCAGAAACTTCACATATTTTTCATGCTTTGTTCACTAAGCTATCATCGTGACAGGCATATGGATGAGGACAAGAAGTGAACTGGTGGAGGAGATAATTTACAGTCTGTCAGATACTGTTCAAGCATTATATATTTATAATTTCATTTAATATTCACAGCTATTTTATGATAACTAATATAATTTTTAAATTTTAAATTTAAATTTTTAAATTTTGTTTTTATTTACTTAAAAAATTCTTTTTACATTTATTTATTTTTGAGAAATGGAGTGAGACAAAGTGTGAGCAGGGGAGGGGCAGAGAGAGAGGGAGACACAGAATCTGAAGCAGGCTCCAGGCTCTGAGCTGTCAGCACAGAGCCCGACGCAGGGCTCGAACTCACGAACCCGCAAGATGGTGACTGAGCTGAAGTCGGACGCTCAACCGACTGGGCCACCCAGGCTCCCCTGTTTTTATTTATTTTTGAGAGAGACAGAGAGACAGAGCATGGGCAGGGGAGGGGCAGAGAGAGGGAGACACAGAATCTGAAACAGACTTCAGGCTCTGAGCTGTCAGTACAGAGCCCAACGTGGGGCTTGGACCCATGAACCAGGAGATCATGAGCTGAGCCAAAGTCAGATACTTAACCGAGTGAGCCACCCAGATGCCCCTCTAATGTCAATTTTTTAAAAAGGAGCTCATAAAGATAAATTAAGCAGTGCAAGATTGCATAGCTGTTTAAGTGTTGGAGCCTGGATTGGAGCCCAGGTCTTCTTCCCTCTAACACTCTTCATTGGGCCTCTAGCACCATAACAGGGGCATTATCACTAACACCTACACATGCTGGATACTGATGAGCTTGAGTTTACTCAACTTGCAAGCTAATAATTTAGCTGGTTACTTTTTCATGCATTCTGGCAGAAGACATGAGTAACTCCTAGGTCAAACACAAAGGAGATTATTACTCACAGCATAGCAAGCAACATGAACATCAAATTTGCTTCAGTTCCTGATTAGCTGTCTTGTACCAATGTAACACATTGCTACAAAACCAGCAACTTAAAACAACACCCCTCTATCATCTCATAGTTCTCCAGGGCAAAGTCCAGTAGACCTGGCTGGTAGTCTGCTTAAGGTCTCACAAGGCCACAATCAAGGTGTCAGTGGTCCTGAGATCTTCCTTGGAAGCTCTGGAGAAGAATCTGCTTCCACGCACACTTAGAATTTTATTGGCAGAATTTGGTTAAGATCCATGTGATTATATGACTGTGGCCCTTGTTTCTTTGCTGGCTCTTGGCCAGAGGTTCCTCTGTTTCTTGAGGTCACCTGTGTTCATTGGATTGTGGGGCCTACTGTTTTATTTCTTTTTCCTGTGAATTCCTTTGACCCTCTCTTCACCTGACTGCTTCTTCTGTCTCTGCTAAAAATGACATGAATACATTCGTATGCATACACCGATATCAATACATTGAGCTCACACTGATAATCCAACGTAATCTCCCCATTTTAAATTAAACTACCTGGTAACCTTGATCACCTCTGCAAATTTCTTTGTGTGTGTTTGTGTAAGACAGCATATCCACAAGCAAGGTATCTCATCATAGTCGTAGTCCCAGGGAGAGTCTTCTTAGATCATAATTCCTCCTGAGATAGGTCCAATTGCCTAAGTCCCTTTAAGACAATAAGATATGGTCCAGATGGATACTCACATGCAGTGGGTTTGCGTCCTGCATGAGAAATTCTAAGACTGAGGAATCTGCCATTTTTATAGCAAGCAGTAAGAGAGACTGCTCCTTATTTAGCAGAGAGACATTGTCTCATCTTTCAAAGTTATATCTCTCCATCACATAAATACAACCTTAAGAAATTACTATTGTAAAGAGTGGCCAGGGCACTGCATTCTTGGCAGAGTTGACAAGAATTGTAGGAGACAAGAGACCCATAGAGAACTATTCTAACAGACTCCTAAAATTCTTGAGGAACCCCAAATGACAAATTAACCTTCAATCTCCAGATACACAGGTCATTCCCAATGAAGTGAAATGATCTCTTTCTGATCAGACTTACAGTTACAGTGAAAAAATGTGCTCCTTGAATTTCAATAAAGAGGGAAAGGAGTAGAAATACGGTTGACTATCAAAATCTATGTAATTTTTGTGGGTAAGGCATAGTGTCTACTCTTTATATAAAATACAGACAAGAGACAAATCAAAATCTGTGAAAAAGCACAGGATGGCAGATTCAAAAGAAATATAATGAAAAGATGCACCAGGCTTCCTTTCACAATTAGTTTCAAGTTTAGCATGACTCTATATATGATAAATGAATACAAGATTCCAAATTATATTGATGTTTATGCATACCTGTGAATCCCCTAACTCAAAATATTTCACTTCTATACACTTTTATTTTAAGTTTATTTATTTATTTTGAGAGAGAGAGAGAGAGAGAGAATGAGTGTGCATGAGTGGGGAAGGCAGAGAGAGAGGGAGAGAGAATCCCAAGCAGGGATTTGACGTAGGTCTCAGACTCATGAACTGTGAGGTCAGGACCTGAGCTGAAGTGAAGAATAGGATGCTTAACCAACTGAGCCACCCAGGTGCCCCATCACTTCTCTTTACTTCTAAGTTTAGAGAGGTTTCAAAGATAAATTTTTTAAAGTTTATTTATTTATTTTGAAAGAGACAAAAATGCAAGTGGGGGAGAGGCAGAGAGAAAGGGAGTGAGAGAATCCTAAGCAGACTCCTCACTGTCAGCACAGAACTCTATGTGGGGCTTGAATTCACATACCATGAGGTCATGACCTGAGCTGAAACGAAGAGTTGGAGGCTTAACTGACAGAGCCACCCACAGGCCCCCAAAATATTTTTTATTTTATTTTATTTTATTTTAATTTTTTTACATTTATTTTTGATAGAGAGAGACAGAGCACAAGTGGGGGAGGGGCAGAGAGAGAAGGAGACACAGAATCTGAAGGAGACTCCAGGCTCTGAGCTGTCAGCAGAGAGCCCAACACTGGGCTCGAACCCACAAACCGCGAGATCATGACCTGAGCCAAAGTAGGATGTTCAACCGACTGAGCCACCCAGCTGCCCCAAAAATATATTTTAAATATCATATGCTCAGAATTTTTAACTCACCGTAAAAGTGTTATTAAGAGTGTAGAAAAACTTGCCCAGACTTTGGAAGATGTGGTCCTTTCTCTGAGATAAACACTCACCTGCAAGAGGCATCAAGAAAATTATGGTGGTTTCACTGATCTGCAGCGGTTTCCACAGACCACTTAGGCAGGGCATAACGCCCTGTGGACCACCTACCCAAGTCTATTCATTTCTTTGGTATCACAAAGCCCTCAATACCATTTTGTGGTGTTTTTGCTTGGCCCTGTCATCATAATTGTGGTTAGATTTTTGTAAAGTTCATTTTCGTGCTTTGCAGCAGAGGCTTAGATCTGCAGTGGAAAATACATTTATAAAAATGTGTTGTTGCGTGTGTAAGTTGCATTTTGGGCTTGACCCAGACCACCTGGAACACCTTCATGGGTTCCAGTTATCCAAGAGCCACACTGTGCAAACCCGCGGATGCTTCATTAGGTTACTACTGACCATGCTTTGAGATCCCCAAGTCAAAATCAGAAGCTTTTTTTTTCTTTTCAATTTATTCTCCTTTTGCTGCAAATAAAATGTAACTTTTGTATGTGTTGGTTAATATTTGAAATGTGCAGCATTAAAAAAAATAATAAAAATATTGGCCTTCAACTTTAGGCAGAGGTAAATTTAAAAAGGACTGTAACGTTCTGAGAAAGCTGCCGCCTGTTTTTCTAACCCGGGCACTGCAGTCTGCAAAGCACAGACCACACCCTCAGAGGCTACCTCGGGTTTATACAAGGCCTAGTGTGTGGTCAAGACCTCTCGACTCACAGTTAGAAAGTTCATACCAGGGATGGGCTCTATGACACCGATGGCTTTTTATAATTAGGTTGAACCCTCCTCTGGCAAAGGTCCCAAGCAATCAGTCTCAAGCATATACCACCATATGAGCTCCCAATTTTTTTCAGTGCTCAAAGATTCTGATTTTTTTTAAATAAATATTAATGCTCCAATTTCTATGCTATGGAAAGAATAAGGAAAAGGCTTAGGAATCCAGCCCACAAATTTCATGGTTAGAGAAAACTAACTACCTGACCGGCAGATAGAGAAGGCCAAAGGCACACCAAACCACACAGCGAAAGCTCTGTTTGCCAGAACTGTGGCTGAGTTGAAGTGGATTTGGCCCCAAATATATTAATTCCAGGCACCCGGTGGTCTGAGACAGAAAAGGCAAAAGTAAGCTAAACTCATTGGTAAGAGGATAAGCTTCCAGCCCCCCTCCTCATCCCATTTTTGTAACAGTTTCTCTCTCCCACGTGCCCCTGACTTTCCTACACAGCAGTGGAAGGAAGACAGGGCATCAGGTGACAGTGTGGTGCTGAGATACTGCTGCTCCTGCCAGAGACAGGATTGTTTGGCAAAAGCATTTTAAAGTTCCAGGTGTTCTCTAGCCAGGTGAGGAGAGAGTTTGTCCTAAAATGAGAGGGCTGATCTCCTTCCATTTCCCTCTTTTTAAAACAAAACTATGAACTTTTAAAAAAATGTTTTTATTTTATTTTTAAGATAGAGTGAGCAGGGGAGAGGCAGAAAGAGAGGAGGAGAGAGGATCCGAAGAGCGTGGGTGCTCACAGCATAGAGCCTGATGCAGGGCTCGAACTCAGGAACCCTGACTTGAGCTGACGTCAGATGCTTACCCGACTGGGCCACCCAGGCACCCCACAAAACTATGAACTCTTGATAGCAAGTCTTTGAGCTTGTATAAACTGGCAACTTCTAGACAATAAATCTGAGGTATGGACTGCATCAGAACTTGTCTCTTTACTCTTTGAAGATGTGGAAATTGACTCCATTTGTCTTTATCTACCTTCTTTATGCAAAGGAAAAACAAAAGAACACACATGTTAAATGAAATTGCAGCTATTTGTTGCACTTACATGTTATGGCCTTTATTTAAAAAAAGAAAAGTTTTGGGGTGCCTGGGTGGCTCAGTCGGTTGAGCGTCCGACTTCGGCTCAGATCATGACCTCATGGCTCCTGAGTTTGAGCCCCACGTTGGGCTCTGTGCTGACCGCTCAGAGCCTGGAGCCTCTTCAGATTCTGTGTCTTTCTTTCTCTCTCTGACTCTCCCCCACTGACTGTCTCTCTCTGTCTCTCAAAAATAAATAAGCATTTTTTAAAAATTAAATTTAAAAAAAAGTTCAATGTTTTTTAACCTCAGATTTATTTCTCCTTTACATAATTGTTTCTGAGACAAAAGGGCTCCCTCTAGCCACCAGCTTAAATAACACACAACCTGTGAACCAGAAAAACATTTTCCTTAAATGTGGCCTTCTGTTTATATAGCAGTAAAGCCATATTCTGAATATCCGCAACAAGACTTCTGCAGAGCTATTAAACTTCCAATTTATTGGATTGGAATTTTTTTACTGTGTTTTCTGTATTATTGTCAGGAAAATATTTCTGTAGAAGACAAATAATGGAGGATAGCCAGTGGTAGTAGGAATTATCTTTCAAAGCAATAAACTGGAAATGTGTTATAGTATTTAAGGTAATGCTACTCTTTATAAATACCAAGGGGGAAATCCAAGATCCAAAAATAGTTGCATCTGAAGCTCAAATTATGTGAGAATCAACCCATAAAACTTGCTGTAGAATGTGAAGTCCTTTATGTTTGTGTGAATTTGTCTAAAAAGACAGTTAAAAAATGTTTGGACATCACGCTTCTATTTTGAACCTACTTGTGCTGCTATTTTACCAAGTAGTATACTTTGCTCATATAGCTATGCCTGTGTATTTGTGCCTTTAGTACGCCCGGCTTTAAGTGTTAAAAGAAAACTGAAGATGCAAACAAAGTAAATCTAATTTATTTCAAATTGTTTTAATTGTGCCAAATCAGTAGGTTTAAAAGAATTTCCTGTCAAGCAGTAAGTCAGGTTGGGGGGTTGGGCACCCCCCAGGCAAACCAGCAGCCATGTTCCACACAACGTGGTGACGGGCAGGCAGTCTTCTGAGAACTGGGTAGAGAAAGCAGGACTCAGGAAGAAACTTGAGAGGCATGGTACATGGAATAAACTCAAACTGTAGTAGAATGTTATATAATGATAAAGATGAACAATGATGGTAGGGATAAAAGTTAATTTTTAAAGTTTTTAAAATGAGGAAAAGGAGTGGGGCGCCTGGGTGGCGCAGTCGGTTAAGCGTCCGACTTCAGCCAGGTCACGATCTCTCGGTCTGTGAGTTCGAGCCCCGCGTCAGGCTCTGGGCTGATGGCTCGGAGCCTGTTTCCGATTCTGTGTCTCCCTCTCTCTCTGCCCCTCCCCCGTTCATGCTCTGTCTCTCTCTGTCCCAAAAATAAATAAAAAACGTTGAAAAAAAATTAAAAAAAAATGAGGAAAAGGAGTTATCTTGAGTTAAATTTATTATAACAATTACCAGTATCTGATAGCAATTGGAGTAAGACTTGTTTTGTTCTGTTTTGGGATTGGGGAGAAGGGGAAGATATACACATAGCTCAAACTTTCATTTCTTCGGAAAGAATTCAAACAGCATCCAGAAACCCTAGTTCTCACATCTCCTGCTGGAAGCACCTAAAACTTGGCTCTTCTTCACGCAGAACTCAGTGTTTTACCATTTTTATTTTGCATGCACATACCTTGCATGTGGGAATGATTATGGTATTCCCTGAAGCACAGTGGTTTTGAGATGATATACATTTCCCCCTCCCACCTCCCTGAGTAAAAATTTCTAACCTGTGTCGTGTCTTTGTGAATGGTGGTATACCACTTGTTGGCATAATGTCCAACATTTTGTGGATACTGTAGATTCCAAAGGCCAATTGGGCATTACCTGTGTGCTTTTGTGAAACTAGTTGTGTTTATTAGAACATTAATGGACTTTAAGCCATTTGTAAGCCTTTGCTTTGATAATAAATATAGACCATAATCAAGTAACAGAAAATCCCGAGATTGTTTAAAATCTCATTAACTTTTAAGGTGCTTCCTTTTGGTCCTCTCCTATTGAATCCTATATATTGGATGCTGATTCCCGTATTGCATACTGACCAGTGTGCATCATGCGACAATATCTATAGATTCTTGTTCTGTTTTCCACTGCTAAGTTTGAAGAATAGGAAAATAGCTAAAATATCAGAAGAAAAAATTTTATTTCTGATATATTGTTAAAGAAAATATTTCTACTTTTTCAAAAGAAAAAAATGCCAAAAAAATTCTCTGCTGGGGGGATAAGTTTGGGTTTTCCACTGAAAAAACCAAAAACAAAATATGTATATGTATATGTGTGTGTGTGTGTGTGTGTGTGTGTGTGTGTACACACACACACACATTTTTCCAGTTTTTCCCTCCAGATTGCTTACCTACATATGGCTTTGGTAGCATTCGAGGTCTCTGCTCTTTGTTAGGCTCTTTCATGGAATTATCTGCATCAGTAGTTCCTATGTTAGTGAGCAAACAGGTTTAAGTGCAACAGAAGTGGCTGGTAGCATCATAGTTTCTGGCAACAACTTGAAAGTCTTAATAGTGTTAAGAGATTTTTAATTTTTACAATATGATTTGACCTATACTCATCGTCTAGCATGACTGCTTATGAGTTTCTCCGTTGCCTATTGAAAACTTTATTGTTTATTAAACTAATATTATTAAGTACCTACTGTGTGCTAAAAAACTGTTTTAAGGACTGCAATACAGCAGTGGCTTACTTGGTGAAATTTTAATTTTAATGTTTGAGATGATTAAATTATAGACATAGTTAATTTTTTTTTTCAAAAGTGATAAATTCCAATAAGTGGGGAGATGCGTGGGATGGTTCGAGGGATAAAGAACACAGACAGTTCAATCGTGGGGTCTAGAGAAAGGTATCTGGGGAAAATGACTTTTGTATGGAACATTCTCACCAATTTATGATCAAATGTTCAAGTATTTTATTATACCTGATTTGCCCTTACTCTCTGAGTTCTGTTGGTGAGGAAATTATTTTTATTTTAGTTGGTTGCCAATGGGAGGCACATATAGTTACACAAAATTTTCTGTTCTGTTGTGGAAAAGATAACCTATTTGTGCTTATTTTTCTGCATCTGAAAAAACAGGATAATTCTAACTCCCTTAAATTTACAGTCTCTAGGGACTGAAACTGGCACAGAACCAAACAGTTCTGCTTCTTGTCTAGAGCCAGGACAATTACTCATAAAACATCACAGTGTTTAATTTCTTAATCTGTCAACTTATAACAGATTTTTGGAGAAGAAAAATCATAATTCTTAATCTTTTGAGGTGAACCCTTTGGGATTTGGAGAAACTGCACTTTCCTGGCTCAAAACAATAGCAGCCCATATCTAGGCTCAGCTCTCTTTCAGAGGTAAGATTGTGTTTAAATCAGGAAACACCAGACTTCTTCAGGATCTTCTAGTTATTCTCAAATTGGTGAGAACATATTTCTTTTTTATTTATAGCAAATTTTGAATTGTCAGCTTTAAAAAAAAAAAAGGTCATATCTTCTAATTTGGTATTTGTATATGAAATCACTTTAAAATCATTATATATTTGATATAGAAGACACTTAGTTTGGAATTCTCTTTTACTTTTCATCCAGCCAAGTCTAACATAATAAATATTTGAATGTGACAGAGAAAATTTCAAATGGATTGGGGTTTTGACTTTCAATTCATTAATAATGAGTCAAAAATGCTTAAAAATTTTTTTAAACTAATTGTTTTGAGTGTGGTTGACACACAGTGTTACATTGTTTCCAGTCAAACATACTTTACTTTGAACACACAGTAACAAAGTAAGCTGAATATGTACTTTTGGAACTTGGAAACAATTAAATACATATTAAAAAGATGGCCTGCAACAAGGAAAACTAGACTTAGAATGTTTGAGAGTTACTTTATCCCTCTTGAATTCATTTTGCAATATATTAATCACTATTTTGTGACAATAGAAAGGTGTTTTTGTTCATTTGATTTAAAGATGATTCTAGTTATGTGTCTAATGGTTGCAAAAAAATGAACTTAAGCAAATTCTATCATAGCATGGCCAGAAAGCTATCATTAAATTAGGTAAAATTGCATATATTCAGTTATTTTCAAGAAAGTTTGCAAACTCAGTGCAAAAGTAATTTATTTTTGTTAGTATTATTCTTATTATCATTGTTAGAAGCAAGATCTACCTATGTGGAAAATTTGACCAAGTGTGAAATCTCTTCAACCACTAAAACAGAAACCATACCATACTGGCTAAAGTAGAAAAAATATCAAATGTTTATCCTTTGCTGCATGGAAGAGATAATCTGGGGACAGTGTGGTTTTATAAATGAGTGTGTGGGGGGTTAGTAGTGGGTAGGTAGATGGGGTGCCAGAGTGATGTAGACAAAGCCATAAGGGTAGCACATGCACAAATTTCCTTTCCTGATTAGAACAAGCAACAAACAGCTAAGATATCTGAATGAATTATCCAAAATGTATGTGTGGTTTTGGGCATGGAGACAGAGCCCTTTGTAAGTGGCTACTTTATCTCTGTCGGGACACCCTAGAATCAAAGATATGCCAGTTAATCTGAGTACACCTATTGTCCATGAGTACTTGTTTCTAAATACCATCCATCATTAAGAAGAACCAGGGCTATCTGACTCCAGGAGTGGGGAAGGAAGAGAGTAAGATGAACCTGAGAAAATGTTTTACATCACAAATTAAGTAAATGCACAAAAAATCAAGAGTACATATTAAAAGAACACAAGAGCTAAATAAGGGTAATGGATTGTAACCCAATGAATATAATTTGAATCTATATAAATGCATTCTGATAATAAATGAATACAGGAGAAAGGAAAGTTTGTTCATCCTATAGTATCCTAGCTAATTAATATAGAAGGAATAATAGAGTTAGAAAGTTAAAAATGAATGATAAAAATAGTTAAAATTTGATAATGAATAGGAAATTTACATATTCTCAAATCTATCACCCAAGTTACTTAATAGTTAAATAATAAGCAGTATCTTTATAATGGGGAGGTGTGGTAAATTTTACCTTAACCAAGCAATCAATGTTAATCTCACCAAAATCAGAAAGAAAGTAACAGCATTGATATACTGAGAAATAATACCATTTTATCAACAGTATTCCCACCAAAAATACATAGCCTGTATCTATTCGTCAGGAAATATTAGAACCAATAGATGGGATTTCTCAAGACAATGAAGTGGGATCTCAAATAGATGGTATTTCTACAGAACAATGTCTGTCTTTGTCAAAACTGTCAAGGTCAAGAAAAACAAAGAACTTCAGAATAACTCTTCCTGATTAAGGAAGATTAAAAAGACCTTGACATGACCAAATGGGATTTATCCCAGGAACATGCAAGGATGGTTCGATATTCAAAATTCAGTCAATGCAGTTCACCAAATCAATAAACTAAAAAAGAAGACCCATATCATTAACAAATAGGAAATAGTTTTGAAATTTCAATATCCATTCATTATGAAAACTCAACTAACTGAAGGGGTTTTATTCAACTTGATAATTTACCAAAAAAACAAAACAAAACAAAAGCAAACAACCTTATAGCTGATATGTACTTAATGGTGAAAGATAATGCTTTCCTTCTAAAATCAAGAACAAGAGAAGGTGTCTGATATTGTCATCTAATCATCATTATACTGGGGATTTCAGCCAGCACAATAAGGAAAGAAAAATAAATAAGAAGCATACAAATTGGAACGAAAGAAATAAAAATGTCTTTGTTCACCGATGACATGATTCTATATAGAAACTCCAAATCATCTACAAAAGAGCTTCCAGAAGTAATAAGTGGATTTTTCAAGGCAAAAAGATACAGTCAGTGTACTAAAATCAATTGTGTTTATGTATACTAGAATGAAAGTTTGGAACTTTCTATAAAGAGAAACAATACCATTATAATACCATAAAACATTAAATTCTTATGGATAAGTATACCACAATATGTCGAGTAGTTTATATGCTATAAACCACAAAAGAACATCTAAGCCAAGAGACACATATCATATTCATAGATTGTCAAATAATCACATGAAAAGATGCTCAAAGTCATTAGTCAACAAGGCAATAAAAATTAAGGCTGTGATGAGATACCACTATAAATCTACTAAAATAGCTATAATGAAAATTTTAGGAATGACAATACAAAACGCAGGCAAAGTTGTGGTGCTACTGTAGTGCTCACATATTACTTGTGGGAATGAAGAAAACAAACCAAAACAAACAAACAAACAAAAAAAAAACCACAACTACTTTGGAGGAATCTTTGACAGTTTCATATGAAGATAAATATATACTGACCACATGATCCACAAGTCTCATGCATAAATATTACAAAAGAGAAATGAAAATACACATCCACTTAAAGCATTACTCATAATAGCCCCAAATTAGAAACAAACCAAATGTCCTCAGTTTGGTGAATGAGATAAACCAACTGAGGCATATCTATACAATGGAATACTACTCCAAAAAACAAAAATAAAATAAATGAAATGTTGATGCTTACAACAATATGGAGGAATCCCAAAAGCCCTTAACTAAGTTAAAGAAATCACATCTGGGCTGCTCAGTCAGTTGAGCATCTAACTCTTGGTTTTGATTCAGGTTATGATCCTAACCCCACATTGGGTTCTGTACTGGGCATGGAGACTACTTAAGGTTCTCTCTCTCCCTCTCTCCCGCTCCCCAGATTGTGCTTTCTCTCTTCCTCTCTCCCTAAAAAGAGAAAAAGTCAGGCACAAAAAAATTACATAATGCATGGTTCAATTGATAACAAATTCTAGAAATGACAAAACATAGAGACAGGACTCAAATTGGTGATAGATGAGGGGCTGGAGCTGGGAAAGAACTTGTATACAAAATGGTGTGAGGAAGCATTTTAGCATGCTGGAAATACGTGTCTTGATTCTGGTGGGTGTTAAACACCTGTGTATATTTGTCAAAATTCATAAAGCTGGACATCTGAAATGGGTGAATTTTACCTCAGTAAACTTTACTTTAAAAGATACAATAACTAAAGGCAATGGAAATTGTCCAATTTGAATTGTCCAAACGTTTTTATTGGAATCTGGACAAAGGAAAAATAAGATATGAAAGACATTACCAGAACAATTGACAAAATTTGAGCACACTCAGGTGGTTAGATAATATTATCATAATTATATTAAAGCTCCTAATGTTGATTATATCACTGTGGTCATGTAAGAAAATGTCCTTGTTCTCAGGAAATGTGTACTAAAGTATTTGTTGTTAAAGGGACATTGTGTCTCTAACCATATATGTACATATATGTTAGTATATAGATATATATGTATATATCCATAAGTGTATGTCCCTGTACATGTATAAATGCACATCTGTGTACATACACACAGATAAGGTAGAGAATGAAGAGGAGAGGAAAGGAGAAGGAGGAGAGGATATGAATAGTAAAAGCAATTGGTGTAAAATATAAACACTTATTGAATTAGGTAAAGGGCATATTGGACTTTCTTCTGCTGTTTTTGCAAATTTTAGATATGTTTCAAATACAAAGATATAATGTTTTGAAAAAATGGATTAAATGCATACTGTTTGGGGGAAAGAACTAAAACTGACATTATTCATAGCCTACTTTATATTTTTTACATCAATTCCAAGTGTATCTACAGGAAAGGTGTAAGTATTAATAAATTAATTTATCAAGTTAAGATATATGATTATAATACTCCAAAGTCAATGTTAGATTCATATAAAATATTCAAACATTTAAAATGCTACAATGTAAAAAGGAATTAAGAAACAATTAAATACCTAGGAATACATCTAAAGAACTATGTGCTAGGTATCTACACTGTAGACTATAAAATATTGAGACAAATTAAACAATATAAAAATAAATGGAGAGTGTAACATATTCATGGATTAGAAGATTTAGTATTGTGAAGATTTTCACCAATTTGCCCTCAAATCCATCCATAAATTCAAAGGTATCCGTACAATTTCAGTAAGATTTTCTTTTGATAGTCAGAGAGGGATATTTTCTGAAATGTATATAGAAATTCAAACACTAAGACATATAAGATAATCATGTACAAGAAAAACAAGTGGAAAGCTTACATTAACATTCATAGTAAGATTTATTGTAAGTCTGCATTAATCATGGCGATATTCAACTGGAAAAGGACACACAAATAGATGTTTGTTCCAGAATACACGTTCCAGACATACATGAATATTTGATTTTGGGAAATGGGTAAATAAATAACTGTACTGTAGTCACACTGTGGACTGCTATATAGCAATGAGAATGAATAATCTAAATAAATTACATGGAAAATGTGTGGAATCTCACAAGATAGGAGAGCAAAAGGAGTGACTGCAAAAGAAGTGACACAAGAGAGACTACATACCAGATGATTCCATTAACAAAAAGTCAAACATCTCTTAAAGCAGTCCCTGTTCTGTCCTGATAGGACTGTGGAAAGTGGATACCCCAGGGGGGTGGGATTTGAGGGAAAGGGACACAATAGTGCTTTGGGGTCCTGATGATGTTTATTACCCTAGATGCTGGTTATAGGAGTGTGTACAGTTGATTAATAGATGCACTTTTGATAGATGCATTTATCTGCATATCTGCTACAGTTCCATAAATTTTTAAGTTAAAAAATAAGCTGAAAAAATATTAGGAGATTAGAGTGAGAATTAGAATTAAGTAAGATTTTTTTCTTCCTTAGGCTAAGGTTGGGAGAGAGTGTATAGTTAGTAGAGGGAAGAGAGAGAAAGACCTACAGTGTATTAGTCTTTGTGCATTTATCTTTTTTTTACCCCATACAGGGTAAAGGAACCTAAAGTTTAAGAGTGTTTGAGTGCCTTTACTTACATGGAAAGGTGTTCAGAATTCACTGCACAAACGTTTTCAAGGGATGCCTTTGATATGCTCTGTTGTAACGTACAGGATAAACCCTAGTGAAGCAGTTTGAAGGCTACTAAAAGTTGGGTTCACTGCTGGAACACTTAACTTCTGTGACCTTTACTGAAGGCGTGCCAGGAACTCTACAGAACACTGTGCTGTTTCCTGAAAGAAACTGTCACATGGGATTAGAAATTCAGTCAGAAATTTGACTTTGCCCATAGGTTCTGGTGTGACTTAACTAAACTAGAGAATTTTCTAAAATAAAAACCCTTACTTTTTGATACTGGTGAACTATCTGTGTAAAATATTAAAAAGTCTGTTTTCTAATTTTCTTTTCCAAAATAGAGCTTCAGTTATATAAAATTCTAGGTATTGATTGCCCATTTAACTTGTTATTTGCAAGATGTAAACCCCCACCCTACCAAACTATTAATATTTCTAGGCATTTTCTATACCTAATGTTTTTTTAAATATTAGATAGATTAATTTTTCAAATGAAAATATTTTAAAAACTGAGTAATATAATTTTAAAGGCCCCATTGCATCAAAATTTAAATCTTTAGCCCTCTAAGTTTAATGTACTTTTAAATGCATTTTACAATGCATAATACATCAACTGAGGAGAATTCAAGCTCACATCTCTTCAATTTGCACAGGTCAATTGTGCAGATAACAGTAATAGTAATAATTGCAGCTAATATTTTTTGGCCTCTTACATGTCAGACACTAGGTCAAATCCTTTATAGAGTTTAATCTACTCGTTACTTAGACAACTCTGGTAATAACAGAGGCTTATAATGAGTATTGCTACTAATAAATTACATATTTATATTCTCTGTTGTAATATAATATATAGTATAATGTAATATAATAAATAACATTATATATGTACATATACATATGTATATGTAGTCTTTATAATAAATATGTATATATGTTATATGTTATAAACATCATTTACCTTGTTTTGAATTATAGAAAAATTTTAAAGGTCTGATTATATTTTGGGCCATAGATAGTACACCAAAATATACAGGCTTTACAGACCTCTTTATCTGATAAAGAACATTAAATGAAGTAAACATAAAACTATGAATAACAATGAGTAATGCCCCTCAGTCACCTAAAAATGTTAAAAATAAAACACCTCTCTCTTCCATAATTTTTAGAACAAATTATAAACCAGTAGAGTCACATTTTGGAAATTACAACATTTCAAGGACATGGGAACTATTGGAAGAGCTCTCATCACAGTTAAAATCTTAAATATAAATCCTTTTTTCTTTAATTAGGAAAAAATGGAAATAAACATTTAACTCAAGTGAATAGAATGGGAACAGCATGACAAACTACAGCAAGTGAGAAGAGGATTAATAAAGATACAGGGAAAAATTAATTAACTGTAAGTTGCAAAACATTGCAACAGCTAATTACTTAGAAAAACCAGGTTAATGAGGTTAAAAGAAAGAGAGAAAACTGAGAAATATAGAATTCAAAGAAATTTTTAAAAAATATCTGAAAATGACTTGTAATGTGAACGCTAATAATGAATGTAGTAATTACAATGAAATGCATTATTTCTAGAAAATATGAATTATGAACATTACTTTTAAAAGCTATTAAAAATTAAGGCTATTTAATATCCCCTAATTTTAGTAGTATTCTAGAATTTATAAGTAATGCAATAAGCAGTGTAAAAAAAGAGGCATAAATAGTGAAAAAGAACGCACAAAGAGTGCACAAAATTATTGTATTAATATGTTATTGCCCACCTGGATAATTTAAGCAAATAAATTGAAAATCCGTAAGAGCCAATAAGAGAGTTATGTAGAAGTCTTTTCAAATAGTAAATATTCAGGTGGGCCAGGAGAGGTAGTGTGGGACTACAAAACCACAAAACCACAAAAAAATCCTTCAGTCTTTCACAACTCCCATGGAGTTAATCCGCTCACCAAATATGGATGATATTCTGTTCAATGGGTTAGAATCAAATGGGACGTTGATCAACTTGAGCCATTAAGTTATGTGTCCCCTGTTGTACCATACACCCAGGGCTATAGAATGAAGCATACCCTTTTTATTGTGAACAATAATGAGGATATATTTTTCTTCATATTGTTTCATTTCTTTGCATTGCAAGTGAGGATGATAAAATGGCTTAGCAAAAAATAGTAAAATAAGCACGATCCCTTGCAAAACACTAAATCTTCAAGTATCAACAGCCAAAACCTGATTGAAAATATGAAGTTAACAAGACACAATTCAAAACAACAATAACAATATAAAATAACTGGGGATGATTTTTACAATTAATGTGTAGGATCTAAATGAGGACATTCTAGGTAGACTAGAATGTAAATGAAGTCTGCTGATTGACAAATTTACCAAATACAGATCTCAGTCTCCTCTTAAAATTGACCTAAATCTTTAATTCGGTCCCAACCAAAGCACCAGGGTGAGGGTGAGATTTTGAAAAAAGTGGTAGGGAATCATATCAGACGTTAAATTAGATAGCTAGCAAGAGGCTGAGTGCAAACCAAGCATTGTGAGATGTTCCAAAGAAAGTTGAGTGACATGTAAAGTAACTGTCACCACATACCAGAGGGTGCTTGACATGAATAGAGCATCTCTTACAGGATATACTGTGTCTCTTAGTGGTGAAAGGCAGAAAATAGAATGGAGAGAGACAAAGATGAATATGAAGCCATTTCTCCCTTGAGTAGTTCTCCATAATGTGCTAGAGATAAATGTTTAACAACTAATTCAAATACCTCTTAATGACTATTATAATAACATATTATTATGCTATTATTTAGCACATATTTAATGACTATTTTAATAAATATGTGTGTATGGACGCAGAAAGGACCACAATAACATTTGAATGGGGTCTTTTGAAGATACTTTTCAGTGTTACAGAAGAGTGGGAGAAGGTAATCCTGGGAGGTAAACTCATGTATATAAAGAAGCAGAACATGGGAAAACTGGCTCGGAATTAGCTTTCTGTAGCTGGAGTTCATGATGTGAATAGTGAGAGCCAAGGCTGGAAACCAGATGAGGTCTCTTGCATGAAGGACTTTCTCTGATATTCTAAGAAAGTATGTCTTCAATCTATGTATGTATGGATGTGGGAATTGTGCGTATACACAGCATATGAACAGAAATTTAAGGTGCACAGTTTTGTTTATGCTACCAGCAACTTATCTTGTACCAACCTTTAATAAAATTGGCACTCCTATATGGATATACATGGATATCATATCACCAAGAAGTTTTGAGGCTGTATTGAAAAATACATGAGAGGGGCGCCTGGGTGGCGCAGTCGGTTAAGCGTCCGACTTCAGCCAGGTCACGATCTCGCGGTCTGTGAGTTCGAGCCCCGCGTCAGGCTCTGGGCTGATGGCTCGGAGCCTGGAGCCTGTTTCCGATTCTGTGTCTCCCTCTCTCTCTGCCCCTCCCCCGTTCATGCTCTGTCTCTCTCTGTCCCAAAAAAAATAAATAAAAAACGTTGAAAAAAAAATTAAAAAAAAAAAAAAAAAAAAAAGAAAAATACATGAGATATTTGCTGAGTTTGGATTAAAAATGATGGTTATATTTCTTGGATTTTGTACATGAAATGAGAGGAAAAGTAAATTGCATTCATCTATTAATTTTTAAAGTGAGGGATTAATCTTAAATCATTTTGTCAGTGTCCTCTGTTAAAGCTAGACATATTAAAAATCATAGTAGTTTTAGTACATGTCCTTAAATGAGTACACAGCAATTACTGGATTTTTCTTCAAAAAATATCAGCTAGCAGGAGCAGAGGTGCCTGAAACTTTTGCCCTTCAAATGGCTCTTAATGGACATAAAGGGGAGAAAAATTGCTTTCATGTGAACAGAGATGCCTTTGGCCTCCACTGGAAATAAATCACATGGAATGCAATCTAATTTTCTGAGATAGATTTTATTTATGCTCTTATTATTTATGAGACAGTTAACATTAGGGAATTTCTGAATAATAAAATAATTCTCAAAATGAGTGAGAGAAATTTCTTTCACGTGATTATTAATTATGGAAACTAACCTTGACTCTTTGGACTCACTGCTCAATTGCTCAGATTGAGGAGTACAAAGTAAAGACCCTGCTGTGTGGGTAAACTGATGACTCACATTTAATATCAGGTTGAGCCGGGAACTCAAACTCTGCCAAGTTGACTCCACAGGGAGTCCCACTTCAACCCACTCACATTTCCTAATAACAGCACTCTTTTTCAACGGTGCTGAAATAAACTGAGCTTCTCTTTGGCATTTTGATTCGTAAATGAAGGTAGCATGTAAAATAATGAATTGCGGTGCTTTCTAGGATAAAGTTTTAAAAGCAGCAAGTTAAAAGACACCTATATTGTGGCAATGGCAGGCAATTATGCCCTCATGAAAGTGAGAAAAGTTTCACTTTTAGTATACTTTTTGCTCCCATTTTATTCCACCTGCAGAACCAGAAAAATAATTTTATTGTTATCTTTAATATGAAGATGTTGGTAGGGAGGCGGGGCATTTATTAATTTATGCTTATAAAAATAGGAGTTGGAAAGAGGTTTAATTTATAAACTTGGGGCCAAAGACGCTTCATGTGATGTAGGCCATGCATTTCTGTGTTTTGACATTGGGATTTAAGCTATCACGCTAGTTAAGATTTTTATGACTCCTTTAGACATGTTTATTTGAAATCTCTCTGGCTTTGCTTGGTGGACTCTAGACATGCAAAAGTACCCTGAGGGCACACACTCACCTCTGGCAGATTTGTTTCCCATTTTTCTCCTTTTAGAACTCTGGCTCTACCACTATTGCCACACAGATCAAAAGCCTCATGTTTATTGTCCTGGCCACATGGTGGAAATAGATCTCTGGGAAAGCCTTGCATAGGCTTCCTGCCTGAAAAGACAAAATACTTTCTGTTCAGACACAAAGATTGTCCTTAAAGAGGCTTGTGTTTGCAAATGAAGCTTCACCGACACACTGATGGCAAATCCAGCAACATTTTGAGATGGTAACAAATCACTGCTTTGGTTTTGTTTCTTTAATGTTCACCCCCCCTCCCCTCTCCACAGCACTGGGGTTCATTGTAAAAGTCATTCTAACTATTTCAGCACACATTGTTCTTCCTCAGACTGAAAGAGGCAGTTGGGTGTGCAGAGGACTGGTAATTTGGAATGCTTTAACTGGGCTTTAAAAGGTGAGCCACATATCAATCACACTTGCTAAGTTATGAGTGTGGTGCCTTCATGATACTGCAGGTGTATGCTCAGGGAATTAAATAAACAATCCTTTAATTGAACAGGTCCAAGATTAGTGCCAACAGCAAGGGACACAATCTTACTCAACAGCAGGATTTCGATTACCAAGGTAGAAGCAGACGTATCTGGTGGTCTTTGCAGCCACCTGTAGTTATGCTCTATTAGCGCACATAGTGTTGGCTTTTTCTTTCTTTTCTTTTATTATTTTTTAAAGGTTTTATTTCAGTATACTTAACATACAGTGTTATATTAATTTCAGGTGTACAATATGGTGATTCAACAGTTCTATACACTACTCAGTGCTCATTATGATAAGTGTACTCTTTATTTCCCATCACGTATTTCATGCATCCCCCACCCAGCTCCCCTCTGGTAACCATCAGTTTGTTCTCTATTGTTAAGAGTCTGTTTCTTGGTTTGTCTCTCTCTCTCTTTTATCCTCCCTTTGTTCATTTATTTTATTTTTAAGTTCCACATATAAGTGAAATTGTATTTGTCTTTCTTTGACTTATTTTGCTTATACACCCTAGCTCCATCTATGTTGTTGCAAATTGAAAGATGTCATTACTTTTTAAGGCTGAATAATTTTACATTGTGTATATATACCATATCTTCTTTATCCATTCATCAGTCAATGGACATTTGGGCAGCTTCCAATTCTTGGCTGTTGTAAATAATGCTGCAATAAACATAGGGGTGCGTATATCCCTTTGAATTCATGTTTTTGTATATTGGGGTAAATACCCAGTAGTGCCATTACTGGAATATAGGGTAGTTCTACCTTTAACTTTTGAGGAACCTCTATACTATTTTCTACAGTGGCTGCACCAGTTTGCATTCCCACCAGCAGTGTCTAAGGGTCTCTTTTTTCCACATCCTTGGAGTATTGGCCTTTTCTAGTTAGAAATTTTATTTTGTGACTTAAACTCATGAAGTCTTCTATTCTGATTTGTGGAGAACAATGTTAGAAAGGAGAGAAGAAGGGAAGGGGAGCAAAAAGAGAAGAAGACAGAGGATGATGAGTAAGAGGAGTAAGAAAATGAGAAGGAAAAAAGTAAACAAAACAGCCTATACAATGAAAGAATCTATGTATCAAGAAATATACATTCAAATATAACATAGAACGTGACAGTATCAATTACATCAATAAATGCATTTGGATTAACACATCTATTAAAAGATTAAGACTCTTGGGGTTCCTGGGTGACTCAGTCGGTTGTGTCCAACTTCAGCTCAGGTCATGATCTTGCGGTCGGTGGGTTCGAGCCCTGCGTCGGTCTCTGTGCTGACAACTCAGAGCTTGGAGCCTGTTTCAGATTCTGTGTCTCCCTCTCTCTCTGACCCTCCCCGTTCATGCTCTGTCTCTCTCTGTCTCAAAAATAAATAAACGTTAAAAAAATATTAAGACTCTTGGTTGTCCAAAAATCAGCATTTAACACTATGCTTATATGAAAGACACACATAAACCAGAGATTAGATAGACTTAAAATAGAGAACAATAATGTATTAGGCATATGTATGTGAATTGAGGTAGAGCTCACTAAATTGATAACTGTATAGAATTCAGTACAAAGAAATGAAAAGGCACAAAGAAGGACATTAAAAAAATTTTTTTAATGTTTATTTTTGAGACAGGGAGACAGAGCACTAGTGGGGGAGGGAGAGAGAAAGAGGGAGACACAGAATCCAAAGCAGGCTCCAGGCTTTGAGCTGTCAGCACAGAGAGCCCCATGTGGGGCTTAAACCCATGAACTGTGAGATAATGACCTGAGCTAAAGTCGGACGCTTAACCAACTAAGCCACCCAGGAGCACCCAAAGAAGAACATTTTTAATGCCTAGGCTTCAGTTCAAAATGAAGAGAAAATAGAAATATTTATCTAACAATATCCTAGCAAATCTCGTTAAGCAGAAACAAAAGAAGATATACTGAAAAACACACAAATACACTAATAAAGGAAGATTTTTAATAAATCACTCTTTCAAAGGCAGATTTAAAAAAAAAATTTTTTTTTGACAGAAAGAGAAAGAGATAGAGTGTGAGTGGGGGAGGGGAAGAGAAAGAGGGAGACACAGAATCTGAAGCAGGCTCCAGGCTCCAAGCTGTCAGCACACAGCCCAACATGGGGTTCGGGCCCATGAACTGTGAGATCATGACCTGAGCCGAAGTCAGACACTTAATCGACTGAGCCACCCAGGCGCCCCTCAAAGGCAGATAAAGTGGACCAAAAAAAGGTATTGAAGACCTAAGCAACAAAATCAGTAAGATGATTCTATAGATAAATATAAATACTGAACCTGTTAATAGAGAATATATCCTATTCTCACTAAAACCTCAACAAATTTGAAAATAATAGAAATAACACAAATGTGTTCTGACTATAAAACAATAAATCTACAAATTATTAATAGAGGATTTTAACTTGCTTCACCTGGATATGGAAAGAAAAACACATTGTCAATTCTTAAAGGATTTCTAAGTCAATATTTGAAAAACAAGTGATGAAAATATGACATTAGAATTTGGGAAATATAGCTAAAATAATTATCAGTGAAAAATTATTATTTGAGATAACTATGTCAATAAAAATGATGAAAGAAAATGAATAATTAAACTCCTACTTCAATATCTAGAAAAATAATAACTGAACCAAAAGAAAGTGCAAATATGTAATAAAGGTAAAAACAGAAGTTAGCAAGTTAGAAAATGAATAAAAAACAGAAAAACAACAAAATATAAAAACCATTCACAAACTAAGAGGGAAAAAACCCCAAATACAAAAAATTAGCAATCACAAAAGAGACATAATTATCAAAAGAGAGTTAATTCATACCATATCTTCCTTATCCATTGGTCTATTGAAGGACACTTAGGTTGCTTCCATATTTTGGCTTTTGTAAATAAACCTGCAATAAACATAGATGTACATCTATCTATTCAGATTAGTGTTTTAGGTTTTTTTTTGGGGGGGGGGCGGTGGTAAACATCCAGTAATGGAATTATTGGATTATATAATATTTCTGTTTTTAGTTTTTGAAGAACCTCCATACTGTTTTCCACAGTGACTATGCCAATTTACATTCCCAACAACAGTACACAAAGGTTCCTTTCCCTGCACATTATTTCTAACAATTGTTATTTCTTGTCTTATTGATTTTAGCCATTCTGACAGGTATAAGGTAATATCTCACACATACATGCAAACAATGAAATATTATACAGCCATTAAAAAGCTTGAGATCTTGCCACTTGTGATTCTATGGGTGGATCTACAGGGTATTATGCCAAGTGAAATGATTCAAACTGAGAAAGGCAAATACTATATGACTTCACTCTTGTGTAATCTAAAAAGCAAAACAGATGAATAAACAAAAAGCAGAATGAGACCTATAAATACAGAGAATAAACTGATGATTGCTGGAGGGAAGGGGGTTGGGGAATGGACAAAATGGGTGAAGGGGAGAAGAAGATTCAGGCTTCCATTTATGGAATGAATAAATCATGGGTATAAAAGGCACAACGTAAAGAATATAGTAAATGATACTGTAACAGCATTACATGGTGATAAACGGTAGCTACAGTTGTGGTGAACATAGGGTAATGTATAGAGAAATGGAATCACATGTTGTGTACCTGAAACTCATATAACATTTTGTGTCAACTCCACTGAAATATTTTTTTAAAAGAGAGTTAAATAAATATTAAGAGACCTCTTTGTGTAACTCTATTTGAAAATCCAGATAAATTGACATTTTTCAGATATATCAAAATCAACCCCTGTAGAGTTAGCCATTCTAAAATACATCAATGAAATGGAAGAAATAGAGAACATATTTAAACAGTCCACACAATGAAAATACCAGACCCATGTGGTTTCCCTGGAGAATTATACAAAACTTTAAGCCTTCAGATACTCTCAATGCTACTAAACAATTTCAGAGCACAGGAAGAGAAGAAATGCTTTCAAATTAATTTCATGAAGCAAATATCATATCAATCAAACCTGATAATGAAAAAAATGAAAACAATATGCCAATGTTGCTTATGCATATCAATGCAAAGAGTCTTAAATGGTAATAAAGTTTAACAGCATTTCAAAAAGTAGTATGTCATGACCAAATAGAATTTATTTTAGAAGTTAACAGGTGGCTCAGTATTAGGAAATCCATCAATATAATCAATTATATGATCATCTCCAAATATGAAGAAAAGGCATGTAAATAATTTATCCATTCACATCTTCATGAACACATGGTTGTTTTCAGCACTTGGGTGAATAATGATGTAATGAATATGGGACTACAGATATCTCTGCAGGTCAGTGATTTAATTTCCTTTGGGTATATACCCCCAAGTGGGATTCCTGCTTCATAGGGTGATTCTATTTGTTGTTTTTTTTGGTAGCTGCCATACTGTTTTCCATAGTGCCTGCACATTCCCACCAGTGGTGTTCCCAACAAGGGATTCCTTTTATCCCCACTCTCACCAACACTTGTAATCTCTTGCCTTTTGATAATAAACATCCTAAGAGGTGAAGAGCTAGCTTATTGTGGTTTTGGTTTCCATTCCCCTGACGAGTAGTGAACTTGAACACTTTTTCATATATCTGTTGGCCATTTGTATGTCTTCTTTGGAAAAATGTCTATTCAGCTTCTTTACCATTTTTAAATCAGGTTACCTGATTTGTTTGTTTGTTTGCTATTGCATCATATGAGTTCCTTAGATATTTTGGAGATTAACCCTTTATTAGATATATGGTTTGCAAATAATCCGTAGGTTGTCTTTTCACTTTGATGATTAACTCCTTTGCTGTATAGAAGCTTTTTAGTTTGATGTGGTCCAGTGTATTTATTTATGTTTTTGTTGCCTTTACTTTTGGTGTCATATCTCAAAGATCATTGCTAATACCAAATGTGGATGAGTTTTCTCCCTATGTTTCCTAGTTAAGAGTTTTTAATCCATATTGAGTCCATTTGACTTTATGATATAAGGTTCCAGTTTCATTCTTTCACATGTATGTCCAGTTTTCTCAACACCATTTGTTGAGGAGGCTATCCTTTCCCTATTGTGTGTTATTGGTGCCTTTGTCAGAAATTAGTTGATTGCATATGCATGGGTTTAATTTTTGGGCTCCCTATTGTGTTGTAGTGATGTATTTGTCTTTTTTTTTTTAAATGACAGTACCATACTGTTTTGAATACCAAAGCTTTGAAATGTATTTGAAATCAGGAAATATGATCCCTCCAGCTTTTTTCTTCTTTCTCAAGACTGCTTTGACTATTTGAGGTCTTTTGCAGTTGTTTACACATGAATTTTAGCTTTTTTTTTTCTTTCTGTGAAAATCACCATTGGAATTTGGGGAATTGCGCTAGATCTGTACATTGCTTTGGGTAGTATGCACATTTTAATATTAACTCTTCTCATTCATGAGCAAGAGATATTTTTCTGTTTGTTTGCATCTCCTTCAGTCTTTCATCCGTGTCTTAGTTTTACATATGTAAATTTAGAATATGCTATAGGTAGCAACACAAATCCTAAGGGAGAAGAGTAAACTTGTTAATAAGTGCTGCCAGAATAAATGAACAGCCTTGTAGAGAAAGACACAATTGGATTTATTCTTTATTTCATATGTCAAGGTCAATATGATATGGATTAGAAATATAAATTTAAGGAACAGACCCATACAAGCAATAGAAAATTAAATCATGGGAAAATTCCCCTATATTCCAGGTATGCAGAAAACTTTCCCAACTATCACTAGAATTCATTGATATAAAGGGAAAATGTGATATATTGGAATACATAAAAATTTTTTTCATTGAGAAAAACAGGAAGTATAATAAAATACACATGTCAAACTGTTGAAAATATTTTCAAATAAACTTACAGGCTCTATTAGTTTCTTATTATTGATGTAACAAATCATCGCAAAATTAATGGCATAAAACAATATAAATGTATTATAGTTCTGGAGGTCAGAATTCTAAAATGGTCTTCACTGGATGGCTTTATTTCTTTGGGATACCATAGGAGAGAATCCATCCTCTTGTCTTTTCCAGATTCTAGAGGCCATCAGCATTCCTTGGTTTATGACCCTTTCCTTTCCTTCATCTTCAAAAAGCAGCAGTATAGCTGCTTTCGTTATGCATTTTCAATTTTTAAACTATGTCTGTTACAACAGCTCCTGGGCATCTTTATAAAAAATAAATACAATGACCTATTTTTCTAAATCAACAAAACTTTGAAAGCTCTTAAAGCTTTGTCTACAAATGAAGCATGATGTTTAGAAATATAGCATGGACTTTTTCGTGGCACGTTCTATGTAATTACTTTACCTTGTGTCTACACAGGCTCGACCAGGGCTAGAAATTAGGGGTAAAGAAGGCCCTACATTCAGTTACAGAAAACTTATCTGACCATTTATTTCAGTTGCAACTGCTATTTTGAATTCTTGAAAGGAAATGTACTAGCCAAATTTTCTTGTCTTGGTCTCTTGATGGGAAGGAGTACTGAATATTTTGAATGATGTTACAATTTTCATAGCTGTAAGTCTGTACTATGGAATGAACCATATAAAGTTTATTACTATAAATGTAAATATAATTTTATAAAAAGCACAGGCTATTCCATTCTCTAACTGCCATAATTAATCCCTTAGTTTGGTTTGGCCAAGGGGAAGTTTTCTACCTTGGTCCCTTAGATCTTTTTTTTTTTTCATCATCCTCATTTTGCACAATTCAATGATTGTGTTCTACACCTCAGTCTTTGTTGGAATCATAATTTTAATTTTTTTATTAATCACAGAACAGCCAATTACTTTTTGTACAGTAGGTCAGGGTAAGACATATGTCAACCAAAATATTTATAATTATATTGCTTTCACCATTAGTATTGTTCTAAAACTTCCCTTGCACATGCCCGCACATGCAAGAACTATGGGTCTCTCGAGCGCATGCTACGCAAAAGCCTTTCCTCTCTGAACTCTCTTTGCGCTGAGTAGTGATGCTGAGACTAATAATATGGACTGTTTCGTTTTTATTTTTTGTAAAAAAAGGTGATAAAATATATTGAGTACTTTTTAAAAAGATTCCTCCATTGTTCAGAAGTTTTTGATTCTATATGACTTTCAAATGCCTCTGTTAGTCAAATGCTGAGAGTTTTATGTATTAGATTCTGCAATACGAACTTGTATGGGTGCCAAAGAACTGACTAAAATATGCTTATATATGTACATATTCAAAATTCCTTTTGCTAGTGAAGTATTCTTCCAAACCTTAGTGGGAATAAGTATTTATGAGAGTTCAGATTTAAGATCAACACATAACTCATCAGAGTATAATATGCAAAATCAAATTAGAAATAGAGTAAAATTTGGCCTTCAAGGCTTTGCTTCTGCATAATTTAGTGGATAAACTTATCTAAAGAAGAGTTTCATTGAAGGAGGGTACATCAGGTGAGGGTTTTGTTTTGTTCTGTTTTGTTTTTTTGGCTATGAATAAAAAGGGGTAGTCAGACAGACAAATGTCAGATCTTCAAGCCAGAAAGTCCAGGGGAGAAAAGAGTCTTTGCAAATGGACTTTATGCTTTCTGTACTCATTCACAAAGCCAACATGTGGTGCAAAATGAAGGAAACTGTAGACAGTGAACTTTGGTATTCTACCCTGTTGAGATGAATGCAACACCCTATCTTCTCAGTAAAATTAACTCATTAACATTCAGATTTTCAGTAGTTATATTTCTCATTTCAAATTTAAAATTTCTCTTTGGGTATTATCTTGACAGCAAAAAAATATATCCGGATGTTGTAGACTTGATTACTCTTGTTCATGTGACAATTTTTCTCTTCCAAATTAATAAATGACCATTTTACTTTGATATAGGTCTCTCTTGAATTGCTGAAATTGAGTATACCCCCAAAGAGGCAGATATAGTATATATGTGCTGATAAAATCAAGACGTAGGACTTTGTTAAATTCAGTCAACAAAAATTTATTGAGTGCATACCACATATCACATTGTTCTAAGTGCTTAGGACATATCAGAAAACAAAGCAGACAAAATTCCTACCCTCAGATTCTAGCTCAGACTCTAGCAGTAATCTGTGAACATCTGTGAGGTGTCCTACTGACAGTTTGCTATTCTTTCTTCTGCTGGGCTGGCTTAAACCTAATTACAATATCTGCCTTTCAAGTGAGTAACATTTATACTAGATAACTCCAGGAGGAAGTGTGTCATCTCTCTCTCATTTTAAGAAATACTTTATTATAAGGCACTTAAAACATTCTTTTTCTCACAAAGTTTGCAGTTTTCTCATTTCCAGGAAACATTTTTTCTTGGAAATTCAAATTCCCTACCCATACATTCTGAATCCTTATCTCTTTCTAATCAGAACCATCATCTCTCTGTGGGATTAAATGTTCAGCTGTGAAAGCATTGTTGAATTCTTCCTCTCTATCTATTTAAGTGATAAATTGGCTCTTAATGCAGCAATATTCCTCTGAAAATTCACTTTGGATTTTTGTGCAAAAATAAAGCATAGCTTTCAATGGAAAAAAATAATTATTTCCTAGATTTTATACACATAGGGAACTCTCTTTATGGCCAAGAAGTATTAGATGAATTCATCCATGGCTGTGATATGTGATGTATCAGTCTCTTGAAAGGCATCAGCAAGTATTTCCATCAAAAGCGTCTCCAGTGCAGATCTCCATTTAGCACAAAATCCTTCCACAAAGTCAGCAACTTACTAATTATATTACATGATATTTTAGAACTGAGACACACTGATTAAACATATTTTTTAAAAAAGCTGAGAGTTGGACAATTGACCTCATGTATATCTGTGTATTTATGAAAAAGTTCCAGAAAAGTAGCAATATGGTTGTGCTTTTATATTTAGTGTCAGCCTTTTCTTTTTCCATGTCCTGCCCATTTTTTCCTTTAAGTCTTTCTGTGGTCTTCTCTGTCTTACACATCTTTAATATACTACTTCAGACCTTTCTCATCATGGGACTAGTGCACTGCAACAGTTTGCCTAACTCACTGTTATTCAAATGGCTGATAGAATGTAATAAGTAAGTATAGAAATTGAACTTAAGCATTTAGAAGCTATTATAGCATTTGGATGTTTTTGAGAATTCTAAGCATGCAATGATTGGATATGTCTCATTGAATAGGTTGTGGACAATTTAGGTGTTGTTGAACTCTTTATGGTGAGTGGCATGTGACACAACTTGAATACTAGTGATGTGTAGTATGACCACATATTGGTCTGCAACCTACTGGAAATTAAAAACAAAACAAAAAACTCGTGAAGCAAAAATGGTTGGAAAAGGACTCACCTAATTGCTTGCTCTGTCTTCCTCTTCTGCTCAAGAACTTACGAATGGCTCGCAGTAAAGCCCTAGCCCTTGTCATGTCACTCAAGATCTTCCATTATCTTTTCCTTTCTCCAGTCTATCCATTCATCACTCTCTCTCTCTCTCTGTCTTTGACACACACACACACACACACACACACACACACACACACACACACACTGTAAGCAACAGAAATGCCAAGTTGCTTGTGTGCCATGGGAGGCCATATGTTGTTTACACTTTTATGTCTTTGCTTAAACATGTGTCTCCTCTGGTATGAAACCTTCCCTGAATACACAGACTGGTTTTATTGTACTCTTCTCTCCTTGTGTAATTCTCAGAATATACACTTATGATCAAGCATACCCCACTGAAGCAGCACTGTTTGTCTCCTCTCAAGAAGGTGAGCTTTTTCAGAAGATGTTATGTCCTATTCCTTAATATTAAACCCCTGTCTGTCAAAATAGACATTCAATGCAAGAGTGTTAGGTTGATGAATGATTAATGTGTATTAGGCAAGAGTCAAGATTCCTGGGTTTGAGCTCTCCATCTGTAGTAGGCATAAATGCTTCATTGGGTAGACTTGCAAGTTTATTTTTCTTTTCAGGAACATTTCACAGACAAGAAATTGGACACAGTGATTTTTAGTATCACGTCAATAAAATTTGAGTCTCTGTTTTTTGAGAATTCTGTACTGTATACACTTTCAAACCATAAAAATATTTTATTCTTTATTCTTTCTTCAGACCTCCCCTAATCCCTCAGACCTGCAGAACCATTTAGCAAGTGGAGAAATCTTCAGTTATTGTTATAGAAGCCTTTCAATCATATTAACTCTACTTTTCAGCATCGTTGTTTTCCCCTGAAGAGTTCATCTTATCCATACACTCAATTCAAAGTAAAAATGAATTATTAATGAAATTCCTTTCCAAATGAACATTGCAGGAATTTGGATAAGCTCGAAAAATATTGGAAATTTTACAATCCTTTTTGTTTTAAAAGCCACACAGGTAGTAAACCTATATTAGACTTTTAATAGAAATTCTAGCAGTTTGAGGGGCAGTGAAATATATACATATAAAATAAAAAGGCTTCCACATAGATATATAAAGTTATATAAGTGATAGACCAATTAAAATTATAAATGTGTTGGGAGTAATGCAGCAGACCACCCCCCTTTTTAACCTCATCTCCCTTCACCGCACACACACACACTCAGAGACACCCTTCCCTACCAATGACCACCCAGACACGGTAATGGTTACCTAAGGGTAATTCAGTAACATGACACATTCAAGTACTTTGGGTCACACACAGTGTGAGATCATTATTCAATACCCTTATACATTAAATCTTTAAAACACTCCTTGGATTTGATCCAAGAATTATCTCATCAACACCTAACACCCCAGCCACAGATAAAGAAGCAGGGGGGTGGAATATCACACCGAAACATGAAGAAGACTTCCTAACTATTCAGTGACCACAGTTAGCCCCTAGTCCACACACTTGGTGAGTCCTCACATACCTCAGGAGCCCAGCCACTGCACATGTGCACACATCTCCACGAAGGACTTTCAGCCCGTGATAGGTGGTGGAAACGGAATGTGGGACGAGTGAGTATGAAAGGAGAATGAGATGAGAGGAAGCAATTGAGAGAACGCCCAGAGCCACTTGTGAGCAAAAGGGCCAGGATGAAGAAGGCAGAGCAGGCCTGCTTGTTAATACAGGTAGCTGGGTTTTTTTGAGAAGGAAAATAGAAAGGATTCTTGTTAAGCCTTTCAAGATCTAGAGGTCCACAAAAGCAGATTTACCTTAGAAGATATTTAGCCATAAGAATGTTACCAATAGGAGAGAAGCAAAATTTTTGGCAGGCTCAAAGCGTGTGTGTTGCTCTTTCTTTAAAGAAATACTCTTCTTCTTCAAAGGATATAGACTTAACTTTTTACTTAAATAACTCTAGACTAGTGAGGAAAAAAAATCACTTATAAACTAGAAAGAGTTTTGAAAGATGATCTATTGTTATGACTGGTATTCTTTTAATTCTTTTATGACTTTCAATGATGTACTTACATTTTTATGGCTTTTAGGAATATTTGTTAACTGTTGGTGACTGAGAACCGGGGCTAAAATGACAGACAAGATGACTCACCTTGATGTCTTTTATAGTTTGCTGAGAAATATGGGCAAAAAAGCAATCACAGTAAACTGTTACAAGTGTTATGATAGCAAGGTAGTAAGTGTTGTGAAAGGTGTAGCAGGAACTCCTGACTCAGTCTAAGGGTGACAGGAAAATTAAAATAAGTGACATTTTTTTTCTCAAATAATGGAGGATGAATAGGAGTCCACCCTGTGATAAATGAGAAAAAATGTTTTCTTTTATTTTCTTTTTTCTTTTTTTTAAGTTTATTTATTTATTTTGAGAGAGAGAGAGAGCGAGCAGGGATGGGTAGAGGGAGAGAGAGGATCCCAAGCAGGCTCTGCGCTACCAGCTTACAGCCCGATGTGGAGCTCAAATTCACCAACTGTGAGATCATGACCCAAGCTGATCATGGGTCAGCTTAACTGACTGAGCCACCCAGTGGCTGAGCCACCTTAACTGACTGAGCCACCCAGTGCCCCATTTTTTTTATTTTTAAAAGGTAACTGACTAAAGACAAGAAGAAAGAAAGGATGCATGGGAGAGAAAACACATACACATGTGAAAGACGTTTATTTATCATTGCTAGTATATAGATGGCAAGATGGGGAGTTGTGTAAGGTGAGCCTTGAGAGGAAGGCAAAGAAGCTGATCAAGTCAAAGAAGCCGTTAACCATATAATTTATCATGTTAACTGGGATACTTTTGAGAATGAGAGAGGACACTATTAGTAATTATGCCAGGACATAGACATGACTGTACACATATGATCTTTTAATTGAAAAGATGTAGAAAAGGGGCACCTGGGTGGCTCAGTCAGTTCAGCGTCTGACTTCAGCTCAGGTCATGATCTCACAATTCATGCGTGCAAGCCCCGTGTTGGGTCCTGTGCTGACAGCTCTGGGTCTGGAGCCTACTTCAGATCTGTCTCCCTCTCTCTCCCTGCTCCTCCCCCACTTGTGTGTGCACACACATGTGCACACTCTCTCTCTTTCAAAAAATAAATAAGTAAACATTGAAATTTTTTAAAGAAGAAAAAGCTGTAGAAAGAATTTTAAGAAGGATGGCATGCTGACATTGCATTTTTAAATATTCAATATTAATGTAGAATGGTTTGGGAGTAATAAGGATGGGCATAGGGAGACCAACTCAGAAGTTGTCAGATTAACTAGGATGATTGATGATCATGACCTGAACCAGGATAATTTTGGTCACTAGGAGTGGAGTAGATACACCTTGATTTAGGGGAAGTATAATCAACAAAATTTACTGGAATCAAAATGGTGAAGGGAGTGGGCTGAAGAAGAAGTAGAGATCCAGAATTATTTCCAAATTATGACTTCAGCTACTGAGTCCATGGTGATGACTTTTATCAAGATAAGGAACATTATAGGTGTACCCTGATTTGAGGAGATGGCATTAGAAGGTGTTTAGTTTGTATCCTATTGAGTTTGAGGGGCCTGGGAAATTTTTAGTTCTAAACTATCCAGTAGACAGATTTGTACATCAGGAGATATAAAAGCAGGGTTCACTGACAGATGTAGTTCTTTTAAAGAAGAGAATGTAAAGGAGATAAAAAGACCATGGACCAAGTTGTGTTCTTCAACATTTAATAGTCGAGTATAAAAAAGAATGATTGGCCAAAGAGGCTGAGAAAGAGAAACCAAGGAGATAGGAGACTGCAAACTTCTGAATGAGATGTCAAGGAAAATAAGAGTTGAAAGTAAAATAAGTATACAACGAATTCAATCACAAATAGATCATAGACTTGCCATGTGTTTTATCTCTTTCTTTTTTTATCTTTTGCTATATTTTAGCATATAGACTGTTTATTTGATTTCTTTTGCATTGACTTGTCCGAAATCTGTTGTGATTTTAATTCTATTAATGATAACCTAAGCATTATATGAAGATGTACGTAACCTCTAATTATGTAATTTAAAAAGACGTAATAATTTTAACCCTATTTTGTAAACAAACATTACAACTCTTTTGCTCACATTTCTTCTTTCTTCCTGATTTTTCCCCTTGATTTAACCTAGAATTGCAGATCCTATATATCTGCTTTCTAAATTATCTACTATTAATATTTCTCCTTTCTCTTTGCATTCTATTTTGATGGTATGATGACAGTTACTCAGACATCAGATCAAATTCTCTTTCACAAATAATTATTTCACTTCCGTTTGCCTTCTGGAATCTGACAGATCTAGATATAAATACCAGCTCGAGCTTATATTAATAGTATGAGCTTAAGCTGGTGTTTTTTGAAAATGGAAAATTTCTGGCACAAGTTAGTGTTCAGAATGTGTTTATTTTCTCCCTTTCACTTTATTTCTGATCTTTAGCTTTCTGTAATATTCACTGTCCATTTCTACTGTGACTCCCCAATTTTGGGTTTCTGCTCCTGATTGAGTCATTTGACCACATAGAAGACTTTGGCAGGATAAAAGTACTATATTAGTGCATTTTCCAAAACCTTGTAAATCTGAGGATGTCTTTATAACATAATAAAATCATTGGGTCATAATCCTCTCCACTGTCAAATCTTTAAAGATATTTTTTCATTGCTGTATGGAATTTTATTGTCACAAAACAGAAATATGAGACTGGTTTGATTTTGCTTCTTTGAAAGTAACCTCTTTTCTTCTTTCTGGACGCTAGCAGACTTCTTTAATCTTGAAATTTAATGTTTTTACAGTTTGTGTGTGTGTGTGTGTGTGTGTGTGTGTGTGTGTATGTGTGCGCGCGCGCATGCACTATTAAACTTCATACCCTGGTTTTGCTTGAACAGTTTTGCCATCTCTAGGGCTTCAAGTCAGATCTTTTTGTGATCTGGATATTTTTCTTTACCCATACAGTAGATTGTTGTTTCTAACCTATTTGTGTTGTTTTCAGAATCATCTATAACTTCGTGTAGCCACACCCTAGCTATTTTGTGTAGCCACACTCTAAGCCTAGCATGGGTGATGGTCCAGTGAGGCTGAAGAAAAGACTCAGAGACAGTGATCCAGACATATGTTTGTTGGGGGAACTTACATTCAGGGAGTCCAGGAGCGCTGATTGGACATAGCATTCACTGCTGGAATCTACATGCAGCAAGCTCTTATAGTGCCTTAGCCTACAGCTATGGGTAGCCCTGCCCCTCCTTACAAGGCCAGTGTTCCAAGGAGATCAAGGTCTGCAATTGGAATACTCTTGTTACAAGGAGGAAGTTCTGGGTTGGCCACCCCCAGAGCTGCTGACTTTGAATGCGGAACAGTGTGTTCTACACATTCTCCTCAATGGGAATATAGAAGGAGGATGGGATCTCTATATTCTCAAAATAGTGATTAACAGGGACATTCAGGGTGTGTGTGCAGAACTAGCTATCCAGCAGGTACCATACAGTTTTATAACCTGGATTTTTATGTTTTGCTTTCTATTAGTTTACTTTCCATTATATTCTATTTCTTTATGTAATTTGTTCTCATTTTGGTAGTCTTCCCAGATTTTGCCTTCTTTATTGATGCTTATTTGGAAATATTGTGCAATTATTATTATTTCCAAATGTCATTTCATCTTCTACTTTTTAAAATTTCATTGATCTTTTTAGTGATGAAGAGGAGAAAGAATAGTTTCTAAGTTTTCTATGAAGTATGAGACAAGATATCTGCTGAGAATGAAGGTAGGCAAGCATAAACAGAGGATTTGAGATTAGAGAAGTAGTGATATAGTTCTAGAGGAGAATGGAAAGGAAATTAACCAAGACAAGAAAAAGAAGATCCGGGAAAAACAGTACATTTGGCTAAAATTGAGAACAGTAAATTTGTGGTTTCTGCCCTCAGGGAACATAAAATCCATTTGTGGAAAATGAGAAGTATCAGACCATCACAACCCAAACAGTGTACCCTGATACATAACTATGAATAAGCAATACAGATAAATTGATGGCTCTTTTTTCCCTTTTATGTTAATTAGACATTCCCAAATATACAAGAGAAACATTTTCTTCCTCTTCTATCAAAAAATGTCAAAAGAATAACAAGCATGATCACTGGATCTTCCACTTTTGGGCAAATGTTTTTGTTTTTTTTTAATAAATTTACTGTTCATGTGGGGCTGAGAAATACCTAAGTTTATTTAATTTCTTACATATTTTGTTTTAGTATTTTAAAAAAAAAAAAAACGTCTATTTATTTTAGACACAGATGGGAGAGAGGGTGAATCTTAAACAGGCTCTCCCCTTAGTGTGGAGCTTGACACAGGGCTAGATCCCATGACCCTGGGATCATGACTTGAGCCAAAATCAACAGTTGGATACTCAACTGACTGAGCCACCCAGACTCAGTATGTATATATATACACACAGTTGACCTTTGAATAACGTGAGTTTGAATTGTGTGGGTCCACTTATATGTGAATTTTTTTAAATGTGGTATAATACCGTAAATATGTTTTCTCTTCCTCATGATTTTCTGAATAACATCTTTTTCTCTAGCTTACTTTATTGTAAGAATACAGTATATAATACATATAACAAACAAAATATGTGTTAATCAACTGTTTATGCTACAGGTAAGGTGTCTGGTCAACAGTGGGATATTAGTAGTTAAGTTTTAGGGGAGTAAGAAGTTAAATGTGAATTTTTAATTGTTTAAGGGGTTATTACTCCTGACCCCATGTTGTTCCAGGGTCAACTGTGTGTGTGTGTGTGTGTGTGTGTGTGTGTGTAAAGAGAAGAAATCTACTCTCTTTCCTTATAAGGACATTAATGCTGTCAGGTCATGGGTTCACCTAATGACCTCGTTTAAGTTTAATTACTTCCTTAGAGTCTCCATCTCCAGACACAGCCATCTTCCTGGATGTTAGGTCTTCGACATATGAATTTTAGGGAGGCACAAACATTCAGTACGTAACACCATCCATGGGATGGAATTACTGTAAAAACATTTTAGCTTTATTTAAAAGTAGTCCCCCTCCAAATGCACCATTTTGGAGCTATTTAAATAACTTCTAAATATTTTAAGAGTCACAGTTTCAAGCAGTGTTAGCCTTTCCTGGTGCTCAGGACCTCTTTGAAACTGACTTGAGTCTCAACTTTATCCTACCCCCTTCCCATGATTGGCCAGGGAGGTGGTAGAGGGGGAGGTACAGGGTGAAAATCCAAGATTACATGGTACAAGTGGCTCCCTCTAATCCTTTTAAATGACCAAAAACTATCCTCTGGGTAGGCCAAAAACTAGTTTACAAGATCTGAATCCTTTTCCCAAAAATATCCATTATGATTTCAGTTAGAATAAAGGTATTTCATCTGAAGCACTCTCATCTTTGAATAAGTATTCAATCTTGTTAGGTTCCTTGGAGAATGCAACCACCTTTTTCCTAAGGATGATCTTTACTAGATTTTACATGCTTGAAACATTTAACCTTGCTACTTGCCTTATGCCTTTGCTTTCTGAGTGTTATATCAAATAGTCATCCTAATGTGTAAGTAAATGCATACTTCTGTTTCACCTGAAATAATTTTAGCAAAACTGCCATGAGTCTTGACAGTTTTTATAACTCAATTGTTACCGATGTTGCTACTAACAAATTATCCTAATATTCCAATTGTCACCAAAACCCAATTAATTGAATAGCACTTTTTTTTCACTTTCCCAGTTATATATCTGAGAGAGTTTTCTATTCATGCAGTTTTTTGAGGTGAGGAAGTAATTTACTGGACAGTTTTATATTTTCATTTGTTTAATTCAATTTAAGACAAAACATATTTTTGGAATGGATTATTGCAAAGCAATTGTGTCAAAAATAAAGTATCTAATAACCTCTTCACCGCCTATGCAACAGCTCACTATTAAAACATTTGTCCAGGGTATTAATATGACATACAGATTGATGTTTATTGCTCCAGAGTAAAAAGCCCTGCCTGTTGTTTTTCCAGAAACTCTGTTTCGTCTCAATCCACGCTTGGATTTGCTCTCCAATATGATTTCCATTCCTTGGGTCCAGGCCTCCTAGATACCCCATCCATGATCCGCCCACTTCTTGTCTTATACACATCAAACAATGCAGGAATCGTTGGAGTATATTATTTTTAAAAACAGGTCTGGTACTTTCTTGGCTCTTTTGTAACTGTTATTATTGGAATTTTTACAATTTTATGGAATTCAATGGGACCCTACAATTTCCATGAGTGTAGGATTTCTTCTTTCCTGTGTTTTTATGCCACAAAACTGAGTTTCAAAGAGAAACACGAGAAACACTCTTCTTTCTGCAAGGACTAAAAGGGCCTCAGCAAATTCCTAATCTAATTAACATCTTTAACAACTCAGACAATAAATTGAGTGCAACTGTTCTTGAAGCTCTGTGCCACCTTGTTAAGCTCCTTTCTGAGACTGCTATAAATCAAAGGAGAAATGCTAGGGTCATTGCACATGTTTGTTGCTTGTTCCAATGTGAAAGGCTGATTGCTTTACCAACTGCTCATTTAGACTGGATATTTTTTTAGACGTGTTTAGCATTTCAGGTTTGGAAAAGAGGCCCCTCTGAATGCACAGGATTATACGTTGGCTCCAGTTCCTTAGACCAAAACCGAATAACTTCATTACTTAATATAGATTATGCACATTTTTCAAAGAGAATAATGGACAAATTAAAACATGGAAAAAGGGACACACAACCACCCTTCACTACTTGATCAGAAATGATGGCATGCCATTGAACTTCTATAATTCCTTTTTTATCATGAATTCCTGTGGAGATTTTGTTGGAAACTGAGTTCACTCTGTGGTTGCGATAATGGCATCTCTCTAAAAGCACTGTGTTATCATTAATATTAAGTCAATGTTTTATTTCAAACTGGACCTTTATACAACTGAGATGTGGATAGAAAGGCAAGTATTATTTTATCATTTGAATGTAAATTTAGTCTGTTTGAGCACATCCCATCTGTCAGATATCTGAGTATCGTTGTGGACTTTTCTCAGTGAGTTTTTGCCCCTGTCCAGTTCACTCATAGAGTACCTGTATAGACCACAATATATACATGACCAACACCCTGGGATTTTAACAATGTCTTTTTTTTTAAAGCAAGGTTTTTTAGGAACCTCAAATTAAAGAATCCCTCAAGGACAGATCTTGACTGGGTATAAAACGAAAGAAGACTAATTATTTTAATGTTTAATTCAAAAAGAGTTTTAATTATTGTCACACAATATTCAACTGTCAAGTCATGTTAAAATTAAAAAGACTAGAGAATTGTACTTCACTGTGTCAATAAAATAACAAGGAAAGCCTTCTGGTCTATTCACAGAAGGGGAAATAATATAATAAAGAAAAAATTAAAAAAACATCTTAGCTCATTAGTTACTAAGAAAAGATGAATAATAATACCCATGAACAATCATTTAATACCTATTTATTATAAAAATATATATATAGTAATACACACTGCCAGTAAAGTTGGTGCTTTCATATACTGTTAATGGTATTAACAAGGGACATAATTTTTTGGAAACTGATTTCACAATATATAAAATTAATACTAATATGCATAAATCCCATAAATGATTATCTGTCAAAATAGAGATATTTGGAAACATTATTTATAATTACCAAAAATTGATAATGTGACAGGGTCCAATGGTAACCAAACTGTTAGTTAAATTATGACACATCAACTACATGCATTTCATTCAACAAATTAGGTGATGGTTATAATGTCATACACCTGTGTGGAAAAAAAGCTTATTGAACTAATATAAGTGGAGAAAAAAGCAGGGTGAAATTTTGTGCACACTATAATTACAGATATTTATAAATATACATATAAAAAGAGGGGAAATAATACTCTTAAATAATGGTAGCTGCTGTTTGTGGGTAGTGTTTTATGGACATTTTTCCTTTCTCCTTTCCAAACTTTTTAGTAATATGGTTATAGAATATTATTTTATGGTATTTTTTTAAAAGCATGGTAAATTTTTTTAGCCATTATTTGTAGATAGTAAACAAAGCCTCAATGCAAACAACTATTTGGGAAATGGCCTCTGCCCAGCTTCCCAATATTCAGTAAGGAGGCATTTATTGCTGAACTACAGTGAGGGAGAGAAAAATATCAAAGATAAAAGAGGCCAAGAGTACCTGCACTTCGGAAGTTGGTAATGTGTCAGGAAAGTAAATTGTGAATAATTTCTGGGATTTGACAGATTGACCCAATTGTCTGTTTCCACATCTTCCAGAAGGAGGTTAGAAAAGCTTTTGTAAAAATTTATTTTCACGAAGTGTCTTGTAGTGTATGGATTGAAATTTGTGGAAAGTCTGATTCTTAAAATGATGGGAAAGTCATCCAAGAGGCGGGCTGACAAAGACCACAGCTGAGTTTTTGTTTTTGTTTTTTGTTTATTTCAGGGTAATATCACGGACCTTCCAAATTAGCATTTTCCCTTCGGGGTTAGACTTGAGACATGGCACCATCAACATCTGTGTTGTCCAGATGAGTTTCTTGTTTATTGATCAGTTTTGATGCAGGGTTATTTCTGTATTTAAGGATAGCAGTTATCTGCAGTTTCAGGAGAAAGCCTGGGATTTGCTCTCCCAGATGCATCATATCTCTAGGTTATAGGAACAACTTGGAGAGTTTAGCCACTCAAGGGGGAATAAAGGATTAAGCTTGACTTTCTTTATGGAATCAACATTTGGTTGAATATTTGTTGTTTGCAGTCATGCATGACTACCTAAATGAACAAAGTGAATGCATAATTGAATCACATTTTTATTCTCCTTATGGGCTGTCTAATTTTTCAAAACACATTTTTTCTAGGTGTTAGTGGGGAGGCTTGAAGTACTGTTTTCATCACACTTTTAAGGGCAAGATGGATGGTCTGACCAATGTGAAGATCCGGTTCTCGGAAGTGCGAGGTACTTTATTTCTGTACCAAATGAGAGATCAACCGATGATCTGTTTCAAGGAGATCCCTCCTTTCCCAAACAGGAGGGCTAATGCTTCTGTGGAAGTATTTTTTACTTACACACAGTATCTCTGACCTTCTAAATCAGAACAACAGGTAAACCAGATTGATTCTTCAGTTTCTCAGCTAGATAAATACTATTTAAAGCTGAGAGTTTGGAGGCAAAAGCTACGAGGATCCTTAAGAACTGGAGAGGTAAGGTGGTCGGCCTCACCGGAGACTGAATTTACCAGTGGCCAGGGGCAACTGGTGAGACTGACGGCTTCTCACACTGGGAGGACCTAGGGAATCTTCATCTGAATAACAAGTTATATGCAAGAACTGGGTTAGGCCTAAAGGGTTGTTTAGTTTTTGAAGAGAAAGACTGAGAAATTTAGTCTTTACAAAACTACCTCTGTGGAGCACTAAGAGTTTTTACCTATATTTGTCTATAGTTTTTGTCATGAACTACTCTTCTGTGTCACGTGGACACAATCAAATGACACTGTGATTTCCTTTTCCTCATGGTTCCTTTCACAGCTACAGACAGATATCATGAGAGTCATGAATTTGTGCGACTCCTTAATTTAATGGTCTCCTTACCACCTCAAAGCAGTAGTTGTCCTGAAAGAAACTTCTCTCCCCTCTTCTCAAGAGTGTGAAGTGCTTGGTTTTTTTTTCTAACTTACAGTTTTTCAATTTAGAATTCTTATTTTAATGGCCCTTAATTCCTTATTTATGCTGGGTTTCCCTGTACAGCATTTTACATTGTTAAAAAAAAAAAAAGTCATCTAGTTGTGTTAGTCTCACTTGCTTTCCTTCAGGCTATCTTTATTATACTTTGCTGGACCTGTTTAAAACCTTTTATGCCTTTATTAATCAGGCCACTTTCCACCTTGGATTTGTGATTTCTAACTTGTCTATTTAGGTGAGAGGATTCAATATCCCTGATATCATTTTACCAATAAAAACCTCAATTGGGGCTTTGATTGCTTTTGTGCAAGAAAAATTATAGGAGCAAACAATTTTGTTTCTTCTTGCTCTCATTAGTATGTTTAATGGTTAACCTCAAAGAAATAGCAAAATAAAGGTAGTAGTTTAAAAAAAAACAGATGCAATTGAATCTTTTTACCTATCCACCGTTATTTATTTATTTTTTTTCTGCAGCCACCTTGTTCATCTATTTCTTTAACACAAACTGTTGTGCTTAACACGTGATAGGTTCTCAATAAATGTAGTGGATTGGAATGAAATAAATCTATCTGCGTATTATTGATATGTAAAAACATGTACTAATTTTCAGAAGATAAATCAAGATTTTCAGATTTTCCTTCTCAAATTATACTCAAACATGTGATCTAATGAGATTCTGGGACTGCAGTCAACAATGAATTTGGTTGTAAAATATATAATACATTGGTCATCACTAAGCAAATTGCTCAGACACTAAATCATTTATAAATATACACAGCAACAACTGTGTTTATCTCTTGTTTCCATGAATTGGTCATGCAAACAAAAGATCTGCCTGCACTGTTTTGTTTCTTAACATACAAACTTGAAGTCTTGAGTCTTCCAATTATGCCTAATGGGAGTTCTTAAAACTTATAAGGTCCATGAGTAAATTGTCAAAAATCTAATCTAGTAAAGACCTAAAATAGCTATGTTTTAAAAGATTGGATTGTCCAGACACACACACACACACACACACACACACACACACGCTCATATTCTACTATTCCATTTATACAAAATGTCTACAGAAGTTAGAGACACAGAAAGTAGACTAGTGGTTGCCTGGGGCTGTGGGTAGGGACAGGAATTAACTATAAACGGGCACAGGGATCTTATTAGGGGAGTGGAAATGTTTTACAACAGTATCATGATGATGGTTACATAACTTGGCAAATTTACGAAAGTTTTTCACATACACATTTGCAAAGAATGGCTTGATTAAAATGTTTTCAAATATGTTATTTCAGTGATTGTGCGATAAAATATACTCTGTTTAAGCTTCTTATATAATTTATAATTTTCTTTTTATCCATACAGTATGATAGAAACAAGTTCTGGACATATGCTATGGCTTCCTACATACATTTGGGGATACACAACTTATCCTCCAATTTTAACCACTTTACCAGAATACTCAGAAAATGACAGTGACCCAGATATTCTCTGGAAGGAGATGTAAAATATGCTGGCACACCATTCATGTTTATCTTTATCACAGCTCTATATCCCCAGAACCTACTGTAGTGTAGTGTAATGGTATATGTTTGTAAATATCTTTTGAATGAATAAATGGAGAACTGTATGAATGTATAGTTCCACAACAAAGTTGCTGATTCTATAGCAGAATATCCTATAAATGTGGGAGGCTGTTTTAAGTAATTCACAACCTGCTATTTGTTTTGGTACTTTACAGTTGCTTAAGGTTAACACAAATATTTTCAACCAAACATCGCTTTATCGGTATGCTACTATTATGAAATATTATTTTCTTTACCTCTCAACTATTGGCTATTCCCCCCCATGGTAGAGGGTTAAAAATAAGCACAATGTTCCATAAACTTGCTAGAGTACAATGAAAAACCATTTTACAATCATAGAAATCACAGGTAATTGCATGTTCTGGTTTATTCATAAAACTATGTTGGAAAGACCTACTTACAATTCAACTTCTGGCAGTGGATCTTTTCAAGTAACAAAATCAATAAAAGTCAGGGTGCATTAAGGAATTTATGGATCAAACAGAAGCCTTTTGGCATAAAAAATAAATTAATTCTTTATAACCTGAGTTTGACTTATGATAGTCAATGCTATTGAATTAAAATGATATATTTAACTCAGTCACAGAGTGATAATTTCATAGTTCCTTTCTTTCCGCCAGCTCTTCCTGCATAGGTGTTAGAGGTAATTAACTGCCATTTTCCCCAGTAACTCAGAAACTGCAGTGAATCAAAAACCTCTTCAAGAGTGATTGTAGAAATGGCAACACTTAGTTTACTATGTAGCTCATCCTTATGCCAGTTGTTTACTATTGGGAGCAGTTACCCCAGAGTTTATTGCACATAACTATTAGACAGTTGGTCTCTCTCACTGGATACCAACTTTAAATGCACTGATGCACATACACATACATACATCTGTGCCCCTACGTATACCCACATACAAACATGAATCTACATTGACACACCAAGAAGCTACATAGTATTTATGGCAATTGTAGTTGTAAGTATGATTGATTAAAATTTCAGTGTTATGTTCAAACTAAGAGCCACTGCTTTCGAACAGAAAATTGTTTTTCCTTGCTCCATCCTTTAAAAATGGATATCCTGTGGGAAAATTATGGTTCAGATTCATACATGGCCATAGGTCAATAATAACAAAGAATTCATCTCTCATTTTATGTATGGTACTGTGGAGAAAACTTAGGGATAATCATAATTAGTAGTTAGTGACTCAGAGATACTCAAACTTGTACCTGTCTCACAGCTGAGATCTCTAGTAAGTACACCTATCACAATGAATCCATTTGAAAGTTTACTTCTGGAAGTATTTCCATAATTGGAAGCTCCGTGCTCAGCTCATTAGCATACTGTCTGGGCAGGCTTCTAGGAAACAGTTGGTAGTTGCTTTCTGTACCTTTGATCCTGTGGCAGAGGTAAAGAGTCTCTGAAACCAAGATCCAGCCTCCCATTTGCAATCAAAGCCTGCCCTGGAGGCCAAATGTGTGTAGTTCAGCTGCCAGAACCACAGAGGACTTGCCATGTGTTTTTCACCTTGGCAATTGCTATCAGCAGAGTTTCCACTGGGTGCTGTGCTTTCATTTAAGAGGTTGATGATAAGGGACTGTACTACTACCGTGACCAAAGTCACCACATCCCTAAGCAGGGCTTTCTTATGGCAGAGGAACTCCAGCACGATAGAATGTGTTCCTCCTTCTGCCCCTGATGGACTGAAGTATACCTGGGAGAGCATGTCAAGCCCAGAAGACAACTTTTCAACACATTGCATTTTTAGGACCTGGAGAAATCATTAGTTAAATTACTGCATTGAGATAGTGTCTGTCTTCCCCAGTACAGTGGATGTTCCAGGAGGATAAGGGACATTTTTTTTCTTTTTGTTTGCTAGAGTATACACAAGAGTCTTTAGCATAGTGCTTAGTACATGTAGGAAGTTGATACTTACTGAAATTTTTAAACAAATTTTGTAAGATACATTCATGTGAATAGTCACATAACTGACATTGTTGTTACAAACTCTTTCCCTGTTATTATTCTTGAATCCCACTCACGTGAAAAGAGCCTGATGACTGCTATGTAGATTTGGTGGTATTTTTATTCTCAACAATTACCAACCTGTTTCTGGAACTTTTAAAATAGTGTCTCTAACGAAGGCCTATTTCCAAAGTGGTTTATCTGTTGCACTCAGTGTGAAAGCATTTCTTCTTTCTGAGATCATTGGGGGCAGTTAAGACCTAACTTTTGTTCAACATACCTGTGAGTCCTCGGCTTTAGTTCTATGCATTTTCAGTTACCTAACCACTTGAGACTGATGTCAGCCATATCTCAGTTTATACTTTAGAGTAAGCACCCCATGCCTGCAGTTTGCAGGAGCCGGAACTCTCTGAAGCACCGTGTTCACATAGAGTAGTGGTCCTTATTTTCCTCTCTGAGTGGTCCCTGGCTAAAATGGAAAAATTTATCACAATGTGAGCATCAGGTCTAGGATGCGCATTCCCTCATGGGAACAGATTTCTACTTGTCTTGACTTCTGCCCAGGTGAACATTGGCCCTCAATCTGAAGATTGTTAGTCTGAGGATTTATTTGGCACTTGTGAAATACTGACAGGGTCCCCTGCACTGAATAAAACATAGGAGGCAACATGCTTTACTTTCCCACTGGCTTAGTGTTGAGGTAATTATGGTTCTGGGTTTTGTGCATGTTTGGAATTTAAAACTGTTGCTTTGTCAGTGTGTTGATTTTATGGTCAGTCTCAAGAGTAAGTAGATTTCAAAAACATAGCCAGTTAAGAGGAGAGTTGGCTGACTGTTAGATAGAAGTATCTGGATAATAGTAGTATGTGTCCCACAAGATGGTTCTGAAAGGAGAGCTATAATTGACTTAAGCCAGTTTTTGCTGCCTGTTCTTTTAAACATGTGGTTGGAAAGCCTCTTCTGGTCTCTTAGCTCAAATGCTCAAACATATTCTGTAACAGTCATGCAGCCCTAGTCCAACACAAAGAAAGTATTGTACTTCATCACTTGCCTGGGTTTTTCTACAAGATCAAAAGTGAAAGCTATTTCCATTTGAATTGGAAATATGCGGTAAACGTTTTCTTGATATAACTTTAAAGATTTCTCTGTGCATTGTGAGGAAGGAAAAAAGCAAAATTGGATTGTATCCCCTTAAGGCTGAAAAAAATGGAACAAGAATTTTTTTTTTTTCTGGTAATGTCACAGGCTAATATCAAAAATACTATCAAGCTGTTCTACTGCATAAGGGACAGTACTTAGAGATGGGAAATAGGATTTAGGAATATAGTTAAATCTTATAGACTGAGAGTTTGTGGTACTTTCAACAAGGGTTTGGGTTAAGTTTAACTTAGAGTGATTTATAAAAGAAAGAGTTAAAAAATCACCTCATTAGGTAAAGACATTTTCAGAGGGTGTTTATGTGATGTAAGAGGAAGTGACTCTAACGTCTCTTAAATGTGTTAGAAGTGCCATTTTCATAACAGCAATTCATATGAAAAAGCCAAATATTCCTAATAAGGAATTAATTAAACTTTTGTTGTACAATTAGAATTTGTGACTAAACAAAAGTAACAGAAACCATTGTTTTACCTCAAAGTGTTGTGTAAATGATTATTAGCACCAGCACTTTGCATCTTCTGTCTTGCACACCTTTGCTTCCCCTGTTGATTTACAGCTCCCAGCAACAACCCCAGGCATAAGATGAGGGCCATCTCCCTGGTGTAGTCATTTCTTTTTTATTATAGTGGGCTCAGAGTATGCCGATCGGCCATTAGGAAAGGAGAGCAGAGAAGGAGTCATGAGGATTTACAACTGCATTATTCTGCCATCTCCCTCATAGATTTAGGACCAGTTGGATGGTCAGATCTGCATCTGAGAGAGTCCCGGGAGGTTGACCACTGTTGCTACAGGTAGGGATCCAGTGAGAGAGAAAAAGGACACGACTACGGAGATGAATATGGAGGGCTCAGATCCAAGGAAGCCATCTAGATACCTGGGAATCCTCAGTGTGTATCCCTGACATGGGCAGCAGAGTAAAGGAGGCAGAGAAGTTGCTGAGAGAAAATAAGAAAGGGCTGGATCTGGTGCTTGGAAAGAGGTAGGCTCACAGCATTTGCAGAGGGAAGAACAGAGTGAGCCAGACACATTCAGAGCTGGGAGAGGCCACCATAGGGCCTATGCCTCGACCTAAACCTTTTATTCATCTTGGCCTAGGATCCATGTCCATTTTGAAGGAGGCCAGGGGTAAAGTCCTGCAGGGTCATGTGCCTGGGCACATTTGGTTGGGCCCAAATAGAGTAGAAAGTCAGGGAAAGCTGCCCCCTCTACTAGAACAGAGCAGCTCAAAGCAGTACATTTTTTTTTTGCTCCTGATGTGCAGAGGAGAACCTGTAGGCAGGAGCTGGTCCATAATTCTCTGTTCTACTGAGGACATAGTATTAGGGGCTAGGCTTTCTGAAGTTCCTCACTTGAAGAGCATGCAGTGGAATGTAGGACAGATGTACCCGGGAAAATATTGTACTGTTGTTTATGGCTGAGGACCTAGCAAAGGGCTTTTCAGTGAAGACAGGCAAAGTATTGCTCTTTGGGCTCTGATTGGCCTCATGAATAGTCTTCTGTAAGTGCTATAAACTCATCAGCATCTGTAGATATTGGCACCTGCTCTTCCTTATACCCCTGTGCATGAAATTCTTGAAAATTGCTTTGACAGTGTGGAATTTATCCTCTTCACATCAAGAAGAACCTCTTGAATATTTTCAAAAAAGTCCCATTTTTTTTTTAGATGTGGATTTCTTCGTTAATCCAAGGATGAAGGAGTTGGCCTGCAAGGGACAGGACAATGTGAAGGCACCTTGAAAGACTTCAAGCTGCTTCCTTGAGTGATTCTCAGGGATCTGCTTTCCATCGACAGGGTCCAGGCCAGGCAATATCACAGGGATGTGAGATGATGTAATCTCAACCTGAGCAGAGCAGAGATTCAGCCTCCTCCTAGGTTTTAATGTTATCATTAATTGTGGTGACAGGTTAGGAAGCTCCACCAGGCCTAAATGTTGTTGAGGCTCCATATATGGGAAGCTACTGAGAATACACAGGAGCAGGCTTTAATGGTATAAGTAATGTTCTGTAAGACTTTCTCTGATGACTCAGGGACATAAAATGCACTGATTATACCCTGATGTAGGTACTGGTGTAGGTACCTTGATACCCTGATGTAGGTACTTGGTGTCCATGAGGTCACCATGAACACCTTTGCAGAGACAGAGAGCTCCCAGGAATAATGGGACAGGCTCCACCATTCCCAGAGGCTGATCTAGATTGGAGCTGGGGAGGATGACTGAGGTTGGGACCGTGTGTTTGGAGAACTCAGTAAAACGACTTGGAGGGTATGGTTAACTGAGGGTCCTCTTTTCGCCCTAGTATTTTCAGCCTGAATTGTCACTTCCACTGTTATTTAAAACCAAGGGGTCTTTTAATAGGGGATTCTCTCTCAAGCATTTGCCTGTGACAGGGTGAACAATTTAGCTCATCTCTGTGTTGAAAATCAAAATCTGAGATTCTCAACCTTAGGGACAGAACTGGAGGAATATATATGTGATGAGACCTAATCGAGTATTCCAGTGTCAGACCAATGCCCATGGCTTGTTTGAAATCTAAATCAGAAGCACATTCCAAGAATCAGAAATTTTGTTAAGAAATATAAAGTGGAAAGGCAATATAGCACAGGGATTAAGGGCAGGGGCTCTGAAAGTGAAGTACCAGGGTTTTAATCCCAGATCCAAAATTTAAAATTGTGGTATCTTCAAATTAGATAGCCATGCTGTGCCTCAGTTGCTTTTTCTGTAAAAATGAGGACAATAGTAACATATCCATATCCACATATCCACAAAGTTGAACACATTATTTGACTTTTTCACTCTGAGTTCAAGTCTGAATCTAAGAACCTTGGGCTCTAGATGTAACACTAGACTCCTGGGTACATCTACAAGTCTATGTAAAGGCAGAGGGAATAAAGTGAGATACCAACCTAAGTGACACCAGTGTGTATCCTCTTATACCAGTTATTTATGAAATGAAGTGGTTCTGCATTTGGGGAGGGCTCTTTGAACTCAACAGGAAGGGTCCAGTGTTTAGTCTTCATGGAATTCTATATTGTCTGGGTTTTCCACCTCTCTGTTGGAATGTTATGCTGTTGTCTATTACTTAACCAAAATGTTTTTGCCAAACCCAGATCATTTGGAAAATAAAAGCAACGCTCCAGACAGATATTAAGACAGGAGTTTTCCAACTGGTTTTGAAAGGAAGAACTACGTTTCACTTTACATTTCTCAGAGGGCTCAAATAATGCATTTGTGGGGTGGGGAGGTGGGGATAGAGGGTTATTTGGTGGGAGAGGAACCGATGAGGAAAATTGATAGTAGTGTTGTCCCCAAGATGGTGGGAAGGTGGATGTAGGAGGAGATTTAAAGGGAGAGGTTCAGGGGCACCTGGGTGCCCCAGTCACTTAAGAGTCCAACTCTTGATTTTGTTCAAGTCATGATTTTGAGATTCATGAGTTTGAGCCCATCGTTGGGCTCCATGCTGACAGTGCAGAGCTGATTGGGATTTTTTCTCTCTCTGTCTCTCTCTCTGCCCCTCCCCTAATTGAGCTCTCTCTCTGTGTCTCTCAAAATAAATAAATAAGCTTTTAAAAAATACTAAAAAAGAAAAAAAAGGAGAGATTCAGAAGAGGTCCCATTCCATCAACACTGGAAATCTTGGTAGCTTTTTCAGGAGTTGAATGGGAAATGAAAAGTGGGGAGTGGCAGTATCACTTAGCCTGGAAAATTGCTATTAGATTTCTGTCCATTGGAAGGGCAGACATTCTTTGTCAAAGGTGTGCCCTACATTCCTAAGTCAGAGCACACTAGATGAAATTAATTATTTGAGTCAGTGAGAGTTGAGACCTTTGGGTAGTGGGTAGAATGTCATATGGATTTACCAATCTGAGGTTTATTCACTTATCTTTGATTTATTGTTTAGTGTTGTATAATTAAATTCTAAGAGCCTCTGAGTGTAGAGAAATGGAGGCACGTGAAGTCTGGAACCTAGAAGTATTGTGCATTATTGTTGTATTTCTATAGGTATAGTTTTATTTTAAATGTGGCAGAAAAGCTTGCTACTCGTTCATTTTCCTAAGGTGAGTCTTTGTAAAGTGAAGACCCCTTTCTAATGCCAGTGAAGCTAGATTCCAATATTATGGCTTTTTACATGAGAAGTTCTTAAAATGGGTTTCTAAGCTAGTGATTCTAAATAATTCTGCCGTCTAAACTGACTGTCTAAATAAAATATTCATAACCCAAGCCAATGGATCAATAATGATAAAAAAACAAACAAACAACAACAGAGGTCCCAAACTGGTGACCCTGTGGACCTATCCAGTTTTATAAAGTTTTTAAATAGTTGTGACTTTTAAAGAAATAAGATTTCCCTGAAAATCCAGTTCTCAGCTCCTTTTGAAGGATCTCTAAAAGCTAAAGTTGAACACATTCCTCAGTGGCAGCAAGGATTCTTAGCCTTCACTGCAGTGTCCCTGACCCACTTCACTTTTCTCATCCACCTTGTCTAGACCCTGATGGCACTTGAATCCGAGACATCTGACTTGGGATTATCTTCATGATACTTACCAAAAGGATATTTTTAAAACATAAGCTGAAGAGTCAAAAGTAAGTGAAGTACTGATGCATGCTACAAAATGGATGAGCCTTGAAAACATTATGCTATGTAAAAGAAGCGATAAAAGACAAAAAATGAAACCTAACTAAATAAAAATAAATAGAATAAAACATGTGAAACAAGACACTTTTCAGAAGCAGGAATCTTCAGGAAATTCTCTCTTCCCTTTAAGCTTTTCTTTCACTGTTCTCATCACTTAATGTGAGATTTTGAGAAGGGGATTTTGCCTTTGGCATCAGACCCCAAACTTAATGACAGACAAGCAGATGAGATAGTACTGACTGAAAGTATGTGCGTAGATATTTCTTATGGTGTTCAGCCTTCCTAACTGTTGCTTTTGTCTTGTTGCAGCAGTGACTGTTTGCCAGCTGGCAGGGCCATACCACATATGAACAACCACATATGAACTACAAGAGGTAGTTCTTGTGGTGGCTGTGTTGGGAAAGCTTATGCACAGCAACTCCAGAGAAACAATCATGTCTGTGCTTTAAGTAATCAACTACTTTGTTACGCTGTACTTGCTTCCAGAATGTTTAATCCGAAGTTGTGGAATCCAATTATTTTATATAAGACAGATAAGACGACCAAGACTGCAGAATGGTTAAGTGTTCAGGGTAATACAACTAGAAATAAAAATTGAATAGTCAATTCAGATGAATGAGTGGTTTGAATAATATGGATTTTTGCTTTTGTTTCCCTCCTGCCATTCCCCCTACCCACCCTCCTCCTTCTTCTTAGTCTTCCTCTCTCCCTCTCTCTCTCTCTCTTCTCTCGCTCCCTTTCCCTCTCTCTCTCTCTCTCTCTCTCTCTCTGGCATTTAATGGTTATTGTTAATCAACTTGTGTCCATACTCTTCCATGAACTGAGGGAGAATGGTTAAACTAGCCTAATGATTATCTGGAAATTAATCTTTGATTAGAAGATTTAGAAAAATGATGTAGTCTTTCTTACAGTCTTAAAAGACTATGTCTTTAAAATAAAAGCTTCTGATTAAGTACATTGTCCTTCTATTTCTAAGTAACAATCATTTAGAAACAATTCATGAGCTAGAGGATTATATAAAATTTTGGGAAACATATATTGTATATATTGATGATGATAAAAATTAAGTGTAGAAATAGTTATGGAAAAATTGAATAATTTAGTGGAAAAACAGAAACCTATATCATGCAAATTATTCACAAATTAAATACATAAAAGATACTTTAGGAAAGAATATGCAGTTTCTTCCTTTTACAAATATGCAATTTTTCTGAGTTCTCATTTTTTCAAACTTGACTATAGTGCTTTAGAATTCTTAAGACCTAGGCACATACATTTTGTCATTTTATTTTTACAACCTTCTGTAAAAAGACCAAGAAATTATTGTTCCCATTTTAGAGGTGCAGAAACTGAATCTGAATGAGATGTTTGAATCCCTTTCTGGAGGTCACACAACCAATTAGCAGTGGAGCCAGCTGTGGAACTCTTTATTCTGCCTTTCAGTCCAGAACTCTTTCCACTGCATTACCCAGGCCTTCAATTTGCAGTAGAATCTTTTCCAAAGTAACACAGAAATTAAATGTCTAGTCCCAAAGGTGCTACAATGCTAAAATATGAGATGTGATTTAAATTAATTGTCACGTTCTGTGGTAAAGAAAAGAAAATATTATTCAAGTCTAACCTTCGAGACGAATTCATATGAATTCAGCCAAATACTTGGAGAAAATTCCACAAAACTATTCCATGGAAGGTGAATCAAATTTAGCCAAAACCATCAGCAATGTCCTACTACTGTTTAAAGTAGAAGCCATTCCCTTGTGGTACTGCTTTGTATGCCGTTTCTCAGAATATATTTTTGTATCATCCTGACATGTGGAGAAATTGCTAAGCTCTTTCTAGATACTTCCACTTTTTAATTGCTTGAGCAAATGGATAAAAACAAGTTTTGCAGCAGTCAGACTAACAGTCTCCTTGGATTTCCTGGTTCTCATGTCTTTTATGGATTGACTGGTAAAAACTGAGCAGTGAATATAAAAAGTATTGCAGCTATTCTATTTTTTAAGATCTTAAGACCTATGTTGTCTAGTAGAACGGGTAGAAGTTTGTCCTCAAGATCAGATGGTTTCCAATTTTCCATTGTTCAGCCCTGTGGATAAATTGCTTCATCTCCTTAAGCCTCATTCATTCATTTATTCATTTCAAAATATTTGTCGACTCCATAACAAATGCTGTGAAACATGTTACAGGCCAAAGATATGTCAGTAAACAATGAAGACAAAGATTCCTGTCCTCATGGGGCTTTTATTTTAGTGACTCAGTATCATTGACTGTAAAATGGGGATAATTCTATTTTCTCCATTCAATAATTCCTGGGGTATTATAAAATTAGCCCTGGCCTAGAAGTGTACCTGTGCACATTAGGTGATCTAGTCTTTGCCTTAAACAGGTTGGAGAACGGATTTAATGAATAACAGTTTCAATTCCAATATACCCTCCTATGTAATTAAGCTGTGATCCTTAGTGGAAGTGAAAATAAATGACAAAAAAACAAATAGGACCGAGCAAAGGGAAACATATCAAAAATGAAAAATGCTAATTTATCATACACCTCTCTCTAATTTCTTTAACTTTTTATTTTGAAATAATTTCCAACTTTAGAAAACTTTCAAAAATAGTACAGAGGGTTTTAGTATACCCTTCACCTTCTGTGATTTAGTATACCCTTCACCTTCACAAGATTCCAGTAATGTTAATACCTTGAATAACTATGATACAACTGGCAAAACCAAGCAATTAACACCGGTAAAGTGCATTAATTTAACCACAGAGTGTAGAGTACAGCCCAGTTTTTGATCTTTGTTTTTTATGGGGGTTTGTGTTTGTTTGGTTTGTTGTTTTTGTTGTTTTGCAAATATTCTTTTGTTCCAGGCTCACATCCAGGATATTGCGCTGCATTTAGTTGTCCTGCTTCCTGAGTCTGTTGTCTCTTGTCTGTTTCTGTCTGTGTCAGTTCATTAGCCTTTCCTTGTGCCTCATGCGCTTGACATATTTGAAGAACACTGGTCAGGTAGAATGTCCCTAAATTTGGTTTTGTTTGATGTTTTTTCTCATGGTCAGATTGAGACTAGTTTGGCAAGAATAGCATGGAAGTCATGTGGTTTTTTCGGTCTACAATATGAGGGGCTTCAAGATGTCTTAGTACTGGTGACGTTAACCTTGATCCTTTGGTTAAGGTGATTTGTGCTAGGCATTATCTTTGTAATTAATAAATATCTTGTGGGTGGGGCACCTGGGTGGCTCAGTGGGTTGAGTGTCCAACTTTAGCTCAGGTCATAATCTCATGGTTAGTGAGTTCAAGCCCTGCATCAGGCTCACTGCTGTCAGTATGGAGCCTGCTTCAGATCCTCTGCCCCACCCCACATCCCCCATCCCTCCCCTGCTCATGCTCTCTCTCAAAAATAAATAAACCTTTAAAATATATAGATAGATAAATAAATATGCATATATCTTGGGGAAGATACTTTGAGACTATGCAAATATCCTGTTTCTCCCCAAGACTTTGTTCAGTAATCTAGGCATGCATTGGTAGATTTTGCTTGCAATAGTTTTTATTGTGTTCTAATAGAGATATTTCTATTTGCTTCATGCCTTATGCATTTATAATTGTTATTTTTCCATAAGGAAGAGCTATCTCTTCTCTTTCATTTGTTTTTTCAACTTTCACGGACTTGTGGATCTTTGTTTTATACCAAGGCTCTAATTCAATAATATTTTATTTATTTTTTACTCAAATTGTTCCATTTGTGACCATTAGGGACTTTTTTTGGCTTAACCCCTGTGTCCTTTCCACATGTGCTCAACCAGCTCTGAAAACTTCCTTACTTTCCAGCACAACAAGATGCCTCTCTTTACCTTTAAGGAGAGGCTGTCAGACCCTTTGAGAACATACCCTGTGTAAGGCTTTTATATCTTTTTAAAATGCTAAAACCAGAAAAAGATTATCCTTCAAGACTCTGTCCAGCAATAGTAATGTCAATGGATGTCATTGCTCCAACACTGTGCCAAGACTTAACTGTTTTCAGACTAAACTAGTCATATTAAAGAATCTGTTTTTCTCTATTCCCCTATTTATATAAAGGTGATGGTTTAAGTACATCAATATACTATTGAAATGACTTCTAAACTCTCTTCTCCTCCCTGGCTTGGTGATGGTATCACAGCATACAATGTGCAGTGATGTGTATTTTGGTACATAAAATGAATGAGGAGAATTTTATTCACTTGACATTACTCACCAACACTCCTTAGTTCTGCTGGATCTAGGAGTGTGGGGTCAAGCCAAATTAAATGCTGTTTCCAGAAATCTTTTAGGTGGACTTGTTGGCTCTGTTTTACATTTTTAAGAAAATGAGAAAAACACACCCACTCTGTAGAAGGGAGGCTTTAGTGTAATTTGTCTGTAGTGTCTATCTTCTAGAACTAAGGTTAGCAAACTATGGCCCTTGGGCCAACTTAAGTTAGTTGCCTGGTTTTGTTTGTTTGTTTGTTGTTTGTTGTTTTTATTTTTTGTCACCTACAAGTTGTTACATTCTCAAGTAGCTGGATTTTATAGTTATATGAATCCCTACATAATATCCTCAGTTTTTTTTCTCTTGGCCCTCAAATCTTTCCTGACCTCTGTTCTAGAAGTCATTCCTCTTGGCTTTGCACATGCTCTCCCCTCTGCCAAAAACAGTCTTCTCTACTTTGCCCACTTGACTGATTCCGACTTGTCCTTTGAATCTCAACTCCAGGATTCTCTATCCTGTAATCCTTCCCTACCCTACCATGTAGAGTTAGGTGTCTGTCTTTGGATTACCCATACTATGAGCCAGTAGTATTAGGGCACACCTCTTCTCTAATTCAGTAGTGTGCTGGGGCTGATAGGAACCAATTGTCTACATATTTTCCCAGCTTCATATTCAGTCACATCATACTGGTATCTTGAAATTGACCATGCTGGGAGTATTTACACTATGGAAACTGGCAAACTTCACAAACCAGTAATTTCCTCTCCCTGCTGCCCTCCAGAGAGCAAGGTGGTTAACTTTACTAGCACTCTACTACTTATCACAATGGTTTTTGTGTGCTTGGTTTTGGTTTGTTTCTTTTTTTTTTTCTTTTATTTTTTTGACTTTGCCATTGGAATCGGAGCTACTTAAGGATTAAGTCTGAATTTCATTCATCTTTCAGAGTGCCTTATATACAGTGGGCTATTCATGCTTTTTGAATTAATGAAAAAACGAATTAGTGAAAGTTGTGTACATAAGAGAAAAACTTTTTTCCATGATCATTTCTAAATCTAAGGAATAAGTTAATGCAGTGGCCTAAAACTAATGTACATCAAAGATGTTTGCTCAAAGTAACCACTTTCAGACCCTCAATAAAAAGTAAAGAATGGGAAAAGTTAGGGAATAGAAAGTGACTGGATAATAAGATAATAGAATTTCCCAATTGAAAGCATTCTTAAAAATCTTAAGTTCCACAATGCCGGTGGCATTCTGGAATAAGTCTTGAGGCTTTTTGATTCATGTCCCAGGCTCTTTCCACTACACTAGACGCCAGCAATTAGACCAGATTTGTCAAAAGGGAACCCCCATCTCCTACATCCATATTTTCTTTATTCTTATGTTGACCTCCACTTAATCTCTCCTTCCATTCTTTAACTTACAAAAATAGGCTGGTAGAGAGAGAAGGCTCTTGCAGAGAGTCTGCAATAATGCTAAAACTAGGAAACTAGATTCCTTTCTCCCCTACAATTATTGGTGGAAAATGGAAAATGGATGAGAGAGAAAGCAAGGAAAAAAAGTCTTTGTAAAAATTAAACATGCAGAAATGTAATAGCCTACATTCACATTCTGGGGCATCATAACTTCAAAAATCTCACTTCTTCTGAACAGTGGGCCCTTAACTTGGTACAAAAATAATGCACGTATACCAAGATGCATTCTATATTACTCAGGGTTCTAGGTTCTTTTAGTTTGTCTCTATGGCTTCTAAATCAGGAAAAAAATGAACGTATTTCAAAGGGCAAAGTGATTCCCTGCACATCCTAGTCAACTCCTTTCTGGGATTCCTAGGGTCCAGGTGATACTTCAGTTCAATGACTATGAATGTAAAATCAGTTCTCTAATGTCTTCTTCCTGTTTCTTTCAAATGAAACTAAGAGGGGCGCCTGGGTGGCTCAGTCAGTTAAGTGGTCGACTTCGGCTCAGGTCCTGATCTTGCGGCCCATGAGTTTGAGCCCCACATCAGGCTCTGTGCTGACAGCTTGGAGCATGGAGCCTGCTTCAGATTCTGTGTCTCCCTCTCTCTCTCTGCCCCTTCCCCATTCGCGCTCTGTCTTTCAAAAATGAATAAATGTTAAAAAAATTAGAAAAAAACAAAGCTAAGAAAATATTTCATGGGTATAATATGGTACATGTACTTTAAAGTAGAGAAAGTGAGGCACATAAATTATATCCTGTCACAATTATCCTTGGTTACAGAGGCAAACCTAAAGGGAAGAGGCTATTTCTAAAAATTAAAGATTCCTGAAAAGGCAGTAGAAGAAACTGGAAATCAGTGTTCCTATGCCCAAACTCAGTATTAGTCCTTCAACAAAGGTTTTATGGACATACAATTGTTTCTCACTGTGTTTCGTGCAAAAAAACTTTACAGAATTTGAAATTCTTGTTTTATAAATACAATAGATCTATCATATATATATATATATATATATATATATATATATATATATATATATCACACAGTCTGCTCCTTCACCTTTGTTGAAGGATTGAGTTTAGACATAGGAACACTGATTTCCAGTTTCTTCTACTGCCTTTTCAGGAATCTTTAATTTATAGAAATAGCCTCTTCCCTTTAGGTTTGCCTCTATGACCAAGGATAATTGTGACAGGACATAATTTATGCGCCTCACTTTCTCTACTTTAAAGTACCTGTACTATATTACACCCATGAAAGTGGGTGAGAGTACCAGAAAGGTACTCTCTTATTCTCCCCACCATTGAGAATCATTGCAAATGATCAGTTGGCCTGTGGTGAGTAATCATTTTTCATTGCCTCATTGCATTCAAAATAATAAAGCCAAATGCGTAGATTGTCTTTATGTTTGCATGACTTATTCAGTATTACAGAAAGCAGCTGGAATATGAATTGTTCAGGGTTAAAGTAAATTGCTTTCCAGTTTTAAGTACAGAATCTTTTTCATAGTCCCAATACTCATAAGTGCTACTAAAACTATTTCACAAGTGCAGTCCCAAAATCTTCAAGCAGTTCAATAGTCCATGCTGTCTCAAAGCAAAAGAGAGAAAGTCCAAGTGATGATGTTGCCAAGGCAAGAGGGTTGTATTTGGCTCCTCTACTTGAAGGACAATCTAGCTACTGTGAAAAGCCTGGGAATTTGACTTCTGTTATAATTGGATCAGATCTTTCCAGCAGCTCCTTCAAGGGGATATTAGTTTCATATGGAACCTGTAGTTCTTCCAATTTGAGGCTTTGATCGTACAAATAAATGTTGAAGTGCTGATTCTGATCCTGTCATGCTAGTAGAATTTGTGACTGGATTCGTATTTAACTGTATAAAAGACACAAGGGAGTGGGCAAATAACTAAGTGGGCCATTTACTTAGGAGGCATGGTGCTGGTCTGAAGATGATGAAAAGATTATCTACGTTTAAGGTTTTCAGGAGATTTGCTTTTATTGCTAAATTAATAACCACCCTGTATTATCATAAAATGTGAAGTTGCTACAGACATATGAGCAATCAGACTGCAGATTTCTTAGGAAATGTTCTGTAGTGTTAACAACATTTTGGAGATATCTCTGCCATCGTTATTCTTAATTCACCATGTGGTTAAAGATGATGCATCTGAAAAGTATGTGGAATCTTCTTTCAAAATGTATTATTTTTGATGACTATGCTACTGGATATAAGCATCCCACTAAGGATATATTCAAAATTAAATATGACATGTCACTTTTTTTAAAAATAAGCTTTTTTTTATTATAGAGTACTTTTAGATTTATAGAAATGTTGTGAAGATAGCAGCTTTTATACACCCAGTTTCCCCTATTGTTAACATCTTACATTAGTATGATACTTTTGCTACAACCAATTAATCAGTAGGATTCATTATTATTAACCGAGGTCCATATGTCATTCACATTTTTCTTAGATTTTATCTAATGTCCTTTTTCTGTACCAGAATACCATCCAGGATACCGTATTAGTTTTCATGTCTCCTTAGTCTCCTCTTGGCTCTGACAGTTTCCCAGACTTTCCCTGTTTTTGATGGGCTTGATGGTTTAGAGGAGTATTGGTAAGGTGTTGTGTGGAATATCCCTCATTTGGTTTATGTGATGTCTCTTGTGATCAGACTGGAGTTAAGGATTTTTGGGAGGAGGACTGCAAAGGTAAGCCTAGCTAGATGAAGGAGTATATGTCACATTTCTCCATTGTAAAGTTACTTTTCCCCCTCTCTATTCATACTGTACTCTTTGGAAGGAAGTCACCAAATGCAACCTACACATAAGGAGTGGATAATTATGATCCACCCCTTTGGGTGGGAGTGTAACATAAAGTATTTGGAATTTTTCTGCAGAGGAGATTTGTCTATTCTTTCTCATTCATTTCTCTATTCAGTCATTTGTTTCTATCACTAGAAATATTTAGTGGATATTTACTTTATTGCCAATACAGTATTATTTATTTTGTGGCTCAAATTGTGTCAGCTTTGGCCATTGGGAGCTCTTTTGTCTCTTGGACATACCTCCTCTCCTCCCAACTCAACATTATTTTCTTCTGTTCCAGTGTTTTCTTACACTACAAGATCTGTGGATACAAGCTCATCTTGTATATTACATGACTGAGTCCTAGAATCAGCCATTTGGGATTTAAATATCAAAATCAAATTTTAGTCAAGAATTTAACAGTCTGTGACCATTTCTTATCTTCATTGCTCATCTATGTAAACTGTGTTAGTAATGAAAATAGAATCTTCTATTTGGTTGCTAATAGGTTATTTCAGAAATGCAAGTGACTTGGTGGCTTTTAAAATTATAATTAAAGATGTATTACTCTAATCACCTCTGTTCAAACTTGAAGGGCATTAAGTTAAATATGTCTAATTTGACTAACTTAATGAAATATCATCTGATCAAATCATGGCCTTAAGAAATCATTCTTGGCTGAGAGAGGAGAGTCAAATTACTGTATGGAATATTTAGCAATGTGCCTCCTGGCACAAAAGGCTCGCTGTTCTGAAAAAGAAGAGTTCCAAAACAATGATCAAGCAACTGCTAACTAAGATTTAAGAATATGGCAGAGGAAAAAAAAAAAGGAAGAAAAAAAAGGAAAGAAAGAAAGAAACAAAGAAAGGAAGGAAGGAACGAAGGAAGGAAGAAAGGAAGGAAGAAAGAGGAAGAGAGAAAGAAAGAAAGAAAGTCAAGACTTCGTTCAAGGCTGTGAACTCATTCATTACTTGATTGAAAATACAAAACTAAAACTAAAAATAATATTCTGAAATTTCACTTGAGAATACATTAATAGAAGAATCCTAAACAGTTCTAAAGAAATAAAAGAGAAAGTTTTGTATCCATTTAAAATTCAATTTAAAAGAAAAAAAATGTTTTTTTTAATTATGATACACTACAATCTTGGGGTGACAGGCAGAAGGAGGGAATGTTGGGGAAGAAGCCATAAACAGAAAATCCCTTTTACTCACTTCTCTTCAATGTAGTCCTGTGGGCTTTCTTTAGAACATTAGGTACTAGTCATTAATTTCTGCTGGTAGTCCCATGTGGGTGAATCATCTCCTGGGAACACACTTGTCATGGTTTAAAAGAAGGTATTTGGTGCTTGTTAAGATTCTTTAACGTTCTTTCTGTTTTACTGGTTTTCTTTTAAAGGTCAGCTTCCTTTATACCTTTAGAATTTTGTTATGCTAGACTCTGTCATAGCTGTAGCACTTATGTTTTCATTTGAAGGGCTGAGTCAGCAGCATCATTATAAGAAACTACTGTCTTTTCCCCAATTCTTCCTTTTGAATATTTTTTTAAGGAACAATAAGTTAACTAAATCAATTATTTTTTTTACTCTTTTTCAGTAAAATCTGTTCCATTTTTTTAGTTATTTAAAATAAGTTTGTTATTTAGTGTGTGTTTTTAATTCTGACTTCCTCTCATGTAATGTAACAGCTTGAGCCAAAGAGAACACTTTATTTTTTGAAAATGTTTTAGTATTTTATAGAACAAGAAGAATTCATTGGCTAGAGACCATCTGTGGAATACTATCCAAAATCTACTGACAGCTTTTACTTTTCATTATCTATTCTTCCATGCCGCTACCCATTTATTCATCCATCTACCTGCTGTCTCTCAAAAATCCTATGTGGATTATTACACTAATGAAATGCCAAGTAGTACACTTGTTATGCAATTCCCTTATAAGTGGAACAAGAAGCTTACTTTCTAATGGGAGGCTGCAGAAGCATTTTTCCAAAAGGTAGAAGTATTATATACCAGATGAGTGTTAAAAAAAATTAAATACTACAGACAGGTGAAATCATAGAGTTTTTCTTGAAATGGCAACAGTTTTATCAGGCCATACATAAAAGCATAAAGTGGCATTTGAGCTGATCAAATACCATTGATTGAAAGAGTGGGTTGGATATTAAAAGGGTGAGAAAGAAGAATGGATTTAGGAATGAATGCATTCATTCATATATTTAGAAAGTGTCCCATAAATATTTGAGTACAAGGCACTTTGCTAGTCTGAGGCACAAAGTAAGAGCATTATTTGAGGAAAAGCTGATGATCCAGCTTCTACAAAGAATCAGATTTGTGTTAGAGTGCAATCTGCGACTAGAATTAGAAGTTGGGGACTGGTCATGTAAGAAGTTGAATGCCAGAGCCAAGAGGAATCCAAACATTAATTAGTGGATTTAATTGATTCGAGCAAGAGACGATGGCGAGTCCTCCACTTCAAAGAGGGATGAAGGAATTGGGGATATCAGGGGTTTTTTATGAAAATATTTATGAGAGTTGCTGTAGAAAATAGGTAGGAAATTAATAAGAGAAGAATAAGAGATTCCTTAGCATTTAGTAGAGATCTGGTAATATCTATTTCTCTTTGAAACAAGGAGTCCAGTTTTATCCATTCCTAGCCATATAATGGAAGCAGAGAAAATAAAGAGTGAAAGTGGCTTAAAGTTGAAGAGTGGTAGGCGTAGAAAAAAATGAAGATCAGCTTTAGAAATTCAACAAGGTGATTATGGGAAGAAAAGGTAGGTGGGCTCAAGGAGCTTACAATTTTAATAAGGTGGTGGTTTTTGAGAGAGAGAGAGTCTTATAGATGTGTATGGTATGTTGTGATGGTTAATTTTATGTACCAACTTCACTAGGTTATGATGCCCAGATGTTTGGTCAAACAGTAGTCTAAATTCTGTGGAGACGTATTTTTAGATATGACTAACATTTAAGTCCGTTAACTTTAAGTAAAGCAGATTACCCTCCATATTGTGGACAGGCCTCATCTAATCAATTGAAAGCCTTAAGACAAAATAACTAAGGTCCCCTAAGGAAGAGGGAATTCTGCCTCTAGATTGCCTTCAGACTTGAGATGCAACATTTACTCTCCCTGGATCTTCAGTCTGCTGCCCTCTGTAGCTTTTGGACTTGCCAGCACCACAGTTGACAGAGCAATTTCTTAAATTTCTCTTTCTCCCTCTTTTTTTCTGTCTCTCCTTGTGTGTGTATCTCTGTATAAACATACACAAACACACAGAGAGACCCACAAAATGCATACACATGTGTATATATGTATATCCTGTTGGTTTCGTTTCTCTGGAGAACCCTAATACAGGGTTACACATACATTTCCCAGTTCTGACTGTGGAGGAGACCTAAAAACAATCCAGTAGGAAGAAGCATTGTTAGCACTTACATCTTGGTTTCTAATTATTCTCCAGTAACAGGTACTGGGTCCTTGGGAAAATGGCTGATTCCAGGATTGAAGCTTGGAAAATATGAGATGAGCCTGGAAAATCTTGCAGTGCGAGAATATGAGTGATCTAAAAATAGATCGGGGATGGGCATGTTGAAAGGACGCATGAACAACCTGAGAGAATCTACCATGGCTAGATTTGGGATGATTTGAGCAACAAAATTCATAGAATAAAATAGGAATCCATGAGTATATACTGATATAAATGAATACATGAATAAAGAAATGGGAAAAGGGTCTTCCATTAAACAGAGCTCCAACTAATAAGTGTAGAAGGAAAGATGGAAATATAAAATCACAATTGGCATAGCAATCATTTTTGCCAGAAAGAATCAATGGTTTCTAAAATAATGAGTGTAAGTGTAATAAAAACAGGATATTTGAATAGTCTCAGTTTCTTCTACAGAATACTTACCAATTACAAATGGAAAAAAAGAAAGAAAGAAAATGTTACAGTTTCAGGTGAAACTTTACAGGTACAGGTGAAGAACTGTTGAAGGTTAACATCACCAGTAATGATATTTGGAGGCTTCAGATGTTTCCTGATACTATACACTAAGAAGCTGCAACATCATTTCTGTGGGATTTTTAACAATAATGCATATGGATTTTTTTCAGATGTATTGAGGTATAATTTTCATAAATAACTTATGTTAGTCTTTAGGCTTACACATATTCATGTTATAGTAAACTTACATGCTGTGCAATCATCAGGATCTAAGTTTAGGACATTTCTATTACCACAAAATACTACCTCATGAGAAGCAGCAGTTAATCCTCGCTCCGATCCCAGCTCCAAGCAACAACTGGTCTGCTTTTTGTCCTTATAGTTTTGCTTTTTCTAGAAACGTTATATATGTAGGATCATATATTATGTCTCCCGTATCTGGTTTCTTTCACCTAGAATTACAGCTTTAGATGTGCTGTGTCTTTTGTAGTTTGTTTCTTTTTATTGCTGACTAACATCTCATTATATGGATATCCCAGATTTTCTTATTCATTCACCAACTGAAGGACATTTCGTTTGAATCATTATTGTGCAAAACTGATTCTGTAAACATTCACATGCACGTATTTGTATGAAAATAGGTTTTCATTTTTCCTGAAAATACCTAGAAGTGGAAATGCTGCAAATATATGTAAGCAATTGCTAATCTGTCTTCCACAGTTGCTGTTATTTTAAATTCCCCCCAGCAATCTCTGAGAGTTCCAGTTGCTCCACATCCTTACCAGTACAGGTATTGTCAGGTGTTTGTTTGTTTTGTTTTGTTTTTTGTTGTTGTTTTGTTTTTCTTTTAATTAAGGCATTCTAGTAGATGTATAGCAGTATCTCATTTTGGAATTAGTGTGCATTTCCCTAATAACAAATGATGCTTAGCATCTTTTCATGTACTTACTTGTTTTATGTATCCTCATTGGGGAAATTATCTGTTAAAATATTTTCCCATGGGGCGCCTGGGTGGCGCAGTCGGTTAAGCGTCCGACTTCAGCCAGGTCACGATCTCGCGGTCCGTGAGTTCGAGCCCCGCGTCAGGCTCTGGGCTGATGGCTCGGAGCCTGGAGCCTGTTTCCGATTCTGTGTCTCCCTCTCTCTCTGCCCCTCCCCCGCTCATGCTCTGTCTCTCTCTGTCCCAAAAATAAATAAAAAAAAAAAAAAAAAATATTTTCCCAAATTTGTATTGGTTGAGATTCTTTTTCATGTTTTTATTACTTTTTATTTTTTTTTTGTTTACCTTCTTATTATTGAGTTATATGATTTTTTAAAATATATTCTGGATAGAATCCTTCATCAGGTATATATCTTTAAATACTTTCTCCTAGTACAGGGCTTGCCTTTTTGTTTTCTTAACAGTGCCTTTTGAAGAACAAAAGTTTGTAATTTTAGTGGAGTCCAATTTATAAAGCCTTTTTTCTTTATTGCCTTATGTTCTTTTTTGTCATAAGAAATATTTGTTGAATCAAATTCAAAAAGATTTTCTCCTCTTTTCTTCTAGAAATTATATCTGCTTAGTTATTATCTTACATCTATGATCCATTTCAAGTTTATCTCTGTGTATCATATCAGCTAATAATAGAGGACCATTTACCCATATACAAATATCCAATTGTTCCATCACTATTTGTTTAAAAAAAATGATTTCTGTTGAATTACCTTGGCACTTTGTATGATAATGGTATTCTTTCTCCCTTAAATGCTTCATAGAATTCTACATTGATATCTTCTGCGCCTTGGGTTTTGTTTTACATTTCTGAGGGTTGTTGGGTTTTTAAAATAATAATAATAATAAATAGACTACATTTTTAGTACTGTTTTACATTTATAGAAAAATTGAGCAGATAATACAGTTTCATATACCCAGCCCTATTCCTCACAGCAATCCCCAAGGCAAAGTTTCCCTGTACTTGCCATCTTGCATTCGTGAAGTCCATTGGTTATAATTAGCAAACCAATACGGACATGTCATTATTAACTAAACTCCATATTTTATATTAAGATCAATCTTTGTATTGTGAAGACACAAGTGCATAATATGAAATTTGACAAATGCATAACAACATAAATTTGCCATTAGAGTTTTATATAGGATAATTTAACCACCCTAAAAATCACCTGTGCTCCACCTAGTTCTCTCTTACCTCCCTCCCTGTTAACTGCGACCACCACTGATCTAAAAAGATCTGTAAACCTGATCATGTGTTTTTTTTAGAAAAGACAGTAATAATTGTCTCTATAATTTTGTCTTTTCCAAAATGCCATATAATTGAAATCATACAACTTTTAGTATTTTTAGACTGGCTTCTTTCATTTAGCAATATGAACTTAAATTTATTATATTTCTTTTTATGGCTTGACAACTCATTTCTTTTTATTGCTGAACAATATTCCATTTTACAAATACACTGTGGTCTGTTTATCCATTCACCTATCGTACAGCATCTTGATCGCTTTTAGTTTTTAGTCATTAGGACTAAAACTGCTATAAACATTTTAGTGCAGGCTTCTGTGTGCACATAAATTTTTAACTCAACTAGGTAAATACATAGCAGCATAGTTATTAGCAAGACTATGTTTACCTGCGTAAGAAATTGTCTTTTTTTTTTTTAAGTAGCTTCACATCCATCATAGAGCCCCATGCAGGGGTGAACTCATGACCCTGAGATCAAAACCTGAGCCTGACGCTTAACTGACAGCCACTTAGGCACCCGTCAACTGTGTGCTAAAGCAGTGGTACCATTTTGCATTCCCACCAGCAATGAATGAGCATTCCTACTGCTCAGCATACTCACAAGCATTTGTTATTATCAGTGTTTTGGATTTTAGTTATTCCAATAAATGTGTAGTAGTATCTCACTATTAGTTTAATTTGCAGTGGTTTTTTAAATTTATTTTGACAGAGAGAGAGCAGGGGGAGGGAACACAGAGAGAGAGGGGGAGAGAGAATCCCAAGTCCACTCCGCACTGTCACCCCCACATGGGGCTCAAACCCTTGAACCGCCAGATCATGACCTGAGCCAAAATCAAGAGTCAGTCCCTTAAATGACTGAGCCACCCAAGTGCCCCTTAATTTGCAGTTTCTTAATGACATGTGATATGGAACATCTTTTCATGTGCTTATCTGCCTTCTTTGCTGAGGTTTATTCAGATATTTTCTCCCTTTGTATTGGGTTGGTTGTTTATATATTGTTATATATTGTTGGGTTTTAAGAGGTCTTATGTATTTTGTATACAAGTCCTTTATCTAATATATATTTTGCAAATGCTTTCACCAGGTATGTGACTTATGTCTTCATTCTCCTAACAGTGAGCAAAAGCTTTAAGGTTAAGAAAATCCAACATACCAAAAGTTTCTTCCATAGACAGTGCTTTTTGTATCTAAAAATTCATCACCAAACCCATGGTCACTTGGATTTTTTCCTGTTATCTTCCAGAAGTTTTATAGTTTCACATTTTATATTTCAGTTTAAGATCCATTTGAGTTAATTTTTTCAAAATATTTATGTCTCTACCTATATGTTTTTTTCATATGGATGTGCAACTATTCCAGCACCATTTGTTAAAAGACTGTTCTTTATGGGATTGCCTTTGCTCCGTTGTATGTGCCTGTTCCTGGGTTTTCTGTCCATTTCATTCATCTATTTGTCTAGTATTTAACAAATACCACACCTCCTTGATTACTGTAGCTTTATAGTAATTCTTGAAGTAGGTGGTGTCAGTCTTCTGACTTTATTCTCCTGCATTATGTTAGCTACCCTGGATCTATTTTCTTTAGAATGTGTTTGTCGGTATCCACAGAATAACTTGGGGTTTTGATTGGGATTGCATTAAATCTGTAGATCATGTTGGGAAGAATTAGCTTCTTAACATTTCTATCTATAATAAATATTTCTAGACTATTTCTCCATTTATTTAAATCTTTCATTAAGTTTCCAAGTTTTTCTCGGAATAGATTGTTTTTCTCACATAGATTGTGTATATAACTCATGTTTTTCTCATACAGATTGTATATATAATTCATTAGATGTATACATAAGTATTTCATATTTTTGGTGCTAATGTAAATGGAATTATGTTTTTTTTCAACTTTTTTTTTTTTTTTTTTTTTTTTTTGGGACAGAGAGAGAGACAGAGCATGAACGGGGGAGGGGCAGAGAGAGAGGGAGACACAGAATCGGAAGCAGGCTCCAGGCTCCGAGCCATCAGCCCAGAGCCTGACGCGGGGCTCGAACTCACGGACCGCGAGATCGTGACCTGGCTGAAGTCGGACGCTTAACCGACTGCGCCACCCAGGCGCCCCATTGGAATTATGTTTTTATTTCAAATTCTAGTTGTTCACTGATAGTATACAGGGGGGAGCCATTGACTTCTGTATATTAACCTTTCTCCCTCCTCTTGAATGAGTCCACCAACTTTGCCAATAAAGCTGCTAATATTTGCCATCAGCTTTGAACAGAGTCGGCTCTCGGCTGCCACCCATAAAGCTGCAGATTTTGCTCTCTGAGCTAGAGTAGTGGAGTAAGGTGGGATTGGGAACATCCCTACACAAGGCTACAGAATTGCCATTGGTTTTCCCCATTGTAGCAGTAATTTTTAAAGAGTAAACACATTGCATTTTGTTGTGTCTTTGATCACTTTGAAGTACCTGAAATACTTCATTTTTTTTTCTGTTTTATCCAGTTTTATAGTTGCTTTCTGTGGTGGATAATTGGTTCATCTCCTCACACAGATATTATTAAAAGTCCACAACCTGAATTTAATTCTGAGGAAATATCAGACAAGTCCAAATATCATCCCTCCTGCCTTAAATACACTTGATACCCCAAAATGATGTTAGTTGACTTCTTCCAAAATAAAGAACAAGTCTAATACCTCCACATGAAGCAGAAATGTTAAAATAAAATAAGTTTTCTAATGATACTTATATTCAGTGATATTTCTTGTACAAACAGAGGAGAAGGGATGACAGCATAGACTGGGAACCAGATAAGATGTTGGGAAATTTGACACGAACTAATCTAGCCCATAGAATTACCAGATCATATATGATGGCAGTATTTTCCATGATTTCATAAATAAGCACTGAATGCCCTAGCAGAGAAATTAAGTAGTTTCTAGATCTTCATAATCTGTTTCTGATGATGTTGGAATGATTTTTGGGAAATGCAGCTTTATCCAAACTTACCCATCACACTTTGTATCTCGCCTTGAGGAAATATAATATCTATTTGGTCTCTGATGACTCTAACTCATTAGATTTAGCTGTGTCACTTAGGCAACTGGCTTAGGGAATTGCCTTGTATAACAAAACGTGGAAGCCATAAAAACAAAAAGCCTAATTCTTTCTGCCAAACAAGCACCGGGACTAGGAAAGCCTAATAATTTCCTATAGAATTTTCTTGGAAATGGAGGATAAGGAGTTCTGATTAAATCCACATTTGATATAGCTGCCTAGAAATAGCATGTAAATCCCACAAGGCTTCCAAGGAACAGAAGCTGTCCTCACACATTTCAGTTAATCACTAAATTAAGTGGCCATATGCAAATCAAAGGACTAAATAATAGCAGCAAAGAACCATTCACAAATTCAAAAATTACAATTTATTTCTGCAAGAAGTTTCTATTAAGTCCACTAGTCACAAAGAATAAATAAATATGAGCTTGAACTTTGCAGGTATATTTGATTTTATACTTGAAGTCCATAATAATGTCTGGGATCACCTATTTGGACACTGATACGAACAACTGACTACATATGTTTGTTTGTGTGTACATTTGTTAGTGCTAATCTTTGGTAATAACCTTAGATGCATGTGTGATTACTGATTCTTACAAATGTATGTGTTGTTGATATTTTGATTCTTCTTTACTTTCCTTGGTATGCTACATGGATTCCATAGCTCACTATTATAGACCCTCACTGGCAAATTTCCTCAATTCACTACCTTTTTCTCCCTCGGTCACACTTGACTGTCCATAATCCAATCCTGAATGGGCCCAAACATCCATTTTCCATATACTGAATGTGTACATCTGGGCAATGATGGAAATGATCACACATCTTGCAGGTTGGTGTCACTTGCCAATTTATGGCCACAATCTCAAATGGGTATGTAACTGCAATGTTTTCAAGTAAGCTCATTCTCTTACTATACTACCATGCTAATATTGCACCTTTCCTTCCATCCTCCTACCATTCTCACATATACCTGGTGTCTTTTACCCATATTAATGATCTTTCCTCAAAATTATGTTCCACTCAAAGCATCCTTATCTTATTTGATATGGCAACTCCTTCTTGTCAGTTATCAGGCTAATAACTTTGTGGTCACCCTTGACTCCCCTCCTCTCACACTCTGTCTCTGGTGCATCAGCAGGTCCTCTTTATTCAAAAGAGTTTCAGAATCTAAGCACTTCTCAACTCCTCCACTGTTGCCTGTATGATCTGATCTATAATCTTGATTATTGCAATATCTTCCCAATAGGTCATGAACCTTGGTTTAATTGTCTTGGCTCTAGTTGCCATGAATTAAAATAATGTCTTCCCCATAGTAGATACTCAATAAGTATTTGATAAATTAAAAAAGTTTGATTGAATGATGCATCAAAATTCAAACATAATTTGAAATTATGATCTCTCAGCAGAAATTGACACTCTTTTATTTTCTCTGTCAACAGGTTTCCAAAATTCCTCCAGGCAGTCTATGTTCTCATTACTTTCTACTTTGCATGTTATTTCTTCAACCCAGCTTCAAGTGTCAGAGATCCTCTTGACTCAGGACCAGTTTCCTTGTCTTTTCTTTCCATATTCTCTTATCCTCATGACAGACTTCTCATCCCTACAGCATCAGCTTAAGTGTCATTCAAAGAAGGTTTCTCTTGATGACCCTCAGTCTCTCTCTCCTCCTTCCATTTTCTATTATCCTGATTGTCTCCCTATAACTTATTTTATTCATTTGACCCTTCATATTTTTCTCTGAAATCACACTTTGAATCAGTTTTGAAGATTAAGTCAGATATGTGTATAATCTCTTAAATTTTCTCATAATTTGTTGAAAATTGTTACACTGTAGTAGAACACAGCCATAATTATTTAGAAACTTCTCTCTGAAAGTATGGACAATCTACATATTCAATGCAATCCCTATCAAAGTAACACCAGCATTCTTCACAGAGCTAGAACAAATAATCCTAAAATTTGTATGGAACCAGAAAAGACCCTGAATAGCCAAAGCAATCTTGAAAAAGAAAACCAAAGAAGGAGGCATCACAATTCCGGACTACAAAGCCGTAATCATCAAGACAGTGTGGTACTGACACAAGAACAGACAGTCAGATCAATGGAACAGAATAGAGAACCCAGAAATGGACCCACAAACGTATGGCCAACTAATCTTTGACAAAGCAGGAAAGAATATCCAATGGAATAAAGACAGTCTCTTCAGCAAGTGGTGCTGGGAAAACTGGACAGCGACATGCAGAAGAATAAACCTGGACCACTTTCTTACACCATACGTGAAAATAAACTCGAAACGGATGAAAGACCTAAATGTAAGACAGGAAGTCATCAAAATCCTCGAGGAGAAAGCAGGCAAAAACCTCTTTGATCTTGCCCACAGCAACTTCTTACTCAACACATCTCGGGAGGCAAAGGAAACAAAAGCAAAAATGAACTACTGGGACCTCATCAAAATAAAAAGCTTCTGCACCGTGAAGGAAACAATCAGCAAAACTAAAAGGCAACCGACAGAATGGGAGAAGATATTTGCAAAGGACAATATTCTTTTTAAAAATTTTTTAATGTTTATTTATTTTTGTGAAGAGACCGAGTGTGAGCAGGGCAGGAGCAGAGAGAGAGAGAGACACAGAATGCAAAACAGGCTCCAGGCTCTGATTTGTTTGCACAGAGCCTGTTGCAGGGCTTCAAACCATGAGCCGGGAGATCATGACCTGAGCCGAAGTTGGATGCTGAACGGACTGAGCCACCCAGGTGCCCCTGGATAATGTTCTTTTTCATTCATTTTGCATGCAGTGAAAAAGTTGCCAAGGATAGAGGAAAAGAAGTGTTATTTTTCAAAGTGCATGTTTTTATTACTTCCCACTTGTTCTGAAAATTATATTTCACCAAAGCATCTTAAAAATATTTATTCATAGAAATTTCAATCAAGGTAAATATAAACATGTATACTGTTGTTACCAACCACTGTTATTTTCATGACACAGATGAAGCACAACATACATAGTAGCTAATTGCTCTATTGTTTTTAGAAGGCATGTGACAGGCTCGCCATCCCTTGTGCATTTCCCATTTAGTCCATGCAGCACCATCATGAACACATTAGAGCCATGGAATAGAGAGAAACAATCTGCCTCCAAATGCTCTTCAGGATTCTCAACCAAGTTTGTAGTTCATGGCCAGTTTGAACATAAAATGACTGAGCCATAGTTAACAGTGTAAGTTGATTCCAATAACAACAGTCTGTATGCACTAAAAAGAGACATAGGAAGTGGCCTGGGTAATTTGTGGCACTGTCACTCTTTCTCCATTTTCTTTTAAACCTGATAAACTCCTTGTTGAAATTATGGAAACTAAAAAGGCAGGAAGCAGAAATGAAAGTCACTAATTATGAATAAGAGATAAATAACACCTAAAATAGGAAGGAAAGCTGGGTTTATCACAGAAAATTGTTTGGGAGGGTACCAGACTTAGATATATTCACATTCTTGTAATTCAGCACTTAACTTTGTGCAATATATTCAGTCACCAGTATATATTATACTCAAATGCATTATCAAATTATAAACTGAATGATCAGAATAATAGTTAAAAGCATGTCTTTCTCCCGAGTCCATGTGGCAGGCTTCAAATATTTTGAAAATAAAAAAAAATAATTACATGATTTTTGAAAACCCCAGTTCTTTAAAAAGAATATAGGCTTGCAGATAGCAAAATATAATCCATTATAATATAATAGCTATTCAAGATACTATTAATTTTCTCAATATCTTTGGTCTTCATTTTTCTATTGAAATATGGTAATAACAAAGTGTAATCCACAGAGCTATTATGAAAAACCAACTTTGTGACATGTACAAATAGCAATAGTACAAGTATCAATTTTTAAATAAATTTTCCTAATTGACATACATTGATTCTAAAGTCTGTCACATATATCAATTTCTGGATTATTCAGTTATATTACCATTTCCCCTCATTGTCTGAGACATTAATACAATGATGTGTGTGAACTTAGCTCTCCCATTTTAGTGATTTGTAAATTTTAGCAATTAAAGTAACTGATGTTGATCCAGTGTTCCATTATTCCTATTTTCCTAGTTCTCTGGAAGATATTTCGAATCCTTGTAAAAATCCCAGTGATGTGATCATTAATTTGATTATTTTCAAAAATATATGAAGTCTTTAATTGACACTTTTTAATTGCTGTGCCAAGCTTGAGGCAAACTGAAGAGGAAATAAATTATAAAGGAGATAAATAATTGATTCAACTTTTGAGTTAAAAAAATGTTTAGTTTGTAAAACAGCCAGACCGCAGCCACCGTTATTAACACCACTACTTGGTAGCTGAGCAGCATTTTTAAAAGTATATAGTGCCTTAGACTGATGCTTTTCAAATTCAATGTGCATATATAACATCTGGGAGTTTGTTACAATGCAGATTCCAATTAAGTAGGTGTAGACCAGGAGCTGAGAATCTGCTTTTCTAAGCTCCTGAGTGATGCCATAATTTGGGGCTTCAAATTACACTGATTTGCAAGGATTTGGAACCCTTTGCCTGTGGAATGAAATCTGAGCACAAAAGGAAATCATACAATTGAACTTCATTTATCATTTAAAAAAGATTTGGACCATGCAAAAACATCATCTCTAAGAAGACTTTATGTTTTTAGAAGTCAAAGGAAAGAATGAATAGATACATATGGAATAAACTTATCCAGTATATTGGAAGTAATGTAGGATTTGATGCCAGAGATCTGGCTTTGAATTCATCTGGGCCACTCACTAATTGTGTGATCCTAGACAAAACTACCTAAATAACTGTGATTCTCAGTTTACTTATTCATAAAATAAATTCAATAACAACATACTTGTGAGATTGTTATGAGCATTACATGAGAAAACATGATGAAAAATAAAAGTATTTGTTTCTCTTTTTCAACATACATTGCTTTTTTTAAAAAAGTTATTTATATTTTACACTATATATTACACTTCATGTTAGCACTACTTACAATATGAATATGCCAAACGTTTTTCTATTTTAAATAATTATATAAATGTTAATCATGTCATTGTAAATACTAAATAATGTCCATTTTATTTAATGGTGTCTTTGAAAGAAATCAAAAGATGTAGTTATGTAATTATTCCCATGCTAGTGGACAAGTATCTTTTTATAACACAATGACTGAAACACACTATCAAAAAATTATGAATTGTCTATTTGTACACATGTACACAAAATGAGAAGACCTGAATTCAAGGCTCAGCTCAGCTATTAATTTATGTTTCCTTGGGAAAGCCACTTAATTTCTATGGATCTTGGTTTCCTACTCTAAAAAATCATACTGGATTACAACTAAAATCTCTTCCATCTCTAAGATTCTAATTTCCATGCTATTAAAGTTCCTGCAGCTTTGCTGGCTAAAAGTTTAACCACATGTATGTATACACCATGGCACAATGGTGAGACTATTCTTTGAACAGTCAAGTATAAAATCAGCTCTTTAAATTCAACACTCACCACATGAATATATTTATATTCAGTTGTCTTTGATGTTGATAATATCACTTATATGAATCTCAGCAGTGACTGGTTGAATGTATGACTCTTGATTTAAGCTCAGGTCATGATTTCAGGGTCGTGAGATCGATCCCCAGGTCGTACTCCATGCTGGACGTGGAGCCTGCTTGAGTCTCTCTTTCTCTCCTTCTGCCCCACCCCCGCTCATGCTTGCTCCCTCTCTAAAAATAAAAATAATAAAACATTAGAATAAAATCAAATAACAAATATTGTTGAGTATTTGATAGCTACTTTTCCAGGCTTTTTTTTTTTTTAAACAAAACTTGAGTTGTTAAATCCTCATTATAACCTTGTGAAGTAGGTGCTTTTATTATCTTCATTTTACAGTTGAGGAAACTAAGGCACAGGGAGATTAACTTGCCATGGTCACACATGTTTTTGATACCCATGACTTGGCTCTGGAGGTCACATTCTTTCTTTTTTTTAATTTTTTTTAACATTTTATTTATTTTTGAGAGGCAGACAGAGCATGAGTGGGGGAGGGGCAGAGAGAGAGGGAGACACAGAATCCGAAGCAGGCCCCAGGCTCTGAGCTGTCAGCACAGAGCTGATGCGAGGCTCGAACCCACAAACTGCGAGATCATGACCTGAACCAAAGTTGGAGGCTTAACCAACTGAGCCACCCAGACGCCCCTGGAGCTCACATTCTTAACCAGTATGATAAGCAACCTGTGTCACCATAACCATAAGTGTTTCTTAATTCATAATTTATTTAGTCTGTCAGGTAGGAGCATTGAATCAACTTTTTATTAGTTGATTTATGTATATGAGGATCCCATAAAATCATTCAGTCAACCACGTTAAAGATTGCCCTCCCTAACATTTTAACCAAGCGTATTATTTTGTATCAGTATCCTGTGTAGTCACTCATTTGACAGACTTTTGGTACCTGTTTTACCCCACCACCCATTGCCCTCGCTGCACTATTCTTCCCTCAGGTAAGAGAAAAACACGCTTAAGGGACCCTAGAAATTAAGATCATCAGAAAGTAACTCATTCTTTTTTTGTAGCACATTGGAAACTGTTAAAGGAGAGGGGTTTTCTTCTGGGTAGTATTGCAACACATTATGCAGTTTCTAGGGAAAATAGCTCACTGCATTTTTTTGGTGACAAGTCAAGTACATATAAATTCAAGTCCAGGTTAAGTAGTTATGCTTTTTGAAGATTTTATATCTGGTGTGGTCTGCTCAGTGTCACCAGGTTTCCACAGCAATATAGCTGTAACATTCCTTCTGAGAGAACTTGCATCGGGCACATTGGAGCAGATTTATGTCATCGACCCCCTCAAGGTATTAATCATTCTTTGAGGTCATTTTCAGCTATCAAAGTAAGTGCATTAGAAAAAATTGCAAAGACTGCTTTCAAGCTAAAACTGTTTTGGGGGTGGAAAACAAAAGTTGAAAATTCACAAAACAAATTTCTTGGCAGAGAGAGTATGAAGATTGGGATTCAAATGAGAGCGTTGCCATTCATTAGCACACTTACAAAAGTTTGTCTTATGAAACCCAGAACACACTTAGAGGAAAATAAACAGATTTATCAACCTACTTACAATTTTATGAGGTACAATGTTGAAAAGTTTCCACTGTCTGTGTGAAATCCTGACAAGATAACTCAGGCATGGCTTGACTGATGTGACTTTTCTGTCTGGTGCTGGAAAACGTATCAACAGCCAGATACACTTCTCATTTGAGACCAGGCCATGTTCTAAAGAACTGTTTATATTTTGAAGATTTTATCTTTGTAGAAGTCAGACAACAAGTTTTGGTACATGTATGGGAGCTGGTTGTTACCTACCTATATATCTGTAGTCAAACTGAGGAGAGTGCTGACATTCAGTCAGGACTATTTCATTGTCAACTGCCTCAGACTTAGCTGACAGAGGAATTTCATCTCCATGGAAAAGCCCAGAGATCTAAACTATATCTGAATCTGGACTTGCAGTGTAGGGAGAAGACGCAGATATTTAAAGGTGATGTAAAATGTATATAGATTATAATGAGTCCATGGAAAACAGACTCATAAAGAGTCTATTTGTATGTGCATATGAGTGAGTATTTTGCACTTATGTGTGCGTAATGTCATTAAGAACTAGATATAGAACTTTAAAAAGGAACCACCAACTGAAAGCATCTTTTCCAAACCATTCTCTCCCACCACTCTCCTCTCCAGCCCTAAGTGAGATCTTATAGCTTGAGAATTTTCTAAGCACAATTGATTCCAAAGCTCACATAAGAGGGAGAGGGTTGGCATCCTTGGTGAAGCTGTTCACTTTAGGGCAATAATGCCTGGCTTCTGAAACAGACATTTAAGATGATTGGGGATGCAATCCAACTATTTTGAAGCAATTGTGTTCTTGATGTTTCTTGTTTTCCAACAGCAGTAGTTTGAACAATAGGCTTTTTTTTCTACTCTAAAAATATTTAAGGGTAGTTTATTCTACACTTCCTTGAAACATTCGCTAGTGTCTTAAAGTCTTAAGGAGATTTTGTCCAACCTTTTGAGGCCTACCCAATTTATAAGCATAGTATAATATATCTCAAAAAAAAAAAAAAAGATTCAGGCAGTAAAAGAGGGAGTTGAATACTTTTAGGAACTGCAATTCCTTTTTAGTAACAACAAATGTTGACTAGATTTTGTAGGTTGAAGAGCGATTTAATGAATAATTTCCCAAGTCTGCCTGGGAGTTTACATGTCTTCTTCCTGGCCTTAACCAACCCCTTATCCCACAAAACTTCTGTCCAAATGTCTAGTATCTCATCTCACACTCTTTAGACATAATGCTTTATTTGTCCATTTTCTCCCATGTATATAAAAATCCAACATAAGACTTTAAATCAACAATTATATAAGAACATATTTGTTAGATTCAGTCCCTATTAGGTAATGTACCAGGCAACCCTTAGGTCAAATGAGAAATGATGAAATCTATTAAGTATAGCCTTGGTTACTCCAATATCACAGTGGTGGGATTACATAGGAGAGAAGGAACATTCCAGACAGGAAGATAACTCAACTTCAAGCCTCTATTTCCCACTGACTGACAATCATGACTATCTCCTACTACCTCAAACATTCTCTACAACTGCATTTATATCAATGTAGAAGGGAACACTTGGGTTAAAATCACAACATAGTTTGAAGAGGTCTGTCTCTTTAGACTTAGCCTAACTGTTGTCCAGAATGCTGATTTGGTTTCTCACCGGCTTCTATAGACTGAATGTTCATGTCCCTCCGGAATTCATGTGTTAAATCCTGATACCTAATATGAGAGTATTAGGACATGGGGCCTTTGGGAGGTGATTAGAGCATGAGGGTAGGACCCTCGTGAATGGGATTGGTGTCCTTCTAAAACAGGCTTCAGAGAGCTCTCTTGCCCTCTTTTCATCATGTGAGGTTTCAGTGACAAGGCAGCCAGCTGTGAACCAGGAAGTTGGCTCTCACCAGATATGAGGTCTGCCAGGGCCTTGATCTTGGACTTTCCAGCCTCCAAAAGTATGAGAAATCAATTTTTCTTGTTTCTAAGCCACACAGTCTATGGTATCCTGTTATCAATCCAAATGAACTAACACTCTGGCTTGTGGCCTACTTTTATTATCTGAAGTGTTCAGTAGTAGCTCTCTTTGATGTTTGAAGAAGGTGATATAGTACTTCATAATTGTGTGTGTGTGTGCGGCGGGGAGGAGATATGAGTGTTCCAAATCTAATCATGTAATAGCTATCATTTGATTTCTGCAGAGTCTTTTCTTTATGATAGATAGGAGAAGCAGAGTAATAAAATCCATAGAAAATTAGACTGTCATTTTTTAGCAAATAATGTACTTTTAAAAATCTATGATAACACGAAAAGGCATCACCAATTTACTAACATCTTTTTTAAAAGTCTACTTTTAAAAAGTCCACCACAAAGGTACACATCAATTAGAAAAAATGCATTAAACTACAGAAATGTTAAAATGTGAAAATAAGTATTGCTTATAATTATACAAATACAGTAGTTTTTCTCTTTTTCCTTTATGTATCAAATTACTTTACCAGACACATTATTAAAATCTACTGATTCATAAATACTTGACTGCCACCCATTTATGGTATAACAATACTTTATTATACTGGGTGGTCAGTCGTACAAAAACTTAGAGAAGAGAGTTCTAAAATGGAAAATAATTGTGCTCTCCCTCTATCTAAACTTGTTCTTGGAACAGTTCTGCTTTGAGAACTATAATAATGCTAAGGTTCACGAACCTTCTCTCTGTCTCCTCAGAAACTTATCCAGATCAGCATTTCCCCATCTTTCATGGAATAAAAGGTGGGGATATGGTCAGTTTTTCTGAGACATGTTGCCAAAACTGTAAGGTTATATCAACAATAGAGTGGATATAAGAATGAACCATCCTTTCTAGTAAGCTGGGAGGAAAAGAGACCCAGTTTCATTTAGAGGATTGCTTTGAACATTTTCTCCGTGTTCTGAAGTGACCTAAAGTGCTTCTACTGCCACACCCAGTCCCACAAGGATTTTAATTGGCATGCCTGATAATATTGTCTTAAATTTTGTAGGGAAGGCCTCCCACCACTAACTGTTTCTATAGAGCATTATTGAACTCTTGGGGAATTTTTCCTCCAAAGAAAGCATGGAATTCCTCTCCAAAATATTTATTTCTCTAGGACTCCAAATGGAAGTGTCTGGAATAAAAGAGATTGAGAATGAGAGAGCAAGAGAGCAGGAGAAAGACGGGGAGTGGAGGAAGGAAGGAGAGAGAAAGGGATTCTTGGCAGATTATTCTTGGAGTTTTGCACATTTGCATTCAGTTGAGAATATATTTGACTTTTGCCAAGTGAGATTTGGAAGATGCTAACAAAAAACTTCAGAAGTGTGACTGAAACGTCTACTGATCACTTTCCCTATCTTTGGAAATATACTTATTTTCAAATTACCCAATAATAAGGAAGTAAATGGCTTTTTTTTTTTTTTTTGCTGTTTGTTATCTAATAAGTGGGCATCATTGAACCTAAAATCATCTTTTTTTCTCAAACTTTTCGGTTGCATCTAAACTCCAGGCTGCAATAAGAGACAACTCACCATTTTGATTCTGCCAAGATTCTTTTTTTAAAATAGTAATTTTCCAAAGGAACACCCAAATTAAAGTCTAAGGTGTCCAGAATAACTGAGCCACGTCAAGATGAGATGTCCTCTGTTCTGCCATTCAGATGGATGACATACTACCTGTAAGTCTACCTTTACCAAAAGAAACTAATCTATATTTCTTTTAATTAGCTTGTTCTTATGTAAAACTTCACTGTTGGATACTTTTAGGGAATAGATATAATTCTTATTATATCCTTCAAATGATCTCGAATGACCCACATCCTTTGTTATGCCTCCTACGGAGATAATCAACAAAGAGTCAATTTTGGCTGATAGACACTGATGCCAGGGAGACCAATCAAAATGAAGACCAGAGTCAAGATCCTTATTCCTTTCCTGCCATCACTTCCAAAGTAGCCTTTTTCATGCATCCAGGTAATGCTTGGGCTCTCAATCCAAGATTAAAAACATCTGCTAGAGGACTTGTCAAACAGTCTTGGAACACTTAGTCGAATTCACAGGAACTCCATCTGGGACTGGTGATACTTACTTCTTTCATATCTTTAATTGTTTCTAGCACCTCCATAGATCAAAGTTCTCTCCATAATCCTTTCTTTCCATCATAGCATATTTACCTATTTTATATCAAAATATATAATCTTTACCATCTGGTTTCATAGAGGAATATAAATCTTTATCAAAGTAGATTAACATTAAGTAACTTTTTTTTTCTGGCTCTGTGTGCCTGTATTTCTTTCTTATGTGCAAATTTAAGAAAATCATCCTCTCTTCCATGTTAGACTTTAAACGTAGAAACAAGATTCCTGGGCTTTTCTAACCATGGAGTATTTTTACATGTTGCCTTGTGCTTGAATTTAGAAGTTCAAAGGAAGTCAGTGTTTTGTTATCTTTCATCTTCTGTAATAGAATGATATATATTGCTCTTATAACACATATCACATGATCTTGATTATAATTTTGCACATTAGCAAGTCTACACCATGTCACAAAACTATAAACATCAAAAAGACATCATTAGTTTTTAACAGTTTTTAGTATTTGGTTCAGTGACTAGTTCATAGTAAGTACTCAGTAAATTATTATATTAATATTACAATAAATTATTATGTTATTATGTAATCAGTATTACATTAAAATGTTGATTTTCATGTTAAAATGGAAATAGTAAATCACCTAAATGATGTAAAGTCTTAAATAATAGAATACTAAAATTATTACACATATATAGAAATATCATGTAATGATCTGATTCATACAGCTCCTAGAAAACATTACCTCTCTCTTATACTCTGTTCCTACAATACTTCATATTTTCCTGCTATTTGTCTAATGTACTCTTTTGTCTTTCACACAATGTAGTAGCTTTTTGCTTCTACTCACCCCACACTTTCTATCATGCACACTGTCTAGGTTTTTAATATAAGTAACACATTATTTACAAGAGATTAAAGTAGATGGTTAAATCTTAAAACATTTGTGCTGTTCATTTCTTTTCTATAGCTAAATATTATTTTTTATTTCAAGTTGCTGATTGGCTGTCAGTGAGTCACTCTTGAAAACACAGAATTCTCATTCATTACTATCAGTAAGATAAATTCACATTCTAATTCCCAACACTGAAAAGTAGGCATGGACTGAAGAAACACTCTTAAGTGAGATCTTACTATAAAAAGTTTTTTGGAATTTGGTAGACTTAGTCTTTTTATCCATTTTGGATAGTTACTAATTCTCTAATCCTAGTGTTAAGGGTAACATCTCAATCATGTTACTCTTATCCAGGACTAAATAAATGTTTCTTTCTAAGGCAAAGATCTCTTCCAGAGAGCACACCATAAATTCTAAATATGCCTCATCTTCTTCTATTACATATGCCACTGAAAATTATGAAAAATGAGCTAATTTTAAGACACAGTTCTGAAAAGATAGCATTTCTTATAAAAGCATCTATGCTATTGAACTTCAAAGAGTGAAATATTGTAGAAGGAAATGTCAAGGCAGTGTTGGGGAAATCTGTAGAGAGGAAAGAAAAGAAATATCTAAGATCATGTGAATATGTCAATTTTTATTGAAATTATAGCTCAAGAAACTTGAGGATTTTGCTGTAATGTCATATTTACATTGATAAAGTGGAACATTTATGTTTGGACATTTACAAACACATAGTTATCTAAAAAATAAAAATAATTTTAAAATATTTACGATGGTACTCTTTTAACCCTGAATTAATTGTGGCTGTGTAAAGTGCCTCGCAAAAGAGAAGGAGCCTTAAAGTGGGAATCCAAAGACATGTTTTAATTCAATATCTGGTACTAACTAGATAATATGATCATAGACAATATATTTAATTTCTCTGGTACTCATATGTAAAATTAAAGGAGTGGACTATATGATTTTTAAAGTTCCTTCAAATATTGAAATCATACGATCCAATATAGAAAACATTTAGATAATAATCTACCCAAGCCAAATGTCATATAAAACTCTGTCATGTCACTCCCACCCTCACCTGTAAAAGCTGAGTGAGGAACCTAAAATTCACCTTTATGAGGTTGTAACGAGGCATCCCAATACTCCCCCAACTAGTGATGCCAGGGAAAGCCAAGTAGAGAGCTGGACTTTCATCCATGCTGGCCCGTAATAAGCCTTCATTCTAACCCTCAGTGTCAGTGGAGACCAACTGTTTAACCTGGACTTCCACCCCTACCCAGAAGGTGGGATGCCCAGAAGGAATCCCTTCCCCTCTTTCTTGGGTAGCGTCAGAAGAGCCCTAGTGGAAAGTCAGGACTTTCACAATAGCTAAGCCCATGCAGCAGTAATGAGGAGCTTTGTTTCTTGTGTCAGTGGAGGACAGGTGGGAAATTGGATTTAACCACCACCTAACAATATTGCTGAACTGCTACCCCTATCCCCACCAGAACGGTGTCAGAGAAAGCTAGCTAAAACAGAAGATTTAAATAAGATCCAGAGTCTCAAAACATAATGCAAAAATGGCCTGGTTATAATAGAAATTCATTCATCAAATCAAGAACCAGGAAGATGCAAAGAAATAATCAAAAGATAACACCACGGTGACCTAGATGTTAGTATTATAGGACAAGTACCTTAAAAGAGCCATTATAAAAATGCCTCAGTGAGCAACTAAAAACATGCTTGAAACAAGTGAAAAATTAGAAAGTCTTAGCAAGTAATCGATTATGTAAAGAAGAACCAAATGGAAATTTTATGACTGAAAAATACAATGACCAAAATTAAAAAGCTCAAAGACATAGGGAAATAGGTTCTACTTACATAAATGGGTTAGAAAAAAGCTTAAGGAGGAAAGCCGCCACCAGGGGGCGAAAGTACCCGAGGTTAGCTAGCGAGATCTTGTAATGAGATCAAGAGTAACTCGTATCACCTGCAGGAAATTACCTACCATCTGGCGCCAATGTACCTTGATCACAAACTCCACTTGCGTCCCAGACCCTTTGCTTACACTCAAAAGTTAATGATTACTGTCTGACTGTTTTCTTCACGTTCACCACAAGGGTAATATCTTGTGAGCTCAATAAAAACGGAGACGAAACCCCTGTTCGAGGCTCTTGTCTCCTCCCAGACATTAGTCTTTTTCGTTTTAAGTTTGCGTCCACTCTTTTTCTGGAGAGAACCCCAGACTCATAATCTGTGACAGGTGGTGATCCGAACGTGATAGAAGGCAACGTGAAGGCGAAGTGATTGGAAGAAAAGCCAACGTGGCTAAAAAGCAGAGGTAACTCAGGGATGGCAGAATGCCGTGGAATGACTGGAGCTCTAAAGAAGAAAAGGTGCACAATCTCTTCTGACGAGGTAAGAGAAAAGCGAAACTCTTAGGATTTGCTGCCGTAGAGCTTTTGAGAGAATCATTATGGGATATTCCTTGTCCCCAGGGCAGAAACAATACATTGGTAAAGCAGTCCTTAAATTATTAATGACTATCCAGCAACACTGCCCTTGGTTTCCTGAGCAAGGAAACTTCGACCTACACATTTGGGAACAAATAGGTAAAACACTAAGGGCACGCCAGACAGAAGGCACCAATGTACCGCCTGAGGTTATTTTTATATGGCCTATTGTCCCTAGACCATTCTCTCCCTGAGTGAGGATGTTTATGAAGATACAGGCCCATGCAAAGTAAATAAAGTTTTCAAGGAACCCAAGCCTCCTTATTACCAGCCAACCCCTTTAGCACACCTCCTTCCAGAGAACGCCAACTCCCCCCTTTGTCATTGGGAAAAATCTAACCTTTAAAGCAACAAGATTCACTCTGAAGATTTCCTTACCCCCATGCTACAACCTATTAAGAATGCCCTTATGCAGGGTGCCTGGGTGGCTCAGTCAGTTAAGTATCTGACTTAACCTTAGGCCATGATCTTACAGCTCATGGGTTCGAACCCTGTGTGGGACTCTGCTGACAGCTGGGAGCCGGGAGCCTGCTTGGGATTCTGTGTCTTCTTCCTCTCTTTCTCAAAAATCTTAAAGAAAAACAACAGCAAAAAGAATGCCCTCACGATGTTTACAGACCCCTCGGGGAAAACTCACAAGGCTTCTTGCCTTTGGAAAACTGGGAAAATATATTTTACACTAGACTGGGCTCTACCCAACATTCAGAACTGTGAACCATATTATTAGCTATAGAAATGCTTAAACCCTTAAACATTGCCTCTAACGTGTCAAGGAGCAAAGACCACCCCTTGAGATTTGCAGATGATTTCCTTATTTTAAAGAAGAAAAGCAAATATCAGGCCATCCCTATAATAATAATACTCTCAATTCATTGCTTTCCAGTCTAGCTTGTGGTGTAGAAGAGAAAAACAAGAATTCAGCAGACTTCAGAGAACTGTACCTAACTCAGGTAAGCCAACTAGAACATGTTATATGTTTGAATGCCATCTTTCTTGTATGATGAGAAACATTCAGTCAAACAGTTCTTTTCAAAGTAATCCATATGGGGTGCCTGGGTGGCTCAGTCGGTTAAGTGCCTGACTTCGGATCAGGTCATGATGTCATGGTTTGTGATTTTGAACCCTAAGTCTCTGTGCTAACAGCTCAGAGCCTGGAGCCTGCTTCTTAATCTGTGTCTCCCTCTTTCTCTGCCCTTCCCTTGTTCATGCTCTCTCTCTCTGTCTCTCTCTCTGTCTCTCTCTCTCTCTGTCTCTCTCAAAAAAAAATAAGTAAAACCTTAAAACAATTTGCAAAACAATCCTTATGAAATTTATAAATTTGTCCATTCTTATTTGGTTTATATAGATTACAGTTCTCTGCATATTATTATGTATAAACTGATTATCATCGTCAAAACAGTCCTCTGTGTCCACTCACCAGAACACTGCCTTCATAGAAACTTTCTGTGGTACCTTGTTACAGTACAAATTGTCTTTATCTTTATATCATTCCTCAGAGCATGCCTCTCTCATTTTCCCACTTCATGTAATACCTTGGGTATCTTTATCATTGCAAGCCTATTATTCTAACTCCTAATTATCTGGATCATAACATTTGGATTCCCTGAGTATATGTTTTTACGTATTATTAGTAACATGTATATTATGTGTTTTTTTTAACATTTATTTTTGAGAGACAGAGTGAGACAGAACATAACTGGGGGAGGGGCAGAGAGAGGCAGAGACAGAGACCCTGAGCTGTCAGCACAGAGCCTGATGTGGGGCTTGAACTCAGGAACCGTGAGATCATGACCTGAGCCGAAGTCAGACGCTTAACCGACAGAGCCACCCAGGCGCCCCATGTTATGTTAATAACATCAGCCAACTTGCTTCCTTCCCTCATTCCTCTCCCCCCTCACCTTCCCTCTTTCCTTCCTCACTCTCCCTCCTTTTCATCCTTCCTCCTTTTTTCCTGTCTTCTTTCCTTTATTCCTTCTTTCTTTTCTGTGACATGTTCATATGTCTTCTTGGACCCAAGTTTATACCATGTAAAACCTTTCTCCATCATAACTTCCTCATTTCAAAGATATTTCAGCATGAATCTGTAGACTACACTTCAGATTACAGAGTAAACAAAAGTGTCTAAAACTTGATAATCAGGTGCTGCTGATTGTGTTAGACTCTCCTTCATATCTGCATTCTTTGTTACCACATGTTCAGAGGTTCAAGGTTCAAGACTGAATTTTTATGGCAACGAGGATCTGTGTGTGTGTTTTTCTTTTCATTTTGGAATTGGCTGGTAGAAGATTTACTGGTGAGAACACCAACTTAGATAAAATAAAAATCAACCCAGGGGGCCGTATATCACATGTTTGGAGACTGAATGTTAACACTTTGGCAATTTCTTGCCCCTGCCCAAGTACTATTATACTCTTTTGAGTGCTTTTATTAACTATTTCTCCATTTTCCTTTTTGCTACTATTCAGATTCATCCCTGTTCTGATTATAAATAAAATAGGTTGCTTCTTGACATATGTAATTACTCAGACTGCAACCTGAGAAGGAATTTCTTTCAAGAGGAATCAGATGTATCTCAACTAATGAGTCATTAAGTTTCATGTCTTTTGCCAAGTACACATTACCTTTTATTCAGTATGATGTACTGAATCCAGAAACTTCCCTGAATGCCAAAATACTGTTTGTCTGCCTCCATACTCTGTCTCCGGGGATCCACACAGTTGTTGCCTCACCTCAGCTCTGATCCACATGCCTGCTATTTCCATCCCAGCCATCTCTGTGAGCTGCCAATCACCGTGCATTTGGCCATAAGTCTTGGGCCTTTTGAGTTTGTACAGCTAAATATCCAGAGACTGGGCTCACTCCACCCAACACTTTTGGATTTTGATTCCGGCATTATTTTTCACACAGACTTCCAGAAAAGAAGAGTGGCTTTACCAAATCCCCTTGCCACCTGGCTCTTTCAACTTCTCTTTCGCATTTTCCCAGCCACAGTGTAGCAGCCAACCTAAGGGGAGGTAGCAAAATATCCTTGGGGGTGCATTGAGTTTCACAATAAATTTGTGCTGCCTGACTGCTGGTTAGGGGCCTTATTTACTGAAAATTTCACAATTTTGCATTCGTTTCTAAGCCCTCTTAAGAAGAGCTTTAGAATTTCAGTGGTCGAGATGATAGAATGATGACAGGTTGGCATGAAGTAGCCTTTGCCAGTTGAATAAAAAGCTTAAGGACTTTGGAGAAATTATCTAGGAATAGCCAGACATCACTTCCTTTGGGAAATCTGAGTAGTTCAGTTGAATGACTATGAACTACTGAAGGTAGCCTGTTTGCTTCTCACAGTGGCATTCTTTTTTTCTTCTCAAAGTTTGGAGTGAAAAGTCTTTGGAATTAGCAGATTACTGAGTTTCATTACCTCACTTTTGATGATGCTTATTGATGGGATATGAAAATACCAGTCAATTTGACCAAAAATATTTTTTAAAAATACCACTTGATCATTGATAATTTGTCTCTTGTGCCTCATGAATTAATAACAGGAGCGCCTGGGGTGCCTGGGTGGCTCGGTCGGTTAAGCAGCCAACTTAGGCTCAGGTCATGATCTCACGGTCCATGGGTTCAAGCCCCGCGTCGGGCTCTGTGCTGACTGCTCAGAGCCTGGAGCCTGTTTCAGATTCTGTGTCTCCCTCTCTCTCTGCCCCTCCCCTGTTCATGCTCTGCCTCTGTCTCAAAAATAAATAAACGTTAAAAAATTAAAATAACAGGAGCGCCTGAGTGGCTCAGTTGATCGAGAGTTCAAGTCTTGGTTTCGGCTCATGTCAGATTCTGCTCCAGAGTCTCTGTCTCTATCTCTGCCCCTCCCCTGCTCACATGCGCTCATGCACTTTCTCTATCTCTCTCTCTCTCTCCCTCCCTCCCTCCCTCCCTCCCTCCCTCTCTCTCTCTCTCTCAAAATAAATAGTAAAATAATAATAATAATAATAATTAATTTCTTGACTCCATCCCTCTAAAATGGGAAACCTAGTGTTAAAACTGTTACCATTCATGTAGAGGGTAGTTTTGCTGCCTATTTAACAGGTGTTTAAATCATCACAGATACCAAATGGAATTAGCCTTGAAACATCCTCTCCTTACAAGCTAAGAAATCAGAATTACAGGACACTACTCTCAGTGGTACACATTTGACACAATTTTCTCATCTTCATCTGGACCAAAATATACTCTGCATTTTTTCTTGTGGATACAGGAAGCTAAGGCTGCAGACTATCTCAAGATGACATCTGGAAGGTTTCTGAGTATTGATGGAGTTGTCATAGGGTTCTAGTATTTGGCTCTCAGGTTTTTGTGTCCAGGATTTCAGGATACCCATTCTACAGAGAGATCTTGAGAAAGTTGGAAGTGATTATATATGTACCAGAAATACATTTGTAAGTAAATTTCAGGTATATGTATTTATCTTGGAACATCTTTCCAATAATAAAAAAGATCATTTCTACCATACAAGATACCCCACTTCTAATATCAAAGCATTTAGAAGTCAAATAAGCAAGCAGAAATCAAGCAATGTGAGATCATACAAAAGGGCTAGAGTGGAATTGAAGGCTTCTTCATTAAGCCCTTTGAGCACTGTTGATCCCCAGATTACTTCCTTCTGAGGACAGAATATGTTACTTGAATATTCCATACAGATTCATTTTCCCTCACACACTCATTTATTCTCTGACTCTCTTGTTCTTTGTCTTTTTTTTCTTCATTTCTAAAATTGTTCTTAAAGCCACTCATATGATTTTTTTTTCCCTCTGGCAATCTCTCTTTGTCTCCTTTTCCATTATAACTGCTTTTCCTTTTCATTGCAATAACACCTTTCTTCATCTCAACATACTTTAATACTATGCAACAACTCACAAGAGTATAGATTTTTTAAAAAGATTAATACTATTGATAAAACTAGATATATTTTTTTTTTTGCCTTAAAGAATTTTGAACAAGGAGTCCTATCCATTCATGGTGTACACATTCTATTTAGCTTTTCTCAAAATTGCTGAAATTTTCTTTGGGAGTCCATCTGTCTTTTAGGATTTTAACCTTATACGTCTAAACATATCTCCCCAAATGACTCTTTCACAAGAGTCATTGAATTTAGAAGAGTCAATGAAACCACATGGGAGAATAAACTGCCTTTGGCTCCCTGAGCCATGACCAACAATTATATCAAAGAAGGATTAGATTAGAGGGACAATGTAGTGTGCCGTTCAGAAAGTTGGGTTCTCTTGGCAGAGATTTGGATTTGAACTACAGTTCCACTGTGGAACTAGGGTCAGTTCCTTCTCTTAGCTTTAGTTTTCTAATCTGTAAAAGGTGGAAAGCTTTAGTTTTCTTCTCTATAGAAAGCTCTCTCTCCCTGTCTCACACCACCACTAGGGTTGCTATAAGGCTTCAATGAGAAAAACTGAAATGCTGACCACAGTGCTTGGCAAGAGCCTGGTCATCAATAAGTGTTGGCCAACATGTTAACATCTGAATCGGGTAAGGATGCTGGGATGAATTATCTGCTACCAACTCAGCATCGTAACTACACCTTTCTAATGTCTGGGAAATTGAATTCCCCAAACTCTCCTTCCTTATTGCAAACTGGGTAAGATTTCCCTTTTCCCTTTGAGAGGAAGTTGCATGATGTTTAGACAGCAGAAGAGAAGTTAAATATATTACTGTATGGATGTGGTGGCGGCCAGACTTGTAGGCAGGCATGAGAATCACGGCAGCTTTTCAGTGAGCACATAAGAGCTACCCATATCATTATTTTAGATGGCAGAGGTCTTTACCAATTTCCCGGACTTTGCAGCTTCAGTGCCCTTGATTTTCCATGGCAACTCTCTGATCTTCTCTTCCCTGATCCTCCATCATTTATACAAAATGTAATTTCTAAGTAAACCTTTTGTTTTTGGAAGAGTTATACCAGTGGGTCTGTTTTCCTGACTGATCCCAGGCTAATGGAGCTGGCTCTGGTCAGATTCAGGGAGATGGTGGAAAGTGGGACTCACCTGAATCAGGACCACTGCCCCTGTACTCCTTTGAGAAGGCTTATTTATAGATTCTTTGAATAACATTATTCTTTCCCATTAGACTGTGGCATCAAGTCTAGTGATTGGTGCATAGTAAGAACACAGTAAATATTTCTTGAAAGCTGGCCTGTATGTATGACTGCTTCTGTTTGACCACTCCTTCCGCTTCTTCTCAAGTGTGTTCTTTCCTCCTGTTCGATCACTGTGTGGTTGAATAAGAACCACAATATTAGAGTCACATTTCATTATTCCTTGTTCATTGTTCATATCACATCTAATCAAAATTTTTCTAGAGTTTTTCAAGTGGAAACTGACAGAAGGGTCTCTTACTGTATTATAATAGATTGGAAGCCACCAGGAACTGTTGTTTCACTAGTATGATGTTCATCTGGGAGAAAGAAATGTGTATGGAAATAGGAGACACGTGGAATGGTGACAGGATCTTGTCAGTTTTCAAATCCCCCAGCTGCCTAGCTGAAGATGGCATATTCCTCATATACAGTTTGGTTGTGAAGGACGACACATCACCTTTCTTGTCTGAGCAAGTGTGGATTGAGTTTCTGTCATTGTGCCAAACGATCTATCTGCTTATATCCTAATAATTTTGTCATGCACTCACTCCTGCCTTCACCTTTGGCTATGCTCTCCTCCATTTTGGGGAAGAGAGAAATGATAGAGTTGAGTTAGAAAAGAAACTATGGACACCAGTAAAGAGAAGCAGGAAGAGTATTCCTGAGTGGTCTTTAAAGACCAAGCTATGAGAGAACAAAATTAAGATTAATTTTTTATAGATTTTTATATATCTTATAGATTTCTTAAAATGTTTATTTTATTTATTTTGAGAGAGAGAGCATGAGCATGGGAGGGGCAGAGAGAGAAGGAGAGAGTGCATCCCACGCAGGCTTCACACCATCAGCTCAGAGCCCAACATGGGGCTCAGTCTCACAAACTGCGAGATCGTGACCTGAGCCAATCAATACCAAGAGCTGGAGGCTTAATTGACTGAACCACCTGAGTGCCCCAAGATTTTTTTAAGTTTACAAATAAATGCATTCTGTTCTGGCAAAAATAACCAAACCAAAAGCTAGTGTTAGCACAGCCATTCACTTTCCCATTGTGATAGTTACTCAATAACTGTCTATGCTAACTTAATAACTCCATCAAATCACATGCTTGCCATGTTCTATCACATATTTTCTACTGACTAGCCATTATACTTCACTAATCTATAATCTCTAGCAAATCACAGATCATATTTTGTCTGCACATTTCCAATATTCAGCATATTGCTTACCCCACAGTAGGTGATGAGTAATTTTACACTGAATGAATGAAATGTATTTACACAAAGTAGATAACAAAGCAATATCTCTGTCTTGACACACTTTTTTACAAAGATCAACCAGCACATTCATTCAAAGAAAGGTACACATTATAGTTTTATGTGGAATGTGGACAGTTTTTTGACATTTTGTTTATATGGAAAAAAATATATATACATGTGTGTATGATGTAAATACATATAATTTCCATGCATCACCTCAAAATGTTTTCTACATTTTAGAGTGAAAAAAATTGGAAATACTCTGAGGTAATTCTTTGGTGTCTCTTCCCTATCTTTCTCCCTCTCTTTCTTAGTACCAGATCATATTATATAGGTGCTGTAGATAGTAAGATCTACAAACATTCAGTACTTCCCTAAGACAGATGCTGGAGTCTAGTGGTAGAGAGTAGAGATATTCACACTGAAAACTACCTATCCTCTAACATGCTTAGAGTTATTAGAGATAAATATTATTTTATCATCAAATGACCAAAGGTTCCAATAGCAATAGTGAGTTTGTGACTTACGGTAAAATTGACTAAGTTTTCAGCCGTCAAAATATTGAAAGATGGTATAAAAATTAAACATCTTAATGTGGAAAAGAATACCTAGAGTAAATGCTCTGGAATGAGAATAATGATAATAATGTCTAATGTTTGTAGAGCTTACTGCATGCCATGAACTCTGATAAATATATTACATATCATATCTATATTACTTTAGATCTATGATAGTCACATGAGGTAGATAAGTTATTGTCTCTTTTGCAAATAAAGAAAATTATGCTAAAAGTTGATAATTAGCTTTCCCAAGATACTGTCACTAACATGTGGTACAGCCAACATTCAAGGCCAAAGGTGTCGATCTGGAGAGCCAGGATTCTTTTATAAAACCAAGAGGCAATGTTCAAAAATATACATGACAAAGAAAAATCACACTGTTAGCATTGATAATATGGACCCTAAGAAGCTGTGTTGAACAGAGTGTAGAAACCTAGTGATGGAGATCTGCATTTAGGAGAGTTGAGAATGAAGTTTAAGTATATTAGGGAAGATTGTAGTAGTTAAAGGCAAAGGCTCACAATGTCAGAAGTGGACAAGTCGTCAATATTTAACTAAAGTATGGCATAAATACACTATTATAGAATGGATGATGATCTTCATCAAGTCACTGCAGAGTTTTCAAAGGTTAGATTAAAAATATTTTTATCCACTTTGAAATATTTACAAATGTCTAAGATAAATAAATTAGAAATCTACAGACTAGCAACAAGGTTTCTCCTAGACACAGAGACTCCATTTAAGCTCTAAGGACTGAAAGTCTGGAAGAGATAGTTCATTGAGGAAAATTAGAGTTTTCTTATCAAAGACAGTGATACTGGGCAGGAAAACTAAGAGCAGATAATTACTTCATGTAGCATTTGGAATTACAGATGTCTGAATTTTGTCTACAGTATTTAGCTGGAATTTCAACTTGACGCATGCTCCTCAAGGGCCTTGACTCCACTACTTTTTTCTTTAGTCCCTTGACTTTGCATGTGCCTTGTCACTGCTGGCTGTAGACTCAGCCTTCATATAAGAGGTCAGGTGTCATGGTACCAGACTGGGCATCATCCATTCCAGGCAGGATTCCTTTTCTTTGATTTGGCTAACTCCTCAAATATCAACTGAATTTGTTCTAAATCAAGAGTAAGTGACTGTAGGACCCATTCAGTTCTCAAATGCTGTTACTCTTCCGTGGTCCTCATTCCTTAAGTTGTAAAATTCCTTTCCTTTAGCACTTCTCCCCACAACCATCCTGAGTTGGTACTTCCTTTTCCTAACATAATAGCATGTGAACTTGTGATCTCTGGTAAGTAAGTTTTATTATGGTTAAAACATTTACTTACTTGAACATTTATATGTCAGCCCAGTTCTGAATTATTTAAGTGCTATGAACATTGTACACTGTGACAAATATGTATTAAAGCCTCTGTATATGGTTGTTTAATTGACTAGAAGCTGCCAAGCCACTTCACTCTTGCAGAGGAGAAAAATCTGTCTCTACGAATGGTTTTTATCATTAGAAATCCATTAGTACAGTTTTTTTTTTTTAATTTTTTGTTAACGTTTATTTATTTTTCAGACAGAGAGAGACACAGCATGAATGGGGGAGGGGCAGAGAGAGAGGGAGACACAGAATCGGAAGCAGGCTCCAGGCTCTGAGCCATCAGCCCGGGGCTCGACGCGGGGCTCGACCCCGCGGACCGTGAGATCGTGACCTGAGCCGAAGTCGGACGCTTAACCGACTGAGCCACCCAGGCGCCCCTCCATTTGTACAGTTTTACAGAGGAGTACATTGGAATGAAGGTCAGCTGGGATTCTTGTCTAGAATCCTCTGATTCTAAATCTAATTTTCTTCCATCTATATAACATAACTATTTTCTATAAAATGTATGCTTGAAGTTAGCAGTCCAGGGGCGCCTGGATGCCTCAGTCAGTTGAGCATCTGACTTCGGCTCAGGTCATGATTTCGCAGCTCTTGAGTTTGAGCCCCGCATGGGACTCTGTGCTGACAGCTCAGAGCCTGGAGCCTGCTTTGGGTTCTGTGTTTCCTTCTCTCTCTGCCTCTCCCCTCCTTGCTCGTTCTCTCTCTCTCGCTCGCTCTCTCAAAAAGAAATAAATATTTTAAAAAATTAAAAAAAAAAGAAACGAACAGTCCTGTGAGCTGATTGTTCTTCCAAATGCCTATCCATTTATTCACCTTTCGTGTTGTGTACATACTGTGTGTTAGGCCCTATGCTGGGCATATGCGATATAAAAAAAGAAGCCAGTGATTGCTCTAAGCTGGCTTATGAGGCTGTGCTAGGGTACATGAGGGCAACAAAATAGCATTAACAATCTAGTGTGAGGAGTAAAATGATGAGCGAGGATATAATGTAGGAAATACAATTAGAAGCATTTAATCCAGACCAAATGGGACAAGAAAAGTTTTTTTAGGTAATGATAAAGCTAAGGTTTACAGAGCATAGAAGCCAGTCAGACACAGAAGGAAAGAAAGGACATTTTAGGCAAGTGAAGCAGCATACACAAAAGCAAAAAGAAATGAAGATGCCTGACCCCTTTGGAGAATAGCAAATGGTTCAGCTTGGCTGGGACCAGAGACAAAGAGAAGACTCTACATAAGAATTCTTCTTTTGTAAAATAATAAATAGGTTTACATTATACTTAAAAGGGTCCTGCAATTAATCACAAAGTGAAAAAATGGTTTAAAAAAAGGGTGTGACAATAATATAAAACCTGAAAGAACAGGATCAATCTCAGAAGGAAGGAAAATGAGAGAGAAGCGATGAAAATATCTTGACCTTTGGTTGCTGGGAAGCAGAGGAAGGTCTCTCTGTGGTCCCCCCAGCACAAATCAAGTCAGCCAAGGTGAAAGTCACCTGAAGAAACAGACATAAGTCACTGTGTGCGTTTATTTTCCCTACCACAATCCAGAAGGAGGACCAAATCAATTCAGAATCTGTGGCTTTGCCTGCATGAGTGATAGCAGGTCGTTTTCAGTGGGCCAAGTCCGGCCCTGTATTTATTCAGAGCTGAAATGTAGTGAGGGAACAGCAAGTTGGTTGACTTCCAGAATTATGAAATAAAACATTTGGCCACAAAATTAACAAAATGAACAAATGTCTTTTGAGGTTTGTTGTGGTAGCTGCATTTTGCATCAGGCCTACTTTGGGATGTATAGGATTTTCCTCTTCTACATCAATTTGCCTCAGCCAATAAAAATCATTAATGTCAGAATATATACAATATTGTGTATTATGAAATCCTCAGTCTTTTCCCTGAACTACAAGAGAAATCGATATGTGGGTCACTGTAAAGGAGATTTGCTTTCAACACTGGTCATCTCGCCAGGTAGGTAAGTCTCTAAAATTTTTTTAATTCCCCAAAGCCAATATTAATACACACTCTGAAGTTCTGTTCGCTTAAATCTTTCATGTTCCTCTGTCAGCTGAGGTTGAAATTGGCTACACAGCTAGACTTAATTAGGTTGTATTCTCTTAGCTCTGGATTTTATTACTATTCAATAAATGCCTGATAAAATGGGACGGGCCCACTCCCTCTATCAAAATCTTAAACTTGGAAAGGATTACATCAAGTCATCTTCAGTATTCTTTGTATTCTGTTGTGAATTCTAAAACATAACTCTAAAACACAATTTTTAATAGGACAATAAGTTACCATTTTATAATAGTGAAAGCAACTTCTTTTATTATAGTAGAAATATCATTGTGCTTAAGATCAGAAAACCAATTTTTTTCTCCTATATCTGGAACCAACTACACCCTTGATGCTGAACAAGTCAAACCTTCCCATTCCTCAAATTCTTCCCGTGTAAAATAAGGTATATGGACTAGGTAGCCTCTACGATTCTCTCCTATGATTCACTGAATATTTAAACAAACATAGTTCATTCAAGGCTTCTATTAAAAAATCTGGAGACAAAACATCTATTACATGATATTCACAGCATCAAATCACTTTGAATGGGTTTCATAGTCATTCTAATAATGATAGCCAGTAATATCATGATACAACATTTATCAAATGTCTACATGCTCACATCACCATACTAGACTCTAAGATATTCCAAATAAACTAAACAGATGCGGTCCTGGCTGGACTCGTAGGAGCACAATAGATAAAAAGGGAAAATGGTTTCCCACATGAAACTGCTCCCTCAAAGGAACCATTCTTCAAGCTTTTCCTTCAACATGATTCATGATGTGTAGTATTCTGTTCACTTCCAGGTTAAGAATGAATAACTAAGAACAGAGCTGACAAATTAAGTCAGTCAGTGCCACCTGCAGTTGGAACATTGACATAAATCCTACCACTTTTTATAGGTAAATTTAATGGAAACTTTTCAGAAGAAAATCAATGAAACTATCAAATATTAGGTCCTTATTAGTTAAGGCTTTTAAAAGAAGAGGGGTGGGAGTATAAAATGAAAATCAGTACCTTAGTGCATTTATACTCTAGGTGAGAAGATAGTATGTATGACTACAAATTAAAATTCACTCCAAAAATTTGTCACCATTTTTAATAGTAATGGAAGCTTACACCCATAGAAATACATATCCGTGAACAGAGGACCTAATGATTGGCATGAACAGAAAATGATCTGTGACCTGAATATAGGATAACTGCTATGAGCTTTCTAAAACTCCTCTGTGGCTTGAGTGAGGAACAAACGTGGGATATCTTTGCATTTATTGTTGTCTTCTTCAAACTCTTTCATCAGTGTCTTATTATCTTAGTATAGTTTAGTGTAGTGGTCTTTTGCCGGCTGGTTAAATTCATTCATAAGTATGCTTGTTGGTGTTATTATAAATGAAATTGTTTTCTTAATTTCAGATAGTTCATTGATAGTATATAGAAATGCTGCTTAATTTTTTATACTGATTTTGTGTCTTGCAATACAAATAAGTTTATTGGTTCTAGCAGTTTTTTGGTGGAGTCTTGAGGATTTTTTATAAAAAAAATAAGATACCATGTTGTATGCAAACAAAAATGATTTTGCTTCTTCCTTTCTGATTTGCATGACTTTTATTTCTCTTTACTTTTTTTTCTTGTTTAAAAGTGGTGAGAGTAGGTACTCTTGTGTTGTTACTGATCTTAGAGAAAAAGCTGTCAGCACTTAAACATTGAGTATGATGTTAGCTGTGTGCGTATCATATATGGGCTTTATTACGTTGAGGTACATTTCCTCTTACCCAGTTAAGAGTTTTTAATCATGAAAGGATGTTGAATTTTTGTAAATGCTTTTTATGTACCTATTTAGGTGATCATGAGGTTTTTATTGTTTATTAAGGTGGTATATCACATTTATCGATTTGCATATGTTTAATCATTTTTTAGGACCAAGAATAAATTCCTCTTGATCATGGTGTATTGATCCTTTTAATTTGCCATTGAATTTAATTTGCTAAATTTTTTTTTGAAGATTATTGCATCTATGTTCATCAAGGATATTCACCTGTAATTTTGATTTCTTGTAGTGTCCTTGTGTGGCTTTAGTATCAGGGTAATGCTAGTCTCACAAAGTGAGTTTGGAAGTGTTTCCTCCTCTTTATTTTTTTTTTTAAAGGGTTTGAGAAGCATTAGTATCTATTTTTAAGCGTTTGGTAGAATTGCTAGTGAAGCCATCTGGTCCCATGCTTTGTATGATGAGAGGTATTAAATTATGAATTAAATCTCCTTAACAATAACTTAGCTATAGAGATTTTCTGTTTGTTCCTTAGTCTTGGTAGGTTATATGCTTCTTGGAATTTATTACTTTCTTCTAGACTGTCCAATTTTTTCTTAAACTTGTCCATAGTAGCCTCTTATCTTTCATATTGGTGTCAGTTGTAATGTCTTCTTTTAATTTATCATTTTGTTTATTTCTGTCCTCTTTTTTTTTTTGCATGAGTATAGCTAAAAGTATGTCAATTTTGTTTATCTTAAAAAAAAATCACTGGTTTCCTTGATTTTTTTTTTTCTGTTGTCTTTCTAGTCTCTACTTCATTTATTTCAGCTTTTTATTATGTCCTGCTAAGTTTGGGTTTAGTTTGTTCTGTTTCATTTGCTTGAGGTATAAAGTTAGTTTGTATATTTGAGATTTTTCTTTTTTCTTAATGTAATCATTTATTGCCATAAACTTTCCTTTTGTAAGGATGCAGTTTTTGCTGCATCCCATAGGATTTGGTATGCTGTGTTTTTGTTTTTGTTTCAACATATTTTCTGATAGCTCTTTTGATTTCTTCTTTGACCCATTGGTTGTTCAGGAATGTGTTGTTTGATTTCTACATTTTTGTTGAATTTTTCAGGTTTCCTTCTTTATTGATTTCTAGTTTCATGTCATTGTGATCAGAAAGTATGCTTGACATGGAGTGCCTGAGTGGCTCAGTTGGTTAAGTGTCCGACTTTGGCTCAGGTCCTGATCTCAAGCTCTTGAGTTCAAGCCCTGCATCAAGCTCTGTGCTAACATCTCAGAGCTTAGAGCCTGCTTCAGATTCTGTGTCTCCCTCTCTCTCTGCCCTCCCCCTGCTCAAGCTTTCTCTAAAATGTTAAAAAAACATTTTTTTAAAGAAAACATGCTTGATGTGATTTCAATATTCTATTTTTTAAGACCTGCTTTGTGGTGGAACATATGATCTGTTCTGGAGAATGTTCTTTGTGTATATGAGAAGAACATGTATTTTGCTGTGTGAGGGTGGCATGTTCTGTATGTGTCTGATAGCTCCATCTTGTCTAGCGTGTTTTTCATGTTTGCTGTTACTTATTAGTTTTATCTATGACTGATCAAGTATTGGGAAAATTGAATATCCACATGCAAAAGAATGAAACTGGACCCTTTCATTCAAAAGAATGAAACTGAAACCTTACACAAAAAATAACCCAAAGTTTATTAAGGACTTTAATATAAGACCTGAAACCAAGAAACTCCTAAAAGAAAACAGGGGAAAAGTTACTGACATTGGTCTTGGCAATAATTTATTGGCTATGACACTAAAAGCCCAAGAAACAAAAGCAGGAATAGACAAATAGAACAACAACAAACTAAAAAGCTCTCTACAAAAATGAAAATCATCAACAAAATGAAAAGGCAACTTACTGAGTGGTATAAAATAATTTCAAACCATATATGTGATAAGAGGTTATCATCCAAAATATAAAAGGACCTCCTACAAGTCAATTGTAAGAAAAGAAGCACAAAACACAAATAACCCAGTTTAAAAATAGAAGAACCTGAATATACATTTTTCAAAAGAAGGCATAAAAATGCTCAACAGAGCTATGAAAGGTGCTCAGCATCATTAATCATTAGGGAAATGCAAATTAAAACCACAAAGAGAAATTACCTCACATCTATCAGAATGGCTATCACCAAAAAAAGAGAGAGATAACCAGTGTAACAAGTGTTGGTGAGGATATGGAGGAAAGGGAATCCATGTGCACAATTGATGGGTTGATGTAGCCACCATGTTAAAAAGCATGGAGGTTCCTCGAATTTTTTTAAAGCAAAACTTCCATATCTCTATACCAGCAATCTCACATCTGGGTATATTCCAAAAAGATATGAAATCAGGGTCTTCAGGACATCTCTGCATGCCTATGTTCATTGCAGCATTATTCACAATAGCTAAAACATAAAAGCAACCTAAATGTCCATTAACAAAAGAATGGATAAAAAAAAAACGTGGTAGATGCTTACAATGCAATATTATTCACTCTTTAAAAAAGGAAAATTTGCCATTTGTGACAACATGGATAAACCTGGAGGATGCTATACTAAGTGAAATAAGCCAGTCACAGAAGGTTAAATAATACATGATACCACTTATATAAGGAATCTAAAATAGACTCCTAGACACAGAATAGAATAATAGATGCCTATGTCTGTGGGGAGGGGGAACAAAGAAATATTAGCCCAAGTGTGGAAAATTTTAGTTATACAAGAAAAGTCCTAGAGATCTATTGTACAGCATATTGCCTGTAGTTAATGATACTGTATTATATACTTTATCATTTGCCAAGAAAGCATATTTTATGTATTCTTACCACAAAAAAGTCTACATGATACATGATTTTTCTAATGTTTTATTTATTTATTTCTGAGAGACAGAGACAGAGTACGAGTGGGGAAGGGGCAGAGAGAAAGGGAGACCCAAAATCTGAAGCAGGCTCCAGTCTCTGAGCTGTCAGCACAGAGCCCAATGCGGTACTTGAACCCACAAACCTTGAGATCATGACAGAACCAAAGCCAAACACTTAACGAACTGAGTTTAAGGATAGTCTGTAAAGACAGAACAGATCAGTAGTTATAAAAGGCTGGCATTGTGAAGAGGGTTGACTACAAGGAGCACAAGTGATTATTTGGTGGGGAGAGAACTGTTTTATATCTTGATTATGGTGGTAGTTAATATTATTGTATACATTTAACAAAACTCATAGAATTGTATTCCACAAAGGGTGATTTTCATTGTCTAAAAATTCTTTCTCAGTAAACAATACACCCACACACACACACGTGTGTGTGTGTGTGTGTATGTATATATATGTATATATATAGACACATATATATGAAATATATACATATATACATATATTCCATATATGGAAATGAAGAGGGAGTCAAAATGGTTTACTAGGGAAATAACCAGCAAACAGAACGAAGGCAGTATTGGAGGAGATGAGGAACAAAAATATATAAGACACAAAGAAAACAAGTATAATATCATATCATCAAAACTGAATCAGGAAGAAATAGAAAATCTAAACAGACTTATAACAAAAATGAATCAGTAAGTAATCAAAAACCTTAAAACAAAGAAAAGAACATAATCAGATGACCTCACTGATTAAAGCTACCAAACGTGGAGAAAACTTAACACCAATTCTAACGAAAATGTTCAAAAAAAAAGAAAAAAGGAACACTTCCTAACATTCTATCAGGCTAGCATTATGCTGATACCAAAGCCAGACAACAACACTACAAAAACAAAGGAAAAACAATAGATCGATAACCCTTATTAAAATAAATGCAAAAGTCCTCAACAAAATACTAGCAAACCAAATCCAACACCACATTAAAATATTTATACACCATGGTCATCTGCGATTTACCCCAGGAATGCAGCAGTGGTTTGCCACAAGAAAATCAGTCAATGAAATGCAGCACATTAATAGAACAAAGGAATAACAACAAAAATGGTCATCTCAAAAAATTGTTGACCAGATCCAACAACCTTTCATAATAAAAACACTCAGAAAACTAGGAATAGAAAGGAAATTTCACAACATAATAAGTGACACTCACAAAAAAAAAAAAAAATCCACAACTATTCTTACACACAATGGTGAATGACTGAAAGCTTTCTCCCTAAGATCAGGAGTAAGACAAGGATGCCTTCTTTCACCAATGCTATTGAACATTGTATTGAAAGTCCTAGCAAGAGTAATTAGGCAAAAAAAAAAAAAAAAAAAGAAAAGAAAAAAAATAGAAAGTATCCAAATAGAAAGGAAGAAATAAAACTATCTCTATTTGCAGATGATGAGATTCAACATATAGAAAATCCTAAAGAATCAAAACCAAAAACCAAAACCCTACTGGGACTAATAAACAAAATCAGCAAAATTACAGGTTACAAAGTCGACATGAAAAAAAGATGTTGTGTTTCTTACACCAGTAATAAACAACCTGAAATAAAGAAAACAATTCTATTTACAGTAGCATTCAAAAGAATAAAATATCTAGGAATAAATTTAACCAAGAAATTAAAAGACTCGCATGCTAAGAACTATAGAACACAGCTGAAAAAAAATTGAAAGACCTAAATAAATGGAAAAATATTCTGTGCACATGGATTGGAAGACTTAATATTTTTAAGATGGCAAAGTAATCTACAGACTTGAAACAGTTCCTATCAAAATTCCATTTCCCTTTTTTGCAGAAATGGAGAACCTGGTCCAAAAATTCACATGGAATTTTAAGAGGCTGCAGGTAGCCCAAACAACATCAAAAGAAAGAAACAAAGTTGAAGGATTCACATTTCCTGGTTTCAAAATTTATTACAAAGAGTATTCAAAACAGTGTGGTATTTGCATAAGGATACAAATTTTGACAAATGGAATAGAATTAGAACTCAGAAATAAACCCAAACATTTATGGACAATTGATTTTTGACAAGGGTGCCAAGACCATTCAATGGGGAAAGAATAGTTCTTTATTTTTTTTAATGTTTATTTTTGAGTGAGAGAGAGCCTGTGCATGCAAGCATGCGTGCCCATGGGGGAGGGGTAGAGGGGAAGGGAGACAGAGGCTCTGACGTTGACTCTGCACTGACAGCAGAGAGCCTGATGTGGGGCTTGAACACCAGAACTATGAGATCATGACCTGAGCCAAAGTCAGACACTCAATTGACTGAGCCACCCAGGTGCCCCAAGAATAGTTCTTTAACATATGTAACATAACATGCTAAGACAACTGGGTAGCCATATGCAAAAGAATTAAGTTGGATTCCTATAGGTTCAACAGAAAGGATTACTCAAGACTCCACAAGTCAAGAGAGATGAGAGGGAGGCTAAGAGAAGTCTCCCCAAGGTGCTCTCAAGCTCCCGTATTTATTAGGCATATATTCTAGGGAAAACATTGTGCCATATGTCCATGGCTACATGCCAGTAAAAACATATAGAAAGCATGGGAAAAAAACCAAGGTGTTCCCAAGACTACAAAAGAGTAGTTGCCTAAAGCAGGGTGGAGAACAAAATAAGATATTCCATAAATACCTGGTCTAAGGAATTCCTGAGCACAGGCAGGACCTAACTCCTAAATACACATTAACTAGATACCGGTTAGCTGTTTTGAACATAGCCAGAAAGCAGTGTAATGTGTTTACTATAATCTCCTTCATCAGGACATAGCTATTGTTTTCCCACAGGTTCCTATCTCACTTCATACAAAAAAAAAAAACCAACAACTCCAGGGTGCCTGGGTGAGTCAGTGGGTTGAGTGTCCCATTCTTGACTTTGGCTCAAGTCATGATCCCAAGGTCATGGAATCATGCCCTGTGTCAGGCTCTGTGCTGGTTGTGGAGCCTGCTTGAGATTCTCTCTCTCTCAAAAAATAAATAAATAAAAAATAACTGCAAATGGATCAATAAATCTAAGAACTAAAACTATAAAACTATTAGAAGAAAAAAACAGCTAATTCTTGATGACCTCATGATTGGCAATGGATCCTCAGATTTGACAGAGAAAACACAAGCAACAAAAGAAAAAAAAAAGACAAGTTGGACTTCATAAACATTAAAAATCTGTGCATCAAGTGATATTAGGAAAATGAAAGGAAACCTACAGAATGGGAGAAGACATTTGCCAATCATATATCCGATAAAAGTTTAATATCCAGAATATATAAAGAACCACTAAACTTCTACAACACTGAGTCTAATAAATGAACAAAGTACTTGAATAGATATTTCCCCAAGGAAGATATACAGATGGTCAATAGCACATAAAAAATAGTCTCAACGTGATTAGTTATTAGGTAAATGCAAATCAAAGCCACAATGAGTTAGCACTTCACAACTACTAAGATGGCTGTAATTTTTTTTCTTAAGGAAGACAACAAATATTGGCAAGGATGTGAGGAGATTGGAACCCTCATACATTGTTGGTGAAAATGTAAAATGGTCAGTTTGGCAGTTCCTCAAAAAGCTCAACATAGCATTATCATGTAACTCAGCAATTCCGCTTCTAAATATATACATAAAAGAATGGAAAACAGGAATTCAGACTGATTCTTTGATACCAGTGTTCATTGTAGCATTTTTCACAGTAGCCAAAAGGTGGGAACAACTCAAGTGCCCATCGATGGGAATAAATATAATACGGTATATACATGCAATGGAATCTTATTCAGCCATAAAAAAGAATGATATTCTGATACATGCCATAATGTACGTGAGTCTTGAAAACATTATGCTAAGTAAAAGAAGCCAGACGCAAAATGTCACGTATTATATGATGCATTTTATATGAAATATCCATAATAGGCAAATCCATAGAGACAGCACATTAGTGATTGCCCAGGGGCAGAAAGAACAGAGAATGGAGAATGACTACTTGATGGGTGCAGGGTGTTCTGAGGTGATAAAAAGTTTTGAAACTGGGAAAGAAGGTAGTTGCACATTCTGAATGCACTAAATGACAATGAATTGTACACTACTTTAAAATGGGTAATTGTATTTTCGTTTAGTTTACTTCAATAAAAAAATAAGTTGTTAGGCTAAACATATAAATGGTTGGTTTGTTACCATGCAACAATTACAAGAAGAAAAACAACTTTTGAGTTCTGAGATAATCACTTTAAATGTCATCTTTCTCTTTCCAAATTTGTATTTGTCTTCCATTACTGCCTTAACCTTGGCTCTGTGTATGGGCTGAGGATGATGTGGGGGCTACAGAAAGTATCCTTTTCCTTGTTTATTTGCTTTATCCAATGCTCAAAAGTTGGAATATTTTGAAGAGATAGATAAGTCTGGGTGGGGGTTCTGAAGCATTTTGGTGTGAGTCATGAGCAGCACTCAAGAGGTCTTCGGGAGATGTGAGATGTGAACCACTTGGTGCTACTTAAACATGCTTTCTTTATTTTCATGCATAATTGTCATTTGATCTGTGTTGCTGCCCAATCATAGCTCCTGTCATTAATCTATTCGGTAACAAACAAGAGAAATAAGGCAGATGTCATAGAGATATAATTTCATGACTGCCAAATACATAAAAATCCATAAGGTCCAAGTAGCCTTAGCTTCGAGGGATATTATCTGTGTTTGCTCTGAGTCAAAAGCAGCATTGAGTAATTGAAAGGAGACTGCTGTATCCCAGCTAGGAATTATTTAATGTCAGTAAACAGACTTTGTTTCAGTAAGCCAAATCTTTCACATGATAATCCTGAAGCAATTTAGTAGCACAACCATATTTACAAAATAATGGAATATAATTCAATAAATATTTTTCAATATAAATTATGTTATCACAATTAATATGTGCGTAAAATAAAATGAAAAAAATTAATACATGTATACAAAATACAAATAAAGCGGTAGACTATGTCATGACTTCTGCTTTTGAAGAAAAAACACAGTTGCATGAAAATTAGATACCATCTCAAGACACTGTGTCATAAAGTCTTCACAGGATTGGAATAGATTGTTTTGCTTTTCTCTGGGGGTCATTGAATGAAATATTTGTTTAATGTTTGTTTTTCATTATACCTGAATAGTAATTCAGATTATTCCTATAGTTTTCAAAATTTTAGTACCCCAAAATTTCAGCATTCACCAAAGCCCTACCTCACTATTGATCAATGTATGTAATAGAATTAATCTAGTTAGAAGTGCATCGGGTAAAAAGGTCTCATATTTAAAGCAATACTCCACCCTGTGGTAGAATATGAAAAATGCATAGAAATTTTTTCAAGAACTAAGAAATGATTGCAAAATTGTTGACTCAGAAGCAGGCCTTTTTTCTTTCTTTTGACTTTTTCTGTTTGAGAAAATGCTAGAAGGTTTATACGTATTTTAAATAATCATTTCTCAAGTAATAATTACACAAAAGCAAAATTTCCATTTAATTTGGAGCAAACAGACCTTTGAAAAGAAAAAAACACCATATTGACCTATTTTAATATTCATATGTTGCTAAAAATACATTTGAAATATAAGATAGAAGTGCTAGGTTGGTTATCTGTAATAAAAAAACAAGACAGACTTTTTAGAATCTCAGAAAAGTCAAAAATTAAAAACTAAAATTAATATATGTATGCATATGCCTATATAAATGATTTATAAATTATAGTTACACCATAAGAAAAAGCACATTTAATAGGAGCATTGTTTATGGTAAAAAGAAAGCCAGTGTTTAAAAAAAATTGGCAAAATATTATCCTGAAATCTCAATAGCCAATACAGTTTTTAACTTAAAATCAGGTGATCTTAATCATTTTGAAGTTTAATAGAGGTATTTGAGTAAAAGTATTGATATTTTTAAGGGCGCACTTCTTTAATATAGCAAATTTTTTCTGTCTTTGCTTTTTAAGGGAGAAAATCTCTAAGTGTAAAGAAATTGATGTTTCAAAGAGCCGGCATTAATTGTGGGCCAACCATTGCCAGCCAATTGACCAAGTCCTTTTCTTACACTATCCCTAAACCTATAGTTTTCCTAAAACATAAATCTTATTGTCCCCATTTGAGAGATGAAGAAACAGGTTCAGAATTAAGTAATCTGCCCAAAGATTTGGGCCTAATTCTGCCACATTTCAAGCCCCTACCCTCCTTGAATAATTTTTCTGTTTGGCAAGGCCAGGGTAAAGTGGTTCATTTATAAAACAAAACAGATTTCACAAATTATGTGAAAAGGGCTCATTTTTTTTCTTACAAACCATGAGATACAGGATTAAGTTTATATAAAATAAATGAGTATAACATACTGCTATTGTAAAAGAAATTTTTAAAAGCTTTAAAGACAATGTCCGAGTCTGTATATGCCTGTATATATAAGTTCACATTGCAAGAGTTAGAAGACAAAATATCACTTTAGGTTAGGATAAATTAGTCTTCTATTAAAATGTAAAGTCTGTTTTTAAGTATCCTTATGAAAACAAAGGTGAACAAATTGAGGAAGTCCAACAGGAAGTATTCATGGGCTGAAAATACTTGATTACTATAGTCTGAGTTAGCAGTCTGTCGCTCAGCTAATCCAAATGGAATATCCTGAAAGCACTTAAGAGGAAAAGCTTAAGGGTGGAGACATAACTTTACTTAGGGAATAAGCTAACAACATATTTATCAGAATTTTCAAGCATATCAAAATTATCATATGGAGTGAAGGATAGCTCTCCTTTGGGGAAAGCATCATGATTCCTTGATTTCCCCCAATGTGGTTATTTTTGGAAAACTGAAAGAATTGTGCTTTGAAGATGTTCTAAACAGTTAGTAAGAAAAAAAATCCAAATTTACTTGTCATCTCTGTTTTAAAATGGCTTTCCAGGCAGGAAGAGTCTACTTAGAAATGAGGAAGCTACAATCAGCAATCTTGGAGCCTTCTCAGTCTTTAAAGAACTGGTGACCAAACCTTCTTTTAATTAACAATTCATTAATATAAAATACAATAGGAATGATATTTTATTAGGAAAACTATCCATACCCACAAGCCACTTGGATTTATAACATCAAAATCAACCCTTAAAATTCCTACTAAAGGAAAATGTAAATGTCATTTTGTAAGAGTTCAAATTAAATATAAGAAGTTGATTGAATTGTTTTGAAAGATGTTTTTTTAACTCGAGTGAATATTCTCCAAAATCTAGATAAATTTACAACTACATTGCACTATTTTAGAAGTGATTTCAGAGCTTGGACCCATAAAATTAAGTAGTAGACTTTAACAACATATCTTTGAGCACACATGGTGGAGAAAACGTTTACAAAAAGGGGGAGAAACTACACAATTTTATATATTTTATACGCAAACACAAACATGTATTCCTTCTCTCACTGAGAGAATTTCTATGATATGAAAAGAGAAACAATAAAACTTTTAAGGAGAGGATATTGAATTCTGCTTCCAACCATAGCATTTTTATAACACTAATGTTTTTATTAAGTAATTTGAAATGGACTTTTTTTAGTACACAGCCTTGAGTTTTAATACATAGAAAGATTTATGTAAATAACTCTACAATCCAAACACAGAAAAGTTCCATAACCCCCCTGCCTAAAACATATCTTGCTATTTGTAGTCAAGCTATCTCCTCATGGCTCAATCTGGCAACCACTGACCCTGTCCTTTTTTCTATAGTTTCACCTTTTTCAAAATGTCATATAAATAAAAGCACACAATATGTAACTATTTCATACTGCTCTCATTTACTCAACACACTGCCATTGACATTTCTCTGTATTGTTGCATGTATTGATGATTCATTCCTTTTTATGGCTGAGTAGTTACCACTGTAGAAATGGACTGCAGTTGGTTTGATTGACTTGCTTCTGAGGTACAGTTGGACTATTTTCAGTTCTTTGTACTTATGGTAGAGCTGCTATAAATATTCATGTACTATTTTTTAACATAAAAGTTTTCTTCTTAATTTTTAAATTCCAGTATAATTAATATATAGTGTTTTATTTGTTTCAAGTGTACAATACAGCAGTTCAACAATTCTATGCATTACTCGGCGCATAGAAATATCATAGTAACAGTAATCTTCATCCCCTTTACTTCACCCATCCCACCCCACCTCCCTTTTGGTAACCACTAGTTTGTTCTCCGTGTTTAAGAGTCTGTTTTTTTGTTTCTCTTTTTTTCTTTGTTCTTTTGTTTCTTAAATTCCACATATGAGTGAAGCCATATGGTATTTCTTTCTGAGTGACTAATTGACTTACTTCACTTAGTGTTAAACCCCCTAGATCCGCCCATGTTGTTGAAAATGGCAAGATTTAATTCTTTATAATGGCTGAGTAATATTATATTATCGATTCATGTATCAGTGTATACTTGGGCTTCTTCCATAATTTGGGTATTGTAAACAATGCTATAATAAACATAGGGGAGCATATATCTTTTTAAATTATTGTTTTCTTATTCTTTGGGTAAATACCCGGTAGTAAAATTACTAGATCATACAGTAATTCTATTTCTAATTTTTTGAGGAACTTCCATACTGTTTTCCACAGTGGTTACACCAGTTTGCATTCCTACCAACAGTGCACAAGAGTGCACTTTTTTTTTTGAACGCATCCTTGCCAACATTTGTTGTGTTTTTTTACATAGCCATTCTGACAGGTATGAAGTAATATTTTGCTATGGTTTAGTTTGATGATGAGTTATGTTGAACATCTTTTTCATGTGTCTGTGGGCCATCTGTATATGTACTTTGGAGAAATATCTGTTCATGTATTCTGCCCATTTTTATTTGGATTATTTTCTTTTTTGGTGTTGAGTTGTGTAAGTTTTTTTTCTTTAATTTTGGATATTAACCCCTTACCATATTCATCATTTGCAAATATCATCTCCTATTTGATAGGTTGTCTTTTTATTTTGCTGGTTGTTTCATTTGCTGTGCACAAGCTGTTAATTTTGATGTAGTCCCAGTAGTTTATTTTTGCTTTTGTTTCCCTTGCCTCAGGAGACATATCAAGAAAGATGTCTATATGGCTGATGCCAGAGAAATTGCTGATCTCTTTTCTATGATTTTTATGGTTTCAGGTCTCACATTTGGGTTTTTAATCCATTTTGAGTTTACTTTTGTATATGGTGTAAGAAAGTGATATAGTTTCATTGCATATAGTTGTCCAGTTTTTCCAGCATCATTTGTTGAAGAGATTGCCTTCCCTATTGCATCTTCTTAGCTCTTTGTAGTAGATTAATTGACCATATAAGTGAGGGTTTATGTATGGGATCTCTATTGTATTCTAATGACATATAAGTCTATTTTTATTCCAGTACCATACTATTTTAATTACTACAGCTTTGTAATAGATCTTAAAAACTGAGATTGAGATACTTCCAACTTTGTTCTTCTTTTTCAAGATTGCTTTGGCTGTTCAGGGTCTTTTGTGGTTCCATACAAATTTTAAGATTATTTTTTCTACTTCTGTGGAAAAGACTGTTGGTAATTTTTTAAGTGTTTGTTTATTTTGAGAGAGAGTACATGCAGAAGGAAGGAGAGAGAGTGAGAGGAGAGAGAGAGTCCCAAGCAGGCTCCACATGGTCAGTGCAAGGCCTGATGCAGGGCTTGATCCCACAGACCATGAGATCATGACTTGAGCCTAAATCAAAAGTCAGACACTTAATCAACTGAGCCACCCAGGTGCCCCAAGACTGTTGGTATTTTGATAGCGATTGCATTAAGTCTATGGATTACTTTGGGTATCATGAACATTTTAACAATATTCTCCCACTCCACGGGCATGGAATATCTTTACATTTGTTTGTGTCATCTTCAAATTCTTTCATAAATGTTTCATAGTTTTCAGAGTGTAGTCCTTTCAATTCCTTGCTTAAGTTTATTCTTAGGCATTTTTGGTGCAATTTTAAATGGGATTGTTTTCTTAATTTCTTTTTCTGCTACTTCATTATTAGTGTATAGAAAAGCAACAAATTTATGTGCATGGATTTTGTGTCCTGCAACCTTACTGTATTCATTTATCAGTTCTAGTAATTGTTTGGTGTTGTCTTTAGAGTTGACCATATATAGTATAAGGTCATCTGCAAATAGTGAAAGTTTTACATCTTCCTTACCAATTGTGGTGTCTTTTATTTCTTTCTGTTGTCTGAAATCTGTGGCTAGGACTTAAGGTACTTACTACACTGAATAAAAGTGGTGAAAGTAGACATCCTTGTTTTCTTCCTGATCTTAAGGGAAAAGCTCTTGCTTTTCACCATTGAGTATGAAGTTAACTGTGGGTTTTTCATATATGACCCTTATTATGTTGAGGTGTGTTGCCTGTAAACCTACTTTGCTGAGGGTTTTTATCATGAATTGATGATGTGTGTTGTCACATGTTTTCTTGCATATATTGAAATGATGATATGGTTTTTATTCTCTCTCTCTTTGACGTGACCTTTCACATTGATTTGTGAATATTGAACCATCTCAGGAATAAATCCTACTTAATCATGGTGAATGATTTTTTAATGTATTGTGAATTCAGTTTGCTAATATTTTGTTGAGGATTTTTGCATTTATGTTCTTAGCGATATTGGACTGCAGTTCTCTTTTTTTTTTTTGTAGTGCATTTATCTAGTTTTGTATCAGATAAATGCAGCCCTCATAGAATGATTTGGAAGCTTTCTTTCCTCTTCTACATTTTGGAATAATTTGAGAAAAATGGGTTAACTCTTCTTTAAATGTTTGGTACAATTCACTTGTAAAGCTGTCTGGTCCTGGACTTTTGTTTATTGTGAATTTTAAAATTTTGACTCAATTTCATTGCCAATAATCAGTCTATTCTATTTCTATTTCTATTTATTCCTGAATCACTTTTGGGAGGTTATATGTTTCTAGGAATTTATCCATTTCTGCTAGATTTTCTAATTTGTTGGCATGTAATTTTTCATAATATTCTCAATAACCCTTTGTATTTCTGTAGTGTTGTTATTTCTCCTCTTTCATTTCTGATTGTATTTATTTCAGTCATTTTTTTTTTGGATGAGTTTGGCTAGTTTATCAATTTTGTTGATCCTTTCAAAGGACCAGTTCCCGGTTTCATTGATGCATTCTATTGATGATTTTTTTTTTTTTTTTTTTTTTTTTTTTTTTTTTTTTGCTTCTATTTCATTTGTTTCTGCTCTAATCTTTATCATTTTCTTCATGCTACAGTTTTGGTTTTGGTTTTGGTTTTGTTTGTTCTTCTTATTTAGCTCCTTTAGGTGTAATGTTAGGTTGTTTATTTGAGATTTTTTTGCTTCTTGATGTAGGCCTGTATTGCTATAAACTTCCCTTTTAAAACTGCTTTTGCTGCATCCCAAAAATTTTGGACCATTCGGTTTTCATTTTCATTTGTGTCTTTCATCTATATTTGTACTTTTAATTTCCTCTTGATGTCTTAGATGACCCAGTCATAGTTTGGTAACATGTTATTTAACCTCCATGTATTTGTGTTCTTTCCAGATTTTTTCTTGTGGTGGATTTCTAGTTCATAGTGCTGTGGCTGGAAAAGATGCATGGTGTGATTATATTTTTTAATTTTTTGAGACTTCTTTTGTAGCCTAACATGTGATCTGTTCTGCAGAATGTGCCCTGTGGACTTGAAAATAATGTGCATTCTGACATTTTAGGGTGGAATGTTTTGACTTTATCTGTTAGATCCATTTGGTCCAATTTTCATGCAAAACCACTGTTTCCTTGTTGATTTTCTGTTTGGATGATCTATCCATTGATGTTAGTGAAGTGTTAAAGTCCCCTACTATTATTGTATTACTATTGACTACTTCCTTTATGTTTGTTATTAGTTGCTTTATGTATTCAGATGCTTCCATGTTGGGCGCATAATCATTTATAATTCTTGGGGCACCTGGTTGGCTCAGTTGGTTAAGTGTTCGACTTCAGCTTAGGTCATGATCTCACAGTCCCTGGGTACAAGCCCAGCATTGGGCTCTGTGCTGACAGCTCAGAGTCTGGAGCTTGCTTCACATTCTGTGTCTCCCTCTCTCTCTCTGCCCCTCTCCCACTTGTGCTCTGTCTCTATCTCTCAAAAATAAACATTAAAAATTATTTAAAAAGATTTATAAGTCATACATCTTTTTGGATTCTTCCCTTAATGATTATACAGTGTCCTTTGTCTCTTGTTACTATCTTTGTATTAAAGTCTATTTTGTCCCATATGAATGCTACCCATGCTTTCTTTTCACTTCATTTGCATAATAAATGCTTTCCATCCCTTTACTTTTAGTCTGATTGTGTTTTTTGGTCTGAAATGAGTCTCATGGAGTCAATATATGGATAGGTCTTGCTTTTTTAAACATTCCATCACCCTTTGTCTTTTGATTGGAGCATTTAGACTATTTTCACTCAAAGTAGTTATTGACAGGTATGTACTTATAGCCATTATTTTGCTTGTTTGATGATTGTTTTATACTTGTCTCTGTTCCTTATTTCTCCTGGTCTCTTCTCTCACAGTTGCTAGTTTTCTTTAGAGGTATACTTGTATACTTTCTCTTTATTTTTTGCGTATCTATTATTGGTTTTTGATTTATGGTTGCTATTAGGTTTATATGTCTTATGCATATAGTGGTCTGTATTAAGTAGATGGTTGCTTAAATTTGAACCTATTGTAGAAGAACTAAATTTTTATTCTTCTCCCCCCATGTTTTAGGTAACACATTCTTTTATTTTGTGAATCCCTTGACTGATTTTTATAGATGTACTTATTCTTACTGCTTTTGTGTTGCCTATTTTTCTTACTCCAGCCATAGTCTTTCCTTTCCACGCACAGAATCCCTTTTAACATTACATGTAAGGCTTGTCTGGTGGCCATGAATTCCTTTAACTTTTGTATGTATGAGAAACTATTTATTCTTCTATTCTGAATGACAGCCTTGCTGCATAGAGTATTTTCGGTTGCAGGGTTTTTTTTTCTTTCAGCACTTTTAATATATCATTCACTCCATTTTGGCCTGCAGTTTATCCTTGGGTTGATTTTGTTTGGGGAATCTTGAGCCTCCTGAACCTGGATTCCTGTATCCTTCCCTAGATTCAGGAAGTTTTCAGCTATTATGTTTTTAGATAAATTCTATGCCTCCTTTTCCCTCTCTTCTCCTTCTGGGATCCTTATAATGCAAATGTTACTATGTTTGATGGTGGCACTGAGATCCCTTAATCTATTCTCATTTTTATTAATGTTTCTTCTTTCTCCTCTTCAGCTTGTTTGTTTTCCATTACTGTTCTCCAGGTCTCTGATCAATTCTTCTGCTTTCTCTAGTCTACTATTTATTCTCATTTATTTTTAACTTCATTTATTGAGTTCTTCATCTCTCTTTTTTATGTTTTCTATCTCTTTTCAGGGTCTAGCTGAGATCTTCCACTTTTATCAAGTTCAGTGAGTTTCTTTATGACCATTAATTTAAATTCTCTATTGGTTATATTACTTATCTTTGTTTCATTTAGCTCTGCTGCTGTGATTTTGTCCTGTGTTTTCATTTGGGACATATTCCTCTGTCTCCTCATTTTGTCTCTCTGTGTCTGTTTCTCTGTGTTAGGAAAGTCAGCTATGTCTTCTCTTGAAAGCAGTGGCCTTATGAAAAAGAGGTCCTGGAGTAACCTGCAGAGCAATGTCCCCTGTTCACCATAATCTGGCACTTAAGGGGTACATCTCCTTTATGTATTGTGTGCACACTAGTGTTGTTGCTTAGCCATGCTTTCCTTCAGTCCAGTTGTCTGCAATGGCTCTTTTTGCCTATTGTAGGCAGAGTTTTGTCCCTGTGTTGTTATTGGGCCAGTCTTGGCTGCCTTGGGCTTGAGTTGGGTGAGACCAAGAATTTGCTAGAGATGTGGTTTCACAGAATTGCAGGGTACTCTCCCTCTGTTGTCCTTGAGAAACCTTCAATGGTGGACATTGCCTACAATAAACCAGATGTCTGCCCCCAGTGCACTGATGAAGTTCAGTGGAACTGGTGTGTGTGTGGTTATCTTCCCCTTTTCTTGGGGCAAGAGTTACTTTGGAGTGGTTCTGACTCCTTTTGGTGCTGCTTGTACACTGCCATGCTTATGGTATTGCTTTGGATAAACACCTGCAGAAGGCATGTTGGAGGGCGTGGGTTCACAGAACATGGGGGCAAACCAAGCAGTGTTAGCAAGGATTGCTCTGGGCTCTTTGTGAAAGGGACCTGGAGCAGCTTTAGTGAACTTCTGAGGACAGGTTGGAAGAGGTGGTTCCACAGAAAAGTGGTGGGCGGGGGCATGGTGTTAGCCAACTAGGTGGAGAGTGGACACACTATGCTGGTTCCTATAGGTGTCTGTGTATCTAGGCTGGAGGGCAGGGTAGGGAAATGGCACCTTCCAGTTCTTTGGTTCTTGGAGAAGTGTCCCAAAGATCCCTGCCCCTCCTGCCCATGCTCTAAGATTAGTAAACAAATCTCCCTCCCATATACGCCTGAGTTTTCAGACTCCTCCTTCTGTGCTGTATCTCAGTAGGGATGTTGTTAATACTGTCTCTCTCTTTAAGGGTGGTGACTCAGTTTTCTATTGCTCTACAGCTCTCCCAGAGCCAAGCCCACTGATTTTTAAAGTTCCTGGTGTTAAACCCCTCTAATTATAAGAACTCACTAAATTGAGCCCCTCTGGTTTTCAAAGGCAAATATGAGGACTTATCTTCCCAGTGTGGGTCACCTGTGCCTGGGGTGACTGGTGTGAGGTTTGCTCCTTTCCCTTCTCTCTGCCTGTGGTTTTCCTCCCTCCCACGGACAATCTCACCGTCAGTTTAGTTCCTGACAGTATCTCTGTCCAATTTACCCTTTCCATGCAGCCTTTTCTCTACATCTCTATATTTCTTAGCTGTGGAGTCTGTTCTACCACTCTTTAGGTCATTTTCTGGGTTTATTTATACAGATGTGAGTGTTATTTAGGTGTATCAATGGGAGAAAGTAAGCTTAGGGTCCTCCCACTCTGCCACTTTCCCCAGAAGTCTCTAACACAAAAGTTTTAATATTTCTAGGATAAAAACTAGGAATTGGATTACTGAGTCATATTTTGAATGCATTTTTAAGTTTAGAGGAAACTGACCATCTGTTTTCTAGAGTAGCTATACATTTTTTATTTTTACCAGCAATCTATGAGATATTTAGTTGTTCTGAATCCTTCCTAGCATTGTCAATTTGTTTTATTTTACATTGCTTGTTTATTTTAGCTATTCTAATAGGTGTGTTTTAGCAGTTCATTGTGCACAAAGTTGGCGTTTCCCCACACTAATACAATGTTGAATATCTTTTTCATATGCTAATTTGCCATTCCTATATCTCCTTTGGTGAAATGTCTGTTCAAAATATTTGCCCCTTTCCCTTTTTAATGGATTTTTAAAAAATTTTCTGTTGAGTTTGAGAGTTCCTTATATATTTAGGATATAAATCCTTTGGTGGTTATATAATTTGAAAATAGAACCAATCTTCATTATTTGCAGATTCTATGTCTGCACATTTGATTACTTGCCAAAATTTATTTGTATCTCTCATATCACTACATACCATCTAGCTATGGTCATTCACAGACATCCACAGAATGGTCAAAACTTTTAATTGCCTGACATGCATGTTCCCAGCTGAATTTGAATATGGCCAGACCCTTCCTTCTTATTTCAGCTATAAAAAAAGGGTTTCTTTCTTGGTCTATTTAGTGCCACATTTTAACATTTTGTCTCTTTTGTTGGTAATTTCACTGTTTAGAATAGCCCCCATTCATTGTGATGAAGTCTATCTAATGTTCCTTAGCATAAGAAAGTTGTGATGTGTGTTATGGAGAAAATATGTATGTTAGATAAAATTCACTCTAGAAAGAGTTATAGTGCCATTGGCCATGAGTTTAGTGTTAATGACTCAAAAATATTTATTGAATAAGATGTATTTAAAGAGAAACATACATAGAATAAGGGTATATATTAATCAGTCAATGAAAATATTGTGACCAGAGACTCATAGCAAACTAATTCTGTATTTCCTCTAGGAATAATTTGTTTAGTATTCATTAATTCAGTGTTCATAGTACTTTATAGAGAAAACTACTGTGAATAATGAGAATCACCTGTACTTTCTTCCAGTTTGTAGTTTGTCTTGTCCATTCTGTCATTAGTATCTTTAACGAAGCAAAAGTTTTAAATTTTTATAAGATTTAATTTACATTGTTTTCTTTATGGATCATATTTATACATATATTTAAAGTTTAAAACCAAAGACAAAATCTTTAAAGTAACTGAAGAGAAATTAAAAAAAACAAAATTTCACCTGTAGATAATGACAATAATTACAATGGTCTTCTCATCAAAAACCATGCAAGCAGGAAGAAATTGGTGTGAAATAAAGTGTTAAGAGAAAAAACACCACCAACCTAGGACTCTGTATCCAGCAAGGTTGTCTTCAAAAGTGTAGAAGATATAAAGAATTTCTCAAACAAAAATTGAGAGGATTCATCAAAAACAGACCCATTCTGTAAGACAGGTTGTAAGGAGTTGTTCAGGAAATAGAAAAATTATATAGGACAAACACTGAATTTGCATAGGAAAGAACATTGAAGAAATAAATGAGTAATATAAAATGTTTTATATTTGATTGGAGCAGTAACTACTTTCTTAAATAAGAATATTTTTTGATGTTTATTTTTGAGACAGAGAGAGAGAGAGAGAAAGAGAGAGAGCAAGAGTGCAGGAGGGACAGAGTATCCAAAGTGGGCTCTGTGCCGACAGCAGCCTGATGCAGGGCTCAGACTCCTGAACCACGAGATCATGACCCAAGCTGAAGTCTGCTGCTCATCCGACTGAGCCACCCAAGGGCCCCTCTTAAATAAGAATATTAATAATATACTGGCTGGTTAGAGCATAAGTCAGAAGATTAACAAAACATCTAAAGGAATGAGAGCAAACTAGGACTACCTGCATGACACAAGAAGTATAGTTACTTGACAGCAGACATAGATTAGTTAACAATTTATATTGCAAATACTACAGAAATCACTAATTTTATTTAAAAGGTATAATTGATACTTTAAGAGAAGATATAGAGGTTTCATATGAAATAATTAAAACTGGACAAGGCAGAAAATATAAATTTAAAAAAGGAACAAATGCAGTGAATAAACAGATGATCTAAATATGCCAACTAAAAGAGGCATATTGTCAGAGTGAATAAACAACAAGAACCAATTTTATGCTATCTATAAGAAACAATGATAAAGATATATTTTCTTCTCTATATGCAATGGAAATACCAATCAGAAGAAACTGAGAGTGGATATATTAATATCAAAAAAACTTCAGAACAAAGAAAATTATCAGAGCCAAAAAGGGAGTTCGTATATTGACCAAAGCATCAATTCACCAAGAAAGTATAGCAAGCCTAAATATGTATGTAACAAACAATAGAGCTACAAAACATGTGAAGTCAAAATTGATAGAACTAAAAAGGAAAACAGACAAATCCCTATTTATAACTGGAGTCTTCAACACCCCTCCCTCAATAATTAATAGCACAACTAGACAGACATCAGCAAGATTAGAGGCACTCAACAATATCCTCAACCAACAGAGATTAATAACATTTATAGAACACTCTCCCCAACAAGACAATACATTTTTTTTTCAAGTGGCCATGGCACATGTATCAAGATAAACAATAGCATGAGATAGAAAAAAATACAGATAGGTTTAAAGAAAAGGAAAGGAGAAAGGCACATCATGCTACCACTAATCAGAAGAAAATGAAAGTAGCTCTGCGAATTTTAGACAGCACAGAGAGACTTCAGAACAAGGTCAGTCATCAGGAAAAAAGAAGGATATTAAATAAAGGAGTCAATGCCCTAAAAAGAGATAACAATCCTAAACATGTGCACCAAACAAAAGATCTTCAGTATAAATGAAGGAAACTGAGAGGAGAAATAAATAAATCCACTGTTATAGTTGGAAGTTTCAATATCCCTCCATCATCGACAGATAAATCAGAGGCAGAAAATCAATATAAATTTAGATGTCCTAAACAACACTATCGATCAACTTGATCTAACTGACATTTATAAAACATTCCATCAAACAACAACAGAATACACATTCTTCTCAAAATCACACGAACCTTCACAAAGATAGACCACATGATGGACCATTAAACAACTACGAATAATCAACAGTTCAAAAGGAAGCCTCAAGAAAAGTCAAAAATAGAAAAAATATTTGACATCTAGTAATGAATGGATAAAGAAGATGGGTGTGTATATATAATACACCATATACAATGGAGTATTAATCGGTAATCAAAAAGAATGAAATGTTGCCATTTGCAACAATGTGGATGGAACTAGAATGTATTATGCTAAGAAATAAGTCAGAGAAAGACAAATATCTTATGATTTCACTAATCTGTAGAATTTAAGAAACAAAACAGATGAACACAGGGGAAAGGAAAAAAAATGGAATAAGAGAAAGAGAGAGAGGGAAGCAAACCATAAGAACTGTTAAATACTGAGAACAAACTGAGGGTTGCTGGAGGGAAGGTGGTGGGGGATGGGCTAAATGGGTGATGGACATTAAAGAGGGCACTTGTTGGGATAAGCACTGGGTGTTATATGTAAGTGATGAATCACTAAATTCTATTCCTGAAACCTATACTACACTATATGTTAACTAACTTGAATTTAAATTAAAAAAAAAAAAGAATACTTTGAATTACTGAAGTAGAAAATATGACCTTTTAAAATGGGTGGGATGCAGTGAATACAGTGCTTGGAGGGAAATTTATAGCATTAATCACTTATACCCCAAAAGAAGAAAGATCTAAAATCAATCTAAGCATCCACCTCAGAGAAATAAAGAAAGAAGAATGATTTAAGACTAAATTAAACAGAAGAAAATAAAGAACAAAAATTAGAGCAGAAATCAATGAAATTGACAAATAAAAAGAGAAAAGTCAATGAAAACAAAAGCTGATTCCTTAATATAACCAATAAAATTAGTAAACCTCTAATGAAGAAAAAAAAGACCCAAATTATCAATATTAGAAATAAAAGAATGGTCATTACTATTAACCTCATGGGTATTAAAATTATAATAAAGAAATACTATGAACAACTCTACAAATTTGTCGACAAATTTGTAGTTTAAGTGAATAGTTTAAATGAACAAATTACTTGAAAAACACAAACTAAGGAAACTCACTCAAGGAGAGATAACTGTAATAGCCCTAAACATATTTCTGAAAATTAATAATTAATAACCTTCAAAAGGAAAACACCAAAGCCACTTTGCTTCACTGGTGGATTTTATCAAACATTTAAGGAGCAAAAAGTACTAATTTTCCATAATATTTTCAGAAAAAAACAGAGGGCAAACTTCTTAATTTATTCTATGAGGCCAATATTACTCTATTTCAAAAACCACATAAAGACATTAAATGATAGAAAAACTACAGGCTGATGTATCTCATGAACATAGAAATAAAAATATTCAACCAAACATTATCAAATTGAATTCAGTAATATAAAAAAATTATACACCATGACCAAATGGGATTTATTAAACATATGCAAGATTGTCTCAACATTCAAAATTCAATTAATGTAGTCTGCCTTATCGAAAGGCTGAATAAAAACTATAGCATATTAATTGATGGAGGGCAAAGCATTTGAAAACATCTGCTGATTCATGATAAAAACTTTCAACAAACTAAGAGTAGAGGAATTTTCCTAACTTAGTAAAAATATCTAATACCTTTTTGAAACAGGCTTGAAAGAGGTTTATTCTATAAAAATCTAACACCATAGCTATTGGTAAAAGACTGGATGCTTTTGCCCAGGAGTTGGAAAAAGACAAGGATGTCATTTCATACCATTTATATTCAACATCACACTAGAATCCCTATTTAATGCAATAAAGGAAGAAAGGGAAATACGAATATGCATATTAAAATGCATATTAAATGGAAATACAAAGTGTGCATATTAAAAGGAACAAAGAAAAAATGTTTCTAATTGCACATGAAATCATGGTCTGTGTAGGAAAACCAATGAACTTACACAATAATTCCTATGACAAATGAGTGAATACAGAATACAAAGTCAATATACAAAAGTCACAGAATACAGAGTCAATATACAAGTCAATTTCTTATCTATATACCATCAATGAACAAATGGAAGTTAAAATTAAATATTATATTTATACAGCACCAAAAATGAAACACTTAGGTATAAATCTATCAAATTATGAATAGCATCTGCATGCAGAAACCACAAACCACTGAAGGAAGAAACTGAAGATCTAAATAAATTGAGAGATATTTTATGCTTACAGATTTGAAAATGCAATGTAACTAGGATGTGAATCTTCTCAACTTGATCTTTAGAATTAATGGAATCCCAACAAAATTCTCAGCACATTATTTTGAAGATATGGACAATCTTTCACTAAAGTCTTTGTGGAAAGGCAAATGACCTAGAATAGTGAATACAGTATTGAAAAACAAGAACAAAGTTTGCAAACTCACACTACTCAATTTTGTGACATATGGCAAAGCTCCAGAAATTAAGACAACAAGGTATCATTGAAAGAATACATACATAGATGGAAGATAATGGAACATAACAGAGAGCCCCAAAGAGATGCATGCCTATTGAGTCAACTGATTTTTGGCCAAGGTGTGAGGCAATTCAAAGGGGAAAAAATAATTTTTTCAACAAATGGTGCTGAAATAATTAGATGTTCATAAGTAAAAAAATACATACCTAATCACAGACTTTACACCTTACATAAAATTAACTCAAAATAGAACATAGAAGCATCAAATACAAAATTATGATTCCTATAGGAGAAATTAAAGGAAAAACTATTTGAGTTTCAATTTGGTGATGAAATTTCAGACGTATTACCAAAAACATCATGAAAGAGAAAGTGTTGGATTTTTTAAAGCTAAAATTTCTACTTTTTGATAAACACTTGGGAATGAAAATAAGAACCACAGATTGAGAAAAAAATATATTTGCAAAACATATATGTAATCAAGGAATTTTATCTGTATGCAAAGGCAAACAACAAAATTCCAAAACCTTAAAACTCAACAATAAGGAAATAAAACCTCTCAATTAACAAATTGGCCAAAATAAAAGCAGACACCTCTCCAAATATATATATACAAATGGCAGCTAAGTGCATGAAAAAAATGCTAAATTTATTTATCATACGACTGGAAGTTTGTACCCTTCAGCCACCATGGTAACTACACTGAATAATACTGTGTTATATATTTGAAAGTTGTTAAGAGAGTAAATCTTAAAAGTTCTCATCACAAGAAGAAAAAATTCTATGTGTGATGTTAGATGTTAACCATCCTTATTGTGGTAATTATTTTGGAATATATCTAAATATCAACCATTAAGTTGTACATCTAAATCTAATACAATATGTCAATTCTATCTCAGTAAAAAATGATGCTCAACATCATCTGTCGGTAGGGAAATTACAAATTAAAACAAGATGAGATACCACTACATAACTATTAGAATGACTAAAACAAAACAAAACAAAAACCCGATGTTACTAACTGCTGGAGAGGATGCAAAGCAACAGGAACTCTTATTCACTGCTGATGTGAATGTAAATTCAAATAGCTATTTTGGAAGACAGTTTGGAAGTTTCTTGAAAAATTAAAAATAGTCTTATCATAAAACCCAGCAATTGCTTTCCTAGGAATTTACTCAACTGGTTTGAAATGTTGTAGCAGCATAATTGCCAAAAATGGAAGCAAGCAAGGTGTCCTTTAAAGGGTGAAAGGATAAACAAACTGATGTATCCATACAGGGGTGAATATTAAATGTATGTTGTTAAATGAAAGAAACCAGGGTATGTATTGTCTAATTCCAGTTATGTGGCTTTCAAGAAAAGGCAAAATTATAGAGATGGCATAAAGATCTGAGGTTTAGTGGTAGGGGGAGGGTTGAATACAACACTCACGGGGGAGTGTATCTATTTTATATGATACCATAATGGTGGATACATGAAACTATGTGGAAACTCAAAGAACTTTACGGCAAAAATGGAGAAATTCATGCATATTTGTTTAAAAATTCATCTGGGAGTTCAGAGGGGTCCTAAGGTAGAATGCAGAATGTGACAAAACAATCTAAGTATTACAAATACATGAAACAACTTCACGGAAGGGAGTGGAGGGAAAAGTGCTGACCTATGTGACTTTGACAGTGAGATGAGCCTGTAACATTACATACAGATGAAGCTACACATAAGCACAATACTCTGGTTGATAAAGTTGTTTTCCACAGGAATGTCAGTTAACAACTCTGAAAATACTATATATGCTATATCTGTATGCAGAAATTGAACAATTAAATGTACAGTGATTCAGGTTTCTCGTTGGAGAGGGAGGGTATAAAGCAAGGGAGAGGGTTAGAATCATGGTGATAGGTTAGAGTTGGAGACATGAGTAAGAACCCATGTTTACCCTAATATAGTACAGACGTAAGTATTTGTAGACACATACACCTCTGTGGGTTAGTATACACACATGTGTTTCCTGGATGTGTCACCTGAGAAGGCCTAAATGGAACAACAGCCCAGCAGCAGTGAGCACACCTGGCACCCAGGTCCTGGTTTCTAATACCATTCTGTAATAAGTAAAAGAAATGAAAGCACCTCAATGGCCAAAGCTAGAATACTTTAACAACAAAATAATTAAAGGAATATAGAATTACAAACCGAAGTATTAAATCAATCTCCATAAGTCCATATTGTCGTAATTAATGATTAAGTAAATAAATAGAGAATAGATTTCCTCTGCAGAAGAATTTGAAATAAGAATTACACCCTTTTTTTTGAAAAAAAAATTTTTTTAATGTTTATTTATTTTTGAGACAGGGAGAGACAGAGCATGAATGGGGGAGGGGCAGAGAGAGAGGGAGACACAGAATCTGAAACAGGCTCCAGGCTCTGAGCTGTCAGCACAGAGCCCTACGCGGGGCTCAAAATCACGGACCGCGAGATCATGACCTGAGCTGAATTCAGATGCTTAACCGACTGAGCCACCCAGGCGCCCCAAGAATTACACCTTTAAAGATGTGGAGCAATTAGAAAAGTCCTAATCGAAAGGGACACATGCACCCTGATGTTTATAGCAGCATTATTTACAATGACCACATTATGGAAACAGCCCATGTGCATGGATGGATGAATGGATAAAGAAGATGTGGTATATATATACAACGGAATTTTACTCAGCCATAAAGAAGAATGAAATCTTGCCATTTGCAACAACATGACTGAAGCTGGAAAGTATTATGCTAAATGAAATGAGTCAGAGAAAGACAAATACCATATGATTTCACTAGTGGAATTTTTGAAAAAATACTTATTTTTGAGGGAGAGAGAGACAGAGGGAGAGTGGTGGGAGGGCAGAAAGAGGAAACAGAATCTGAAGCAGGCTCCAGGTTCTGAACTGGCAGCACAGAGCCTGACATGGGACTTGAACTCACGAACTGCAACATCATGACCTGAGCCAAAGTCTGACGCTTAACTGACTGAGCCATGCAGGTACCCCTCGGGTGGAATTTAGGAAACAAAACAAATGAGCAAAGGAACAAAAAGGAGAGAGACACAGTGAGAAACAGACTCTTAACTAGAAAGAACAAACTGATGGTTTCCAAAGGAGAAGTGGTTGAGGGGATGGGTTAAATAGGTGATGGGGATTACTGAGTGCACTTGTGATGTGCTCCATTTGTTGTATGGACGTGTTGAATCGCTATACTGTACACCTGAAACTAATATTATACTATGCTAACTAATTGGAATTTAAATAAAAGATTTAAAAAAAGAGGTGGAGTATAACTCCCTATTCTTTAAATGTGAGCTGTATGTAATTTAGACTTCCGTCTTAAGAGAAAAGTTGGAAAGCAGGAGCAGGCTGGGGTGAGAGAGAGAGAGAGAGAGAGAGAGAGAAGTCCCTTTACAGTGGAGAACCTTAAAAAACACCATGTCAGGTGATGAAGGTCAATATCAACAGTGGTAAGTGGTGTTGATAGTATGTACCCTTGACATGATAAGAACAGTACTTTACCCCTTCTTCACAAAAAATCCATAATTCTGGTCTAATCATGAGAAACATATCGGAAAAGTCCTGAGGGATATTTTAGAAAATACCTGACTAGTACTGCTCAAAACTGTCAATGTCATTAAAAATAAGGAAACTGTAAAAAAAACTTCACAATCAAGAGGAGACTAATGGACATGATGATTATCCCAAATGGAATACTGGAACAGAAAAAGAGTGTTAGGTAAAAACTAAGAAAATCTGAATAAAGTATGGATTTTTAGTTAATAATATGTCACTACTGGTTCATTAATTGTGACAAATGTGCCATACTAATGCCAAGTGTTAATTGTAGTAGAGAGTGGATTTGGGTACACTGGAAGGCTCTATTATCTTTACAACTTTGCTGTAAATCTGAATCTGTTCTAAAATAAAATGTTCATTAATTAAAAAAAAAAACGGGGACACCTGGATGACTTAGTCAGTAAAGCATCCAGCTCTTGATTTCAACTCAGGCCATGATCTCCTGGTTTATGGGTTCAAACCCCACATCAGGTATGTCTCTGACAGTACACAGAGCCTGCTTGGAATTCTCTTTCTCCTTTCTCTGCCCCTTCCTCCACGCACACATGCACTTTCTCCCCCTGCCCCCCCCATATATATCTGTATCTGTCTATCCCTATCTATCTATCTATCTATCTATCTATCTCTCTCTCTCTCCCCCAAAATAAACTTTAAAAAAATTAAAAAAAAACTTTTTATTTATTTTTTTTAATTTTTTTTACTCTAAAGATTTATTTATTTATTTTTTTATTAAGCCATTGTGTTTTATTTTATTTTATTTTTTTTAATATATGAAATTTATTGTCAAATTGGTTTCCATACAACACCCAGTGCTCATCCCAAAAGGTGCCCTCCTCAATCCCCAAAGGTGCCCTCCTCAATACCCATCAATCCTCAGTTTGTTCTCAGTTTTTAACAGTCTCTTATGCTTTGGCTCTCTCCCACTCTAACCTCTTTTTTTTTTTTTTTCCTTCCCCTCCCCCATGGGTTTCTGTTAAGTTTCTCAGGATCCACATAAGAGTGAAACCATATGGTATCTGTCTTTCTCTGTATGGCTTATTTCACTTAGCATCACACTCTCCAGTTCCATCCACGTGGCTACAAAAGGCCATATTTCATTCTTTCTCATTGCCACGTAGTATTCCATTGTGTATATAAACCACAATTTCTTTATCCATTCATCAGTTGATGGACATTTAGGCTCTTTCCATAATTTGGCTATTGTTGAGAGTGCTGCTATAAACATTGGGGTACAAGTGCCCCTATGCATCAGTACTCCTGTATCCCTTGGATAAATTCCTAGCAGTGCTATTGCTGGGTCATAGGGTAGGTCTATTTTTTTTTTTTAATTTTTTTTTCAACGTTTTTTATTTATTTTTGGGACAGAGAGAGACAGAGCATGAACGGGGGAGGGGCAGAGAGAGAGGGAGACACAGAATCGGAAACAGGCTCCAGGCTCTGAGCTGTCAGCACAGAGCCTGACGCGGGGCTCAAACTCACGGACCGCGAGATCGTGACCTGGCTGAAGTCGGATGCTTAACCAACTGCGCCACCCAGGCGCCCGGGTGGTCTATTTTTAATTTTCTGAGGAACCTCCACACTGCTTTCCAGAGCGGCTGCACCAATTTGCATTCCCACCAACAGTGCAAGAGGGTTCCCGTTTCTCCACATCCTCTCCAGCATCTATAGTCTCCTGATTTGTTCATTTTGGCCACTCTGACTGGCGTGAGGTGATATCTGAGTGTGGTTTTGATTTGTATTTCCCTGATAAGGAGCGACATTGAACATCTTTTCTTGTGCCTGTTGGCCATCCGGATGTCTTCTTTAGAGAAGTGTCTATTCATGTTTTCTGCCCATTTCTTCACTGGGTTATTTGTTTTTCAGGTGTGGAGTTTGGTGAGCTCTTTATAGATTTTGGATACTAGCCCTTTGTCCGATATGTCATTTGCAAATATCTTTTCCCATTCCGTTGGTTGCCTTTTAGTTTTGTTGGTTGTTTCCTTTGCTGTGCAGAAGCTTTTTATCTTCATAAGGTCCCAGTAATTCACTTTTGCTTTTAATTCCCTTGCCTTTGGGGATGTGCCGAGTAAGAGATTGCTACGGCTGAGGTCAGAGAGGTCTTTTCCTGCTTTCTCCTCTAAGGTTTTGATGGTTTCCTGTCTCACATTCAGGTCCTTTATCCATTTTGAGTTTATTTTTGTGAATGGTGTGAGAAAGTGGTCTAGTTTCAACCTTCTGCATGTTGCTGTCCAGTTCTCCCAGCACCATTTGTTAAAGAGACTGTCTTTTTTCCATTGGATGTTCTTCCCTGCTTTGTCAAAGATGAGTTGGCCATACATTTGTGGGTCTAGTTCTGGGGTTTCTATTCTATTCCACTGGTCTATGTGTCTGTTTTTGTGCCAATACCATGCTGTCTTGATGATGACAGCTTTGTAGTAGAAGCTAAAGTCTGGGATTGTGATGCCTCCTGCTTTGGTCTTCTTCTTCAAAATTACTTTGGCTATTCGGGGCCTTTTGTGGTTCCATATGAATTTTAGGATTGCTTGTTCTGGCTTCGAGAAGAATGCTGGTGCAATTTTGATTGGGATTGCATTGAATGTGTAGATAGCTTTGGGTAGTATTGACATTTTGACAATATTTATTCTTCCAATCCATGAGCAAGGAATGTCTTTCCATTTCTTTATATCTTCTTCAATTACCTTCATAAGCTTTCTATAGTTTTCAGCATACAGATCTTTTACATCTTTGGTTAGATTTATCCCTAGGTATTTTATGCTTCTTGGTGCAATTGTGAATAGGATCAGTTTCTTTATTTGTCTTTCTGTTGCTTCATTGTTAGTGTATAAGAATGCAACTGATTTCTGTACATTGATTTTGTATCCTGCAACTTTGCTGAATTCATGTATCAGTTCTAGCAGACTTCTGGTGGAGTCTATCGGATTTTCCATGTATAATATCATGTCGTCTGCAAAAAGCGAAAGCTTGACTTCATCTTTGCCAATTTTGATGCCTTTGATTTCCTTTTGTTGTCTGATTGCTGATGCTAGAACTTCCAGCACTATGTTAAACAGCAGCGGTGAGAGTGGGCATCCCTGTTGTGTTCCTGATCTCAGGGAAAAAGCTCTCAGTTTTTCCCCGTTGAGGATGATGTTAGCTGTGGGCTTTTCATAAATGGCTTTTATGATGTTTAAGTATGTTCCTTCTATCCCGACTTTCTCAAGGGTTTTTATTAAGAATGTTGAACCAGCCCTGCATCCCAGGAATGAATCCCACTTGATCATGGTGAATAATTCTTTTTATATGCCGTTGAATTCGATTTGCTAGTATCTTATTGAGAATTTTTGCATCCATATTCATCAGGGATATTGGCCTGTAGTTCTCTTGTTTTACTGGGTCTCTGTCTGGTTTAGGAATCAAAGTCATACTGGCTTCATAGAATGAGTCTGGAAGTTTTCCTTCCCTTTCTATTTCTTGGAATAGCTTGAGAAGGATAGGTATTATCTCTGCTTTAAACGTCTGGTAGAACTCCCCTGGGAAGCCATCTGGTCCTGGACTCTTATTTGTTGGGAGATTTTTGATAACCGATTCAATTTCTTCGCTGGTTATGGGTCTGTTCAAGCTTTCTATTTCCTCCTGATTGAGTTTTGGAAGAGTGTGGGTGTTTAGAAATTTGTCCATTTCTTCCAGGTTGTCCAACTTGTTGGCATATAATTTTTCATAGTATTCCCTGATAACTGTTTGTATCCTTGAGGGATTGGTTGTAATAATTCCATTTTCATTCATGATTTTATCTATTTGGGTCATCTCCCTTTTCTTTTTGAGAAGCCTGGCTAGAGGTTTATCAATTTTGTTTATTTTTTCAAAAAACCAACTCTTGGTTTCGTTGATCTGCTCTACAGTTTTTTTAGATTCTATATTGTTTATTTCTGCTCTGATCTTTATTATTTCTCTTCTTCTGCTGGGTTTAGGCTGCCTTTGCTGTTCTGCTTCTATTTCCTTTAGGTGTGCTGTTAGATTTTGTATTTGGGATTTTTCTTGTTTCTTGAGATAGGCCTGGATTGCAATGTATTTTCCTCTCAGGACTGCCTTCGCTGCGTCCCGAAGCGTTTGGATTGTTGTATTTTCATTTTCGTTTGTTTCCATATATTTTTTAATTTCTTCTCTAATTGCCTGGTTGACCCACTCATTCGTTAGTAGGGTGTTCTTTAACCTCCATGCTTTTGGAGGTTTTCCAGACTTTTTTCCTGTGGTTGATTTCAAGCTTCATAGCATTGTGGTCTGAAAGTATGGTCTGAAAGTATGGTCTGAAAGCATGGTATAATTTCAATTCTTGTAAACTTATGAAGGGCTGTTTTGTCACCCAGTATATGATCTATCTTGGAGAATGTTCCATGTGCACTCGAGAAGAAAGTGTATTCTGTTGCTTTGGGATGCAGAGTTCTAAATATATCTGTCAAGTCCATCTGATCCAATGTAATATTCAGGGCCCTTGTTTCTTTATTGACCGTGTGTCTAGATGATCTATCCATTGTTGTAAGTGGGGTGTTAAAGTCCCCTGCAATTACCACATTCTTATCAATAAGGTTGCCTATGTTTATGAGTAATTGTTTTATATATTTGGGGGCTCTGGTATTCGGCGCATAGACATTTATAATTGTTAGCTCCTCCTGATGGATAGACCCTGTAATTATTATATAATGCCCTTCTTCATCTCTTGTTACAGCCTTTAATTTAAAGTCTAGTTTGTCTGATATAAGTATGGCTTTCTTTTGGCTTCCAGTAGCATGATAAATAGTTCTCCATCCCCTCACTCTCAATCTAAAGGTGTCCTCAGGTCTAAAATGAGTCTCTTGTAGACAGCAAATAGATGGGTCTTGTTTTTTTATCCATTCTGATACCCTATGTCTTTTGGTTGGCGCATTTAATCCATTTACATTCAGTGTTATTATAGAAAGATACGGGTTTAGAGTCATTGTGATGTCTGTATGTTATATGTTTGTAGTGATGTCTCTGGTACTTTGTCTCACAGGATCCCCCTTAGGATCTCTTGTAGGGTTGGTTTAGTGGTGACAAATTCCTTCAGTTTTTGTTTGTTTGGGAAGACCTTTATCTCTCCTTCTATTCTAAATGACAGACATGCTGGATAAAGGATTCTCGGCTGCATATTTTTTCTGTTTAGCACACTGAAGATATCGTGCCAATCTTTTCTGGC